>NC_143251.1:20320000-20664166 GCF_984573655.1 Nuphar pumila
TTCCCACTTTAGAGGCATCGCACTCAACCTCAAAAACTGCGCTAAAATCAGGAAGGGCTAGGATGGGGGCACTAGTCATTTTTTCTTTGATGAGTGTGAAAGCTTTGCCCGCGGCTGAAGTCCAATGGAAACTACTATCCTTTAGACATTCCGTGATAGGGGCAATGAGGGTACTAAAGTTTCTCACAAAATGACGGTAGAAAGTGGCTAGTCCGTGGAAACTACAAATCTCTCGTATAGTCCTTGGGGTAGGCCATTCTGCAATCGCACGGACTTTGGCGGGATCCTCTTTAACTCCATCAGACAACACAATAAAACCCCAAAATACCACACTTGATGTCAGAAACTCACACTTTTTAGCATTGACATACAACTTCTGCTTCCTTAAAATCTCTAGGACTTGATGCAAATGATTCAAATGATCAGACAACGAAGAACTATAAACCAAAATGTGATCAAAATAGACAACGACAAACCATCCTATACAAGGACGCAACACTTGGGTCATCATGTTCATGAAAGTACTCGGGGCATTTGATAACCCAAATGACATGACTAACCACTCATACAATCGACCACGTGTCTTGAATGTCGTTTTCCACTCATTCCCCTTTCGGATACGGATTTGGTGGTACCCACTTTTTAAATCAATTTTGGAGAAAATAGAGGCACCGGCCAACATATCAAACATGTCATCCAACCGGGTAATATGGAAACTGTACTTGACAGTGTTGCAATTGATCGCTCTACTGTCGACACACATGCGCATGAACCCATCTTTCTTAGGAGTGAGAAGGGCGTGCACTGCGCAAGGGCTCACACTCTCATGAATAAAACCCTTTTGCAGTAACTCTTGAACCTGCCTCAATAGCTCAGCATGTTTAGATGGATTCATACGATACGCGAGGAGGTTAGGTAGACTCGACCCCTGGACAAAATCGATGGCATGCTGCACAATCCTCATCGAAGGTAGGCCATCAGGAAGGTCGGCTGACATAATATTGCGAAACTCCTCGATAAGGGGCACGATGTCCGCGGGAACAAGCAACGACGTACTCAGAGAAGGTTTGGCCACCAGGGCATAACAATAACCGTCCTCCTTGCAATGGCTCAAGAAAGTCCAGTATGATAGGCCCGCGAGCCGGGAAACTTGCTCGGGCTTATCCACAGTGAGAAAATCGGTCTCCTTGATAGGGAGGAGGATTATTTTATGCCCCTTAAAAATAAATGAGTATGTGTTCCTACGGCCATCATGGATGGTTTTGCGATCAAACTGCCAAGGACGTCCCAAAAGGATATGACACGCACTCATAGGGGCTACATCACACCACACCTCATTGTGGTAATGCTCCCCCATAGTGAACCGAACTAGACAATGCTGGATAATGGGGACCTCGTTCCCTCTTTTGAACCACGCCATCTTGTATGGTTGGGACAATTTCTCCGTTTTCAGATTCAGAGTGGACACGATACTCTTGGAAACCATGTTCTCACAAGCTCCAGTGTCAATGATAACATCGCACGCTTTCCCCTCACAGTTGCACTGGGTTTTAAAAATGTTGTTCCGCAACCATTTTGCAGGGGCCGACTCTCGGGGTGCGGTCAAAACATGATGGATGGACAACAAATTTTTGACATTACCGTCGAACTCTACGACTTTCTTCTCATTCTCTCCCTCAACCGATGACTCACCCTCACTCTCACTATCGGATGCTGACTCAACAATACCCTCGATGAAATGGGTGTTCTTGTTCACAGTGGGGCATTTGGACGCTACGTGTCCTAACTCCTGACACCTAAAACAACGGATGGTAGACTCACTAGGCTTGGCCTTGGATCTGGTATGGTATGCTGTTCCGGACTGGTCAGGCTTGCTAGGGTCGACTCTTGGGGTGGGCTTTGAGTCTTCCTTCCTAGGGGAGCTTGCTCCCCTGGTTGGGAAACTCGACTTGGGTCGACTGGACTGGTCACTCCGGGAGACTATATTCCTGCCTTCTTTTCAACTTTTCCTCCACATTCATGGCATAACTGCTGGCCTGATTCAATGACTCGATAGTGACACAACTGAAATCATCAGAAATAGCAGGATGGAGACCAAAAATATATATCGTGACCTGCTGGCGGGCGGTCTCCTCGATCTGCACTCGCAGGGATAGACGATGGAACTCAACAGTGTATTCCGCTACGGTACGGGTGCCTTGACGCAGGGTCAGGTACTCCTTGTAGGCTCTCTCGGCATGGTCTGAAGGCACGAACTTGGACTGCATCAACCTCTGCATCTCCTCCCATGTATGTACGCGTTCTTGTCCTTACTGTTCTCTCGACCTTTGCAGCTCAACCCACCATGTCTGCGCTAGGCCCCTCAACCGATTAGACGCTAGAGAGATACGACAGTGCTCAGCTATAGTGTGGTAGTCGAAGAAAAACTGTACTGCATAGGCCCAATCGAAGAACTGCTCTGCGTCGAATCGTCGTATGAACTCCGGAAGGTCGAGCTTCACCCCGTAGGTAAGATGAGTGCTATGGCGCTCACTGCTGACGAGTTTCCACCATTCCTGCAGGATACTCATTCCAGAAAGCATCATCATCCAACACCGCATCATCACCCTCATCACAGTACTGCTCGCCTGGAGGCTGGTGCTGACGGATTCCAATGACGTATGGTCGGCGCTCAGGTCGCACCGGTCCTTGCTGAATCTGCCTTGGTCTGGCCCGCCTGTGGGTGGGAACCATCTGCGGCCGGCGTTGAGGCACCAACATAGCAGGAGGTACTATTAAAGGTGGAGGGGCTGGTCGGTTCACGGGTTCTAGGTTGGTGGGAATGAGATAATATGGGTTCCGATTATGGGTTGGGCTAGGGTAGAGGTAGTGTGTCGGGTAGGGTACCGAGTTCTGGATCGGGGACGGGTTTACGGATTGGGTCTGGTATAGGTATTGGATCTGGTTGGTGTAGTACTAGGATGATTCACCCGATTAGATCTGGATCGGGTCAAGACCTAAGCTATTTGTTGGACCCAGAATGGGATAGGTAGGATCATGGATCGAGTTGTGGTGGGGAAAGGTCTGGTTAGAACTCGATCCTTGATCCGTAACAAGATGGGTCTGGTTTTGACCCGGCTCAAATTCAAACTGGAGCTCCGTCTGAGTCCGATGTAAGTTTGGGTCGGTAATGGATCTGAATTGGGGTTCAAAATTAATTGGTTGGATCTGGTTTGGGGCGACCCGTGAACCAGACCCAACTGGGTAGGTCGGGTAATGGGGTTCGAGGCTCGAACTCGCTCCCTGGGACCCAAAGGATGGTCCCCGAGATCCGGGTCTAGGCCCCGCTACCAAAGGTTCTGGTCTGGACCTTCTCGAGTTCGGCCCGATCCACAGGGGTCCACCTACACCTGTTCGCTGGTGTGCTGCAACAGGGCCTCCACGCGCAGGTTCAAGAGGGAAGGGGAGGTCCTTCTCGGGTCGGGTTGACGAGCCCATGCCTGCAGCAGGGCCCAGCGTGACGTTGGGGTCCTGCAGGCCTGGCCCTGCCTGCGACATAGCCACCGTGGCTCGAGGCCAGGTCTGTAGCGCACCCGAGTCGACGTGGGGGGGTCCAATCGTGACCCCTTGGTTCGGCTGGAAGGCACCGGTTGTTTGATTCACAGTCGCTACCGAATCCGGGTGGAGAGAAGGTACCATGTGGGAGAAGTTGATGCATCCCGCATCCCTGTGCAAGGCTGTCTCAACGCCCTTATGTCGCACGACAGGCTGATAATTCAGTTGGGCTGGGTCGATCGCTGCAGCATCGACGAGATTGACAACACCGTCGCCCACTCCCGTACCCATTTTTTGTGTAGACGTCGTGCGTGGCTCCACTGGCGACTCAAGAACGAAGATCCGACCTTCGACACCATCCAAGCGCTTTGACATGCCAGTTACGTCCTTGCTTACGCGTAGCAAATTTTCTTGGATCTTCGTCATCATGTCGATCATCCTCATCATGGGGTCTTCGTTGACGGTACTCAATCCCTAACGCTCCTTCTCGTTCGTAGGATCGTCCCTCGGTTCTTGCGCCATGCCGTCGACCAAGGAGGAGGGGCTGCGCTTTGATACCACTATGATGCAGCGAGGATCTGTAAACCAATCAATCTACGTTGATTCACTTATTGAAAAGGGAGATACAATGAAGAAAGAATCCAAGAGAAAACATAAATAATGGTTGTAGTAAAAAAAAACAAGTGCTGACAGAAAGAGAGAAACCATAAAATAAACAAATTCTCAATCTTCTTCAACCCCATGTAACCCTAAGGCTGGGCGTTTTATAGATTGCGCACCGGGTCTGGATCTCGGGTCCAGAACCTTGGACTGAGAACTGACACTCTCAACTCTTGTTGGGGCTGTTGATGTGCACTGCGCTGCTTCCATTCTTCGCTCGCCGAGAGTATGTACACAGGGGTGTATCCCTGCATCGTGGCACCGTTTTCGAGGTCGGATCCAATACCTGGGTCCGATCGTCGATCCCATTGTACAGGTCCGGTCCCATGCCTGGGTCACACTGTAAAGGTCCGACTTGGTCCTGCTCTGCATCAGAAGATCTATGAGAATTTTAAAATTTCCTAGTATATTTGTATCTTATGATTCCTTTGAACCCAAATATAGAGCATGTCTAATGGCTATACACTCATATGTCGAACCATCATCTTATCATGATGATAAAAATTATCAATTAAGGCAATGAATGATGAATTGAAAGCTTTATAAAATGCAAAAACTTGAAAAATTCAAATATTACCTAAAGGAAAGAAAACTATAGGATGTAGATGAGTCTATAAGATTAAAACTAAAAAGTAATGGAACATTAGAAAGATATAAAGTCAAGCTAGTAGCTAAATGATATAGTAAAAAATATGAAATAGACTATGATGAAACATTTGCTCTAATTGCTCAAATGACCATTGTTCGAACTCTTATTTATAAAACATCAATTAAAAAATAACCAATTTTTTAAATAAACATGAAAAATACATTTTTGAATGAAAATCTCAATAAGGAAGTTTACATGGATCCCCCACCAGGATTAAGTTTAGCACATGAGAAAAAATTGGTTACGAAAACCGTTGTATAGTCTAAAGCAAGCTCTCAAGGCTTGGTATAATCGATTCAATAATGTAATGACACAATTTGGTTTTAAATCTTGTTATATTGACATTGCGTTGGTTGTTAAGTCTTCTAATGCGGGAATGATAATATTATTTTTCTACATTGATGATATGATTATCACAGGAGGTGATAAGCAAGGAGTTACTCGTATCAAAGTTGTGCTCAAAGCCAATTTTGATATGATAAATCTTATTTTTTTACAGTACTTTCTTAGAATAGAAGTGGCTTACTCACTTCGTGGTTGTTATCGCAAACTAAATATACAACAGATATCATTGAACAGTCAGGACTCTCAGAAGAAAAACGAGTTGATACTCTAGAGTTCATCAATACAAAGATGATAGAGAACCTCTAAAGGATCCAACTCTATATAGACAAATGATTGGAGCTTTATCTTATCTCTCTATTATTCGTCCTAATGTTTTTCATGCTATTTATTATGTTAGTCAATTTCAGCATGCTCCCACTACAGGACATATGAGTGATGTAATGAGAATTATTAGATATATTAGAAATTCTATTAATCATAGATTATTTCTTTCATCTTTTTTCTCGTTAGAAGTTATTGCATATTCTGATTTTGATTGGGAAGGAGATGTGAATGATAGATGCTCAACCACTGATTCTTATGTTTTTGTAGGTGATTCTCTAATTTCATGGAGATGCAAGAAGCAACAGAAGGTGTCTCTCTCTTTCACTGAAACAGAATATCGTACTATGGCAACAACTACTGAATTAGTATGGTTGAGACATTTGTTAGAAGACTTGGAAATTCACATTGCAGAACCCTCGAGATTATGTTGTGACAACAAGAGCGCAGTAAACATTGCAAGCAATCATACATTCTATAAAAGGACTAAACACATTGAAATGGATTGCCACTACGTTCATGAGAATTTTCTAAAGAAGACCGTCACGTTGTCATATGTACTATCAGAGTATCAACTGATGGACTTCTTTACTAAAGCACTCCCGTCACCCAGATTTCACTTCCTACTTGGCAAACTCTTAGCTATTACATTGTTAGTTTGAGGGGGGGTGTTAAGATTGTGCTTCTAATTTTTATATATATATATTAATATATATGTATGTCCATATGTATGTAAACCAAAATACCCATCAGGGGTATTTTGGTCATTTTACTTTGTAAAAGAGATCAACCCATTAGGGGCTGACTAAACATTTTATTTATTTTTGTTTTTTATTTTTTGATATCAATTGGGACAGCTCCAACTAGTTGTTGGTGCTACTCCCAATGTGATCGTTAGGAGCAGCCCAAGAGCTACTTGGGCTGCTCCCTATATCTTTTTCTTGTTATAAATAGGGGTTCACTCCTTGTATCTCTGCCATGCTTTCTCGAGCATTGTGTAACAAAAACTATTATTTTTTACTCTCGTGACCCTTGTGTGGGTGTTGTGGATTGATTCATAAGTGGTTCTTTTGTGGATTGGTTGTGTTCTTGTAAGCCCATAGGAAACTCTTATTTGCTTTTGTTCTTATTTCATTACAATATATGCTATAAGGTAATAAGGTGATCAAAGGAGTATATTCTAGAGGTCGCTTGTGCATTACTTATTCCAATGAATTTTTTAAAGTTTGATTGGTGAAAAGGTATCCCTTAACTTTTGGTGTAAGTTTTCCTCTAATTTTTTGAAGTTTCCTTCAAAACTTTTGAAACATTGTCCATTGGTTCTTTGTAAAAACTAGCCATGTTAAGGGAAGTGTTCATGACAAGCAGGACCCTAGTTTGATCATGCATCTTTACTGGTCTAGGAGAAATATGTCATCATGGATGTAACCTGTGAATATTGCCTTTTGCCTTTTTTTATGGTGAGGGGGAGAATAACTAGAAAATAAATTGAAACAGGTCTCTGTTTACTTCCTATTAGCTCCATTTTCTTCTGGAGTTGGGCCTAGTTAGTGTTTTGGGAAGGGGATTAATGAAGTTTTACAATCACTCAAGAGGGTAATGAGGAACCATAATGCGGTATATTTCCGCATTTATTACAAACAATACACCAGTTTGGGTAATCCTGAAGCCCTTATCTCTAATTTACTTTGGTCCGGTATCTGCCTCATGTTATGAAAAAAGGTAATGTGCTCTCTTGTACATTATGTGATTTTGTTTCTTATGATCATTATCAAATCCTGCAGAACTTCCATTGTCAAATGTAATTCTTTCTTCAAGGCCTGTAATTCTCTTAACATAGCATGCTTCAAGTTATTCATCCTTTGTTTTCCTCACTAGTCTCCAGATAAGATGAAATTTGCTTGAATCCTTGGAGGTCTCACTAGGTGCTTCCCAACTGAAAAAAATTAAAAATCCAATTCCTTTCAAATTATTTCAACCAATTCTCTCCAAATACATCCATCCAAACATAATCCTTTGTTAAGAACCCATTTAGTTCTATCTCACGGAGGGCTGGACAAGGTTAATTTTATCATAATGCAGTTTTCCTTTTCTCATAGCGTTCATTGGTATGTTTTACTGTTATATTTAACCACTAAAATTGTTGATGGTGCCCTTCCAAATGCTTTTAGGTTGTCCTGGTTTGCAGAATGACAACCATCAGGTTGTGTTTCGTACTTTCTCTGGGTTCTCTCTTTTATACAACCCTTATTGAGAAAGAAAGGCTTTGTTGTTCTTTTATTGTACTAGTTTGTTCATAGCACATCTCTTTTCTATATTTTGATGTAGTTCATATTGTTTATCCCCCTCATAATATGAATTTATTGATCTTCAGGAAGGCATTCTTTTTCTCTTATTGCATTGGTGTTATTTATGATTTATGTAAAGAAATTAGCAGCAAGATCTTTTCCTAAGGTTTCTGATACTTATTTCTTTTCTCTTTTCTCGTTTCTCTTTTTAATATGTCAAAATCAAGTTGTACACTCACAAATTTTAAATTCCCCCAGATTGTGGGTCATTGACTGAAGGACAAGATACACTGTGATCATGGAATCCAATGAAATAGACCACATTATTGATGAAGAGGAGGAAAATACTCCTTTCTTATCAGGCACAGAGCCCCATATAGATGAAGCAACAAAACCTACTAATGTAGACCTCAATGCAGTTGAAGCAGCGAAACCTTCCAGCATGGACTCAAGTACAGTTGAGGCAGCTGAAGATAATCTGAACAATGAGCCTACAAGCAAAGAGCCTGCCACTGTTAGTGAAGATGCCAATATGGAGCCTGTTCTTGGAATGAGCTTTGACAGTTATGCAGAAGCAGAGAAATTCTACTATGACTATGCTAAACATGTTGGTTTTGGCACTAGAATAAAATCCACTAGCCGTTCAAAGAAGACTAAAGAGATTAATCATGTAGTGATATGTTGCAACAAAGAGGGTTTTAAAGCACCAAAAAGATTTATAGCCTACTCAAAACCAATAACGAGGATTGGTTGTGATGCAATGATGCGGGTTAAGCAAAATTCTTCAAAGAAGTGGGTGGTGACCGAACTCCATCTTCCCCACAACCATGTCTGTTACCCAAATATGACACGGCGATATAAATCACATAATCACTACCTGGACTCTGGAGGTAAGAAGTTTAAGATGAGAGGTAAAAAGGATCAGAAATCTGAAAAAAAATCAAATCAATCTGTTAATGCACTATTCATAGCTCCAAGATTTTATGCACAACTACCTTTCTTACAACAAGTACCTTTAATGCAACAGCAGCACTTAGCTTTTGTGCAGCAGAATCAGCCTCAACCGCAACACCTACTGTTTGGGCAGCAAGAACACTCACCCCCTGAACAGCAAGGGCCAAGGCATTTGAAGCTTGGAAAGGGAGATTTGGAAATGATTCATATGTTTTTTGAGCGTATGCAGTCAAAGAACAAATGCTTTCATTACTTGATGGATGTTGATAGCGAAGGACAGTTAAGAAACATTTTTTGGGCAGATGCCAGGTCCAGGGCAGCATTTGAGTATTTTGGAGATGTTGTTATGCTGGATACAACAAGCTTGATAAGCAGATATGACTTGCCCCTTGTTGCATTTGTTGGAGCCAACCACCATGGCCAGTATGTATTGCTAGGATGTGGCTTGCTTGCAGATGAGACAGTAGATTCGTTTACTTGGCTTTTAAGATCATGGATAGATTGTATGTCAGGGCGTTTCCCAATTGCCATTGTTACTGATGAGTGTCAAGCTATACAAGCAGCAGTTAGGGAGGTCTTTCCGGAGGCACACCATCGTCTATGTTTATGGCACATCATGGAAAAAATTCCAACAAAATTGAGAGGATTAGGTGACTATAAGGCAATCAAGAAAGCACTTAAGAAAGCAGTCTATGATTCTTTGAGAGCTGATGAATTTGAAATTTCTTGGAAGGAAGTGATTGAAAGATACAAGCTTGAGGATAATCAATGGCTTAAATCATTGTATGAGCTCCGTCACCAGTGGGCTCCAGTGTTCATAAAGGACATATTCTATGCGGGGATGTCTACTTCTCAGTGTGGAGAAAAGTTCAATGCATTCTTCGATGGATATGTGTATTCAAACACTTCTTTTAAAGAATTCACTGAAAAATATGAGGTCGTTCTTAAGAAGAAGTATGAAGAGGAGGCTCAAGCTGATTTTGACTCATACAACAAGGTGCCAGTTATGAGGACTCGCCTTTGTTATGAAAGCCAACTTGCAAAGGTGTATTCTGGAGAAATATTTGTACTATTCCAGGAGGAGGTATATGGTACATTTGATTGCTACAATATAGAGCGTACTGGAACAGATGGACACTGTTCTACTTATATCCTTAAAGAACGGATTTTTGACAAGGATGGGAATATTGTGGGTTTAAAGGCGTTTGAAGTTATCTCAAATGAGCCTGCAGCTGAAGTTCAATGTATATGTCGTCTATTTCAATATAAAGGTTTTCTATGCAGGCATGCATTATATGTTCTTAACCATATAGGTGTTCATGAGATCCCAAATCATTATATTCTCGTTCGTTGGAGGAAGGACTTCAAACGTATACATGCTTTACAAAGTCGTTCTAATGTTATGGTGCCTATTAGTGAAGTGCAACGGTATGATAATTTATACAGGATGTTTATTCATCTTGTGGAGGAGGGGTCATTATCGGCAGACCATTACAAAGTTGCGGTTAGAGGAATTGCAGAGCTTATGGAAAAGATTCTTTATGGGGGTGAAGGCCATAATGGATATATTGTTAGCAGCTATGCTGGTAGTTCTATTGATGGGAACCAATACAGTGAAGTCAATTTGACATTTACACCTTCTATCATGAATTCATGTGATATGAATGATCCTTTGAGAGTGCCATGGCCATTTCATTTGGAGGAAGGGTTGTATGGTTCTTCTGTGGAAACAAGCACAAGCAATAAGAAGAGATGCAGCAAATGTGGAAAACTTGGTCACAACAAAAAAACTTGCAAGGAGGTTTGCTAATTTCACATTACTGGCTAAATATTAAGTAACATCAAATTTAACTTAAACGCATATGTATGGCCACTTTATACTTGAAAGACAATATTTTGATGTTCATTCCCAATGATTAGTAATTTTCTTCCCTCTTTCCTGGTGCCTTTGCTCTAAAAGTTAGGCTTTAATTTTCAAACAGGTAACTGAATCTCCTTTAGCTGAAGATTTTTTGTCACAAGGTTAGATGCAACATGATTGAATTTGCTTCACTAACCAGGTAAATCTCATTGTGTTTCTATGTTTCTTTTCCTTTTTCTCAGGGGTGGGGAATTTCATTAATGTTCTATTCATGCTTAATTTTGTTCATGAGATTCTTGAAATTCACATTTTTTGGTAGGTTGAAGATGTTGAACTACTGTTAGCATATTGATTAACTCAATTGGGGTTGACATCTCCAAATAGAGGAGCACATGGTTTTGCCTCTCGGCTGTGCAGTGTTTGACTCCGCTCTCTGTACTTTTAGGTTTGTTAACAGGGAACCTGTAGTGTTCACCATTTCTCTGTGTTTGGTGTGGGGATGGTTGCGCTGATGGGATGGTCACTCTTAGTGGAAGTCGAAAAACAGGTCAAAGAGATATCTGGAGGGAATTTCCCCCTTGACAAAAATTGTCTTTTTATAGATATCATTGCTGCTTCCAATGCTAAATTTGTGACTCCTAATTTCCACTCCACTTCCTCGACTGAGCAAAACTGATTTTCAAGTTTAGTCGTGTAGATTGGCAGACTTCCATTTACAACTTTCTGCTTATTCTGTGTAAGTATAATTCCGGGTGCATATGGAAAGCTGAAGCCGTGAAACATTGAATACCTGAGTTGCTGTTAGAAGTCTCAGAACTGGTTCCATGAGTATTAGAAATATTGTGGATACTGGCATCACCATTGGGTGGAAATGGTGTGTCAATCTGCGCTGGCATATCAGAGATTTCTTTTTCTACAGGGTTTATTCAAATGTTCCATAATATATTCCTGTTAGCATTGTTCATAACAGAAAAATGCACATTATTAGAGAATGTATAGGCCACATGAGAACAAATATTTTAATTTGAGCCTTTCTTTTGGAACGTTGGTACGTTCTTTGCTATGTAAGCTTGTTAGCAATTAGCGTGATGTTAATGGTTTGAAGAAGGTGATGCATTGTCCTTCCTTTCCTCTGCTACTGCACATAAAAGCTGATGTAAACATGTTTAGATTCAACTTGGCTGGGGAATCATTGTACATAAACATGGATACAAATGCAGTGAACCCTTGAAGGAAACCTTTTAAAAAACATGATGAAATTGAATAATTGATTTGTTTGTTTGTTACAGGGAAGCCTGATTAAGTTGCATTCTTAGGATCTCTTTTTTCCCAAAGAGGAGCTTTGTATCTACAGGGTGATGTATCAAGTTGAAACTCTGAAGCTATTGCAGAACTGTTGTAGAAGGTTGGTGGGTTTATTTGTTTTCTTCCCAATGTTGTTTCGAATTGGCTTAATAACCATGTCAATGCGGTACACAAGCTTGGTTGTGCCTCAATGGGCAACTGCCTTGTGCTGCCAATTATACATTAGGATGGTTCATCTGTAATTCATCTTCTGGTTTTATGTGCTATGATTTGTGCAATGTTTTGAGGCAACTGCGGCATGAGTGATGTGTGGTATCTCAGTTTTCATGCAAATATCGTCCGACAAGGTATGGCACCTTAGTTTGATTAGTTTATATAGAATCACTTATGACCAAAAGCCCTAAACATGAACAAGTATTCTCCACTTGATGTAAATTTCATCTCTTCAAGCAGGTTTTTCATCAAGATTTTGACACGGAAGAGTTGCTAATGGGGACCATATATATATTGTCAGAGTCTGATTCTCGAGAGGTCGACTTTGCATATCCAAGCACAGGGAACAAGGCAGCGGCTCAAAAGCGGAGGGCGTGCACGTCAGAAGCCACACTCGAACGGGTAGGGCTGCAGGGGCGGCAGCGGTCGGGGTGCGGGTTATCACAGCCTTTTTCTCCGTGTCTTCTTGACTCACGCAGAGAGGGAGATTGACAGATTGTCTGGGTCGTGCAACATGCATCTTGCCTTAGGCGAGAAGTTACGTAAGCCTAGCGAAAGCGAGTTCAGAGTCGTGCATCTCCCATGCATGCTTAGCACAACATAATATTAGAAGCGATAAAGTTGAATGGGTCGATAGAGCGGGGCAATGCTAGTTGTCAGCGCAAAGTGAGTTCAAGCCGATGAGAGACAGGTGTGTTGCCTTCTTATGATGAGCACATGATCACTCGAGGATCAATATAATCAGCTACACATCTGAATAAGTGTCACAAACATTAGATTGAGCATCGAGTTCTTGAGATGCACTGAATGAGGGGTATATTACATTTTGGCACTTGCAGGCCTCGTGAAATGCAACATGCACCCCCCGAAAAAACCTTTGCTACGATGAAGAATATCTTTTGGCCTCCATCCTAAGATAGTTGCTAGTTTAGCGTAGTGAAACTCTTTAGCTAAGAGGAATTATCGTCGCTTGACATGCATTGGTCGAGCCCCTTGCAAGGGTGTGAGGTTGGGCGGCAAGAGTGGGCCCCACACATGCTTGCTGATAGCTATAGAAAATTTGCATATTCGTGAGTGCACTTCGATGTGCTACTCATGAGATATAGGGTTGTCTACTTTGGATTGTATGGTGGTGCACCAATGCAAGTCAAAAGTAAGATCCCTTATATTAGGTGTTATGGGCGCTGACCCAACTTCCTGTTGCCACCAATAGGAATAACCCTAATATCCCTTGAAAATGCACCACTTTTGCTCTCAATGAAATTTCTAAACATAGACTTTGTATTTCGTCGAAACGATTGTACTGGGGTATTTGTCACATATGAATGTGTCAGTGAGATTTTGATCTTGGCTCAATAATTCTCAACGTGCAAGGAGATGAGCGCCACTGAAGTTTGGGCAGACCCGCCTGGGCACTGGCATGACACTTTCGGATGAAGTTGCTCTTTTCTGTTATTTGACTTTACGGACGCGTTCTCCATATATGATTGTGTTGAAAAATACTCGATCGTGACATATGAATTTTTCATGGAAGGCTTTTGTTTGCAGGCTTGAAGTTGAGATGGGCCGCGGGTGGCATAGCACCCTCAAAGCATGGCACGTGGCAGCGGGTGGCCGGAGAGACCTTCGTGGCATAGAGTTGAGCAGATGCACTTAAGATGTAGCACATACACTTAAGCTTGCTTGTTGAGTTTGCTAAAGAGCAATATTGTGTTTCCTTGTGCCATCGCCGCATGCCATAACCAAGGCATGGGCTCTCCACTTAGCAATGCGCATTACCATAGGCCCCCATCGCACCACACACACGTGTGTCACTTTCGGCTGGTGACTGATAAAGTTTGGCACATTCTTTCCCACTAGAACAACTTGATGTTCTCTTCGATACTTCTCTAATTGGGAGGTGACTAAAGCCGAACCACAGGAGCTGGAGTAGAGCAAACATTCTTCAAGAATCTGTGTGTAAGGCAGTGTTATGAGATGTAGCTTAGTGTCAATCCCTTGAAAGTGTGGCATCTAAAAGCCACCAATGAAGTGCGATGTAGGAATCATCACTCACTAAGATATGCAACGTAGAGAAGCCGACAGAGAGTTTCGACGTGGCCAAGGCAAGGCCACTGAAGTTGGAGGTAGTCCAGTCCTCCTGAGCAAAGCTATTGTTTGACACTCAGTGTGTTTGGCACCTGAGGTGGTCCGTTGAGCACAACAACACGATCACGAGCAGACGTGACCCAAGTAGCAAATAACGCAAGACCACTCTGGAGTGTGGGAATCATCACCCACGAAGATATGTGGCGTAAACAAGCCGCCATGAAGTTTTGAAATTGGAGGTGGTCCAGTCTTCTTGAGCAGAGTGGTTGTTTAGCACCCGAAGTGGTCCGTTGAGCAGAGCAACGCGACCATGAGCAGACATGACCCAAGCAATGCAGTGACATGATATATTCTCCATACTAGAACAAATCAACGTCCTCATCAATACTTCACCTATTGAGAGAATATTAAAGCTGTCATGGAGTTCTTGATAACAACCAAGGTAGGCCACTCCGTAGAGTGCGGAAATCGTCACCCACAGATACATGCGATGTGGACAAGTTGCCATGAAATTTTGAAGGTTGGAGGTGGTTTGGTCCTCCTGAGCAGAGCAATGCGACCACGAGCAAACATGACCCCTGTGATGTAGCGAAGAGGGCTAAGAGAGCATAGCAGTTTTTAGCATAAATGAGTTGGTTCTTTAGCAACTAGCAACCCTTCAAGTAGGACCCGCAGAGCATCGACTTCTCCCAACGCAGCATAACTAACAAGTTGGGCATGAAGTATCTTTACAGTTTGCTTACATGTGCCAAAGTGCGAAGGTTTGGCCTCCGACGGGTGTAACACAGAGTGTCTGAAGTGTTTGCTCCTTGAACACGAGAGGTGTGATGGAGTGTGAGGGTTCTCGCATCATTCTAGTGGTGAATATTCTGAGACGATTGTTGAGGTTTGACACCAAGTTTGGCTGCAAGGACGAAGCGTCAAGAGCTAGCAATCCTGACGATACCATTTGTGACCTAGTACAAGGTAGGGGAAGGAACTGATCTGGTGAAGACGAACTAAGTAGGTGATGTTGGAAAGCCTGCAGAACTCAATGGTCAACGAGCGTGAGCGACATCTAGGTAAGGTGTTGAGTGGATGAACCAAGTGTGTGGGGGGAGAAGAGAGGTATTTTGATGAGTCTCCCCCATTGAGAATATGCATAGAATCAACGAATTACACTTCATGGATCTCTAACTGTAACATCGCACAAGCACTAAAAGCAAGCAAGCTCCACCTGCAAGACTTACTCCTGAACATCAGGTTGAAGCAGAACACATCCCCTTAATGCGCTTGAAGAGGGAAGGGTCACCATAGCAAGGTGCTCAACCGATAAGCAATATCCCGTGCAAAAGTGAGCAATTATAGTGATGAACATCACCATAAAGCGTCTCATAACTGCCTCGCTAAACTAGGTAGTAGCATCTGTCAATAGAATAATGGGTGTGTAGTAGGCACGTGTCACTCTCTTACGACTCTAAGCACTAGGAAGTGGAGGAAGTGTATGAGTCACTTTTGTATTTGTGAACTCGATCATGCAACGATCTGCCTCCAATAGTGTTGCAAGTACCCTCGACGTAGATGATAAATATTTGAGTATAAACTTCACCACAACTCATACTTGTGGTGTGTTGTGTATCAATTAGTTTGCTACGAGCTGACTAGTAAGGGACAATGCATAGAACTTGAAGAATCCGCATAAATGATACCAACATAAGGCAAATAGCTAGCAACGAAGATGTGAACTGAGACAATTTCTGTTCAAATAACAGTATGGGTGAATTTGACGACAACCAAAACTGACAAGCAAACATCGATAACAGTTTGGGGCAACTCTGAAACCAATTTGATGAACTCTTATACTAGTGTGGTATGCTATGGTACCAGTTGTGGTATGCTCAAGCCGATGAGAGACGGGTGTGCCACCTTTTTATGACAAGCGCACGAGCAGTCAAGGATCAATATAGTCAGCTACGCATCCTAATAAGCACCATGAATATTTAGATTGAGCATCGAGTTCTTGAGACGTACCGAACGAGGGGTATATTATATTTTGGCACCTATAGGCCCCGTAGAGCGCAACACACGCCTCGTAGGAAACTCCATGCTAAGATGGAGAAGACCTTTCGATCCCTAGCCTAAGCCAATTGCTAGTTTGACGTAGTGAAGCTTCCTAGCCAAGATAAATCACTAATGCTCGACATGCACTCATTGAGCCCCTCGCAAGGGTGCGAGGTTGGGTGACAAGAGCGGGCTCCATGTATGCCTACTGATTCTCATGGTGAATTTGCATACTCGTGAGCACCCCCATGCACTTTGATGTACTACTCATGAGTTATAGGGGTTGCTCACTTTGGACCGCACAGCGGTGCACCAATGTAAGTCAAGAGGAAGGTCCTTGATATAGGTATTATGGGCACTAACCCCACCAATAGGAGGTACCCTAATATCCTTTGAAAATGCACTACTTTTGTTTCTAATGAAGTTCCCAAACGTATATTTTGTATTTTGTCAAAATGATTGCATTGGGATCTTCGTCACATAAATGTGTCAGCGAGATTTCAATATTGGCTCAGTAATTCTCAATGTGCAAGGAGATGTGCGGCTCTGAAGTTTGGGCCATCCTGTATGGGCACTGACATGGCACCTTCGAATGAAGTTGCTTCTTTCTGTGATCTGACTTCACAGACGTGTTCATCACATATGATTCTGTCGAAGAATACTCAACCTTGGCACATGAATTCTGCATGAAAGACTTCTATTTACGGGGGGCGTGGGTGGTGTAGCACCCCCGAAGCATGGCACATGGCCACGGGTGGCCGAAGAGCCCCCCCATGGTATGGAGCATAGAACTAAGCATATGCACTTGAGATGTAGCACACATAGTTAGGCTTGCTTGCTGAGTTTGTTAAAGAGCAATGTTGTGTTGCCTCGTGTCGCCACCATATGTCATAGCCAAGGCATGAACTCGACTTAGCCATGCACATCACCATACGCCCCATCGCACCACACACACATGTGCATCGCTTTCAGCAAGTGACAGATAAAGTCTGGCACAGGGTGTTGCAGGTCGTGTGGTGTGTCCTGCAATAGGACATATTGCTAGTTGGACAACAATGTGGTTGAGAGAGGTGCGCAAGGGAGAGACGCATCACAAGGGGGTGGGCAGGCTGACGTTGGGGCATAATATTATTATGTCCCCGATTGGGAACATCGTCACATAACAACAAGAGGGGGAAGGGTGTGTTCAGGTAGGGACACAACCTAGGAAGAACCGATAGAGCCTGATGAGTGCAAGGATCGAGGAAGAAGCGAGGTCCGAGCTGGAAGAAAAAAATCCATTTTTGACTAGCCGACGATGGTTGGAGATTAATGGGCAATTGAGGGAGCAAAATATTTCCCTCAGGAAATACTCACACATAAGAACCATAATGAAACTTAGAGGTTGGACTCAAGAAATTTCATTAAGATAAAAAAAATTTATGCATGCCTATTTATAGAATAAAAAGGAGAATACCTACACATCTATAATCCCACCTTAGATGAGACTCCAGGGGTATCCCACACTTGAGAGAATCCTGGGCTAACTAGGAGTCCATCCTGAATGGTACTCTAGGAGTATCCCACTCTAAGGAGAGTCCTAGGATAAGTGAGTCTCTCTCTCTCTCTCTCTCTCTCTCTTCTATGTAATCTCAACTGAGTGGATCTGGCTAGTCGAACTCGAGGTGTGAGTGTGGGTCCATAACAATCCACCCCTCTCAAACATGCCTTGTCCTCAAGGCGGAAACCTTGGATACTGAGCAACTATCCAGTATTCCTCTTCTCACGTCGCTTCATTCACACTACTGCCTGACCACTGGACTAGATTCTTCGTAACTAGGTGATCGTTCTTCCTTCGCCTTCTCTTGCCAAGGACCTTGATCGATTGGGGTGAGGTGTTACCAAGGTCGAGCAGGGTCAGGCATCCGTCAGGTGGCTCTCCTCTGTAGGGCTTAAGGCAGAAAATATGGAACACATGGTGTATTTGGGCTCCTACGGAGAGGTCCAAGCAATGCGCCATTGTCCTGATCCTCTCTAGTATAGGAAAAGGCTTGTAAAAGCAGGGTGCCAACTTGTGCTTCTATACTTATCGCATTGTTCTTTGTTGGTGGTGCGACAACTTCAGGAGCATAAGGTCACCCACATGAAACCGCCATGGTCAATGTCTCTAATCATATGTCTATTCCATTCTCTCCTACGCGACAACCATATTCTTATGCAACAAGCATAAAAGATGGTCTCTCTAGCAAAGGTAACTCAATTGCATATGCTTGCGCAACTTCCACAACATAGTCAACTACAATCGGTGGGGGTCGTTCGTACATAGCTTGGATCGGCTTCACTTGAATGGAATAGTGGTAGGTTGTGTTGTAAGACCACTCGGCCCACGGGAGGAGCCTCACCCATACCTTGGGTTGGTCACCTACGAAGGCATAGATGTAGTCCTATAGGCATCAATTGAATACCTCAGTTTGTTCATCTGTTTGGGGGTGATAGGTGGTACTCATGGCAATGGATACCCTGTAATCAAAAGAACTCTACCCAAAAGGTACTGATGAACACCAAATCTCTATCACTGACGATGGTATGGGGCATCCCATGTAGGCGAAACACCTCCCGTACAAACAACTCTGCAACAAATGTTGCAATGTATGGGTGAGACACATCCAAGAAGCATTTGTACTTGAACAAGTGGTCCACCACAACCATGATTATGGAAAGGACTTTCCCTGCATGGAGGGAAGCCCATTGATGAAGTTCATCGATATGTCCTCCCAAAATGGTTTGATAAAGGAAGAGGCTGCAATAATCCAATGGGGGAGTTTGTCTCATATTTGACCCTCTGGCACATCACACCACCCCACAAATTGTCGAACCTGCTTCATGCCCTTCCATGCAAAACTCCCTACTCAAACATTGATTGGTCTGTTGTACCCCCTCATGACCTGTTATGGGAGTCGCGTGGTAATGCTATATAAGAAGAGCCATCACGTCGAACTCGGGGAGAACTACTATATGACCACCCGAATCTTTACTTTGGGAGTCTCATCTCTTTTGATCTGCACCTGTACACTAGAGAGAAAGTAGTGTGTCATATATTCTTGTTGAAGGTCATCCAAGAAAGGGAAGGTGATGGCAAGGTCATCAACCATTTGATTGTTAACCCCCTTGTGGTACTGGATCTCAAAGTCATATCTTAAGAGCTTGAAGACCATTTTTGTAGGGTAAGAGTGTGGCGCCCCAGAATTTCCGACTTTGAAAATCCTTTAGATTTTAGGATAAACTTTTTTTTTTAAAAAAACATTTGCGCAACTGCGGAAGTACCAAAAAGGGAAAACAAGCTGAAAGTTCTGGGCGGGTCACAGGAGTGAATCAACATGATTTGAAACAACTTTTATTATTCACATGTTACAAATAGTACAACCATTCCCTTTACAAAAACAACAACTGCCAAGATCCTTGATGTGTTTTAGAAGAGTGAGTTTGTGTCCTCTGTTGCACATCGAGCTCCATCGCACACCTAAGCGAACACCTGGACTAGGTGTGTCGGGTCTGGAGAAAAAGTCCGCACACACACACACACAAGTTGCAGCCATGAGGGAAACCCAGGTCTGGACCAACTGGTCCAGACCCCACATGTGGCTCGGCCACCATCCCACAACACAAAGGGTGCATGCCTGCAGCTTGCACCCGGCTGCCAAACCACCTGCTGCAAAGAGTGCTCACTCATTCTTTAAGCATGTACTTGAGACTCCTATAGTTTGTTCGAACTATAAAGTGTCGACCTATTGGATATGATCGCCACATGTCCACTACTAAGATGACTGCCATTAACTCCTCGTACATGGATAGGCCTTGCTTCCCAGTTGCTATAACCTTGCTGAAGTAAGCAAGGAGATATTCCTGCTACATAGGAACAACCCCTATACCGAGCCCAAACACGTCAAGCACAAAAGTCAGTGTGAAATCCGGTAAGGTCAGAACGGGCGCTCGAGTCATAACCTCCTTCCGAGGCTCAAAGGTCACGGTAGCTTCCTAGCTCCAGTGAAAGATGCCCTTCTTTAATTGGGTCGTCTGGTGGTGATCGATCTGGGCATACCTCTGAACGAAATTTTTATAGTACCTAGTAAGGTTGAGAAATCCTCGTAGTCCCTTGAGCGACTGGGGTACCAGTCAACTCTACATCACCTTGACCTTTTCAAGGTCCATCTCACCACCTTGACCCAAAATAACATGTCCAAAGTAATAGACATGGGTTTGACCAAGCTACACTTGGTCTGCTTAGCATATAACCGATGCTTGGTGAGTGCCTCCATGATAATCCGCAGGTGACACATATGGTCTTTCCAGGAAGGGTTGTAGATTAGGATATCGTTAAATTACACAAATATGAATCGTCGTAGATATGGTCAAAATACATCATTTATCAGGCCTTGGAAAGTTGGTGTATTGGTGAGACCGAAAGGCATCACCAAAAACTCATAGTGACTATCATGAGTTCAGAATGTGGTCTTATGCACATTGTTTGGGGCCATATGGATCTGGTGGTAGCCAGATCAGAGGTTCAACTTTGAGAAGTTATGTGCCCCATGCAACTTGTCAACAACTCATTGATTTGTCCTTAATCGTGATCTGATTAAGGGCTTGATAGTTTATACAAAAACATCAAGATTTGTCCTTATTCACCAATAGAATTGAAGAAGAATACAAACTCTTGTTAGCCCTGATGATATCATCTGAGATCATCTCTCCCACCATACGCTCAATTTTCAGCTTCTAAAAGTTTACATATTTGTAGGGCTCTACACTCATGGGCTTAGCCTACAACTCAATGGGCATTGCATGGTCGTGAGACCGAAAAGGTGGTAGGCCCTTAGTCTCATCAAACCGTGTGCTAAGCTCTTGCAACAAGGCCTCCATGTCAATTGATGTCTCTGTAGGGGTCGTCAGTACCCCATTTGCTATCACCATCAAGAACCTTTGAGAGACTCCCTCTCAAACAACATTGACGAGCTATTTAAACTTGGTCAGAGAGGAAGGTGTCTTAAAAGGAGTTTGAATCAAAACCTGGTGGCCTCCGTAGTCAAACTTCATAATCATGTCCTTGAAGTTTCACATGATAGAACCCAAAGACTAGAGACACTACATCCCTAGGACCATGTTTGTACCCTTAATCGGTAGTACAAACATGTTCGTGGTGAGGATAGCCTCCTGGATGTCCAACCGAACTCCAGGGTAAAGGGTGGTGCATCTTATTCTGCTCTTGTTTCCAACCACTACCTCAAAAGGTTGTTAAGGGGTGGTTGAACACTTGGCTCTTTTAGTCGTTTGCGCATGCATGAAGTTGTGCATCAAACCGGTATCAATCAATACTAAAATAATCAACTTACCAATTCTACCTGATACCCTTATCGTCTGATACCCTCATCGTCTGGGGAACCTCCACGTTGGCTAATGTCTGATACGATATCTTTGGAACCTCCTCCAAAGTGCCCTTTGTCGAATCCATCAATTCAACGTCATTGATCTCATCCTCGACCTTGCTATCACACAAGTACATGTTCAGGACCTTGTACTTGTGGCCCGGTTCCCAAACCTCATCGTAGTTATAGCAGAGCTCTTTCTTTCGACACTCTGCTATATGTTTGCTACTTAACTTGAACCTTGGGGCGCACTTCCTGTGCCTGTGTCGACTGTGTAGGGCAATCATTGGTTCTCTCTGAACACCTGGGAGGTGCAGTCTCCTGTGCAGGGAGGGACACAGTCCTGTTAGAGGTCGTGCTCCCTTGAGATGTGTTCCTCTGATTGGATGTCCCACCTGGTTGGGTTCAACACAAGTTTATATGTGATAGTTTCTCCTCGGCCACTCGTGCCCAATCGAAAGCTTGCATTAGGGATAAAGGTCTCACGACCTGAACCTCGATCTATAAGTCTAGTCTAAGGCCCACGATAAAGGTCTCAATTAGTAACTCTTGGGACCATCCGGTGACGAGGTTACTCAACCTCTAACTCTGCCCGGTAGTCGATAATGCTGCCCTGTTGGTGAATCTTGGACAACGAGACATGGTGATTGGCGTAAGCAGAGGGGCCAAATTGTATCGTTAGGGCTCGAGAAAAATTCTCCTAAGTAGGTGTCCCCAGTTGGGACTCCAACTAGTGATACCAATGGACATCTTTCTTGAGTTAAATCGAGGCAAAGTCCGCTCTATCACTTAAATTTAAGAAATTTTAGTCGGGGTTGGCAGGCCATATAAGGTCCATCGGTGGACTTTGACCCGAGCTGATTTTTCTATTACGATCCTCCTGATTGCATTCATCCATACACACAAGAAGCTACTGAAATCACTCATCCAACATCCCTTTAAGTGTAGCCAAATCATTAGATAATTTAGCGAGGTGTTTGTCAACCTAGCAGATTTTGTTTCAAACTTGGTGTGGAGTTCACCGTACATCTCCTGTGTCCGAGTCATATTATGGGGTTTTTAAGGTTGCAGAAAAAAGAAGGGTGTGAGCCCTTGCTGATGATACCTGTTATGCGAAAAGAGTTACATTAACGGTACCGGAAGCACTGTGTGCCCAGACAGTCTGGTAGGCATAGGGCTCCCGAATACAAAGACAAACACGTTTGGAAACAATAGATGAATAACTGGCTTGGTCAGACCCTCCCAAAAGTGCTTAGGTTGCACCAAAATACATATTCGGCTTGGTGCAGACTGAAAAAATTTAACCACACATCTACAAAGCTGTCAAGGACTGTTGTTCAGCTCTTTGGATTCCCAAAAATCATCACGAGCAAGGAAAACAAAATCGAATACTCTAGATTCGAGTTAAAATAGCATTGGGTCTGATCTAGGACTCCATGCGATAAAATCCGATGCAAAAATATAACTCAAAATTTAATGTGTGTTGAATCGTACCTGAATGAAAGCGGGAAAGGCGTGGGGCCTTGGTGCGTCGATTGAGGCAAATATTGGTCGGTGTGGTGCATAGGATGAACGGTTCTAATACCAATTGTTAGAGTCTAATTATTGAGAGGTCGGCTTTATAGATCCATGCACAGAGAACAAGGCAATGGCTCGAAAGTGAAGGGCGCACGCATGAAAAGCCACACCCAGACACGCAGGGCTGCGGGGGCAGCGACAGTCGGGGTGCGGGTGGAGCTGCAATAGGGGTGCTGCAAGTCGTGTGGTGTTTCCTGTAGTAGGAGGACACACTGCACGTTGGGCAGCAATTGGGCCAAGAGAGGCATGCAAGGGGGAGATGCATAACAAGGGCGCCGGCAGGCTGATGCTGGGGCACACAATAAGATTGTGTCCTAGGCTGGGGACACAGTCACATAATAGCAAGAAGGGGAAGGGCCTGTCCAGGTAGGGACACAGTCAGGAAAGAACCGATAGAGAGGGGGATGGATACTTAATGGGTGCAAGGATAGAGGCAAAAGCAAGGGTGTGGCTGAAAGGGAGAAATCCATTTTCGACTAGCCGCCGATGGATGGACATGTACGGGCAATTGAGGAAGAAAAATCTTTTTCTTAAGGAGCACTCACACACAAGAACTAAAATGAAACTTAGAGGTTGAACTTAATAAATCTCATTAAGAAAAAAAAAAGTTGTACTTGCTTATTTATAGAACAAAAGGAAAAACGTCTACACATCAACAATCCCACTCTGGATGGGACTTCAAGGGAGGGTCCCACTCTTGAGAGAATCCTGGGCTAACTGTGAGTCTACACTGGATTGGACTCCAGGGGGTCCTACGGGTCTCACTCTGGGGAGAGTCCTTGGATAAGTTTATCTCTCTCTCTCTCTCTCTCTCTCTCTCTCTCTCTCTCTCTCTCTCTCTCTCTTCTTCTGTGCAATCCCAACGGGGCTGGATTCCAGTTGGGTAGATCTCAGTCCCGAGGTGTGCGTGCGGGCCCATAACATATATATAGAAAAAGTGGTAGCTGCCTGATCACCTTTGTGCCTTACGCAAATAGGTGCGTGTTGAGCATCCATTGCGCACATATGGGGGTATAACATGCATTTGATGGTGCTTTTGAAATGCTGTTAAAGACTTTAGTACATGATGGACGACGCACAGGAGTCCATTTGTGTCAGGCACCTACTCTCTCTCTCTCTCTCTATATATATATATATATATATATATATATATATATATATATGCAGTTAATTGTAGGTACAATCTAGTTGGAATTTCAAGATGCATGCTGTTTTAACTCAATCTAACTTTCAACATGGTTGATTTACGGAGAATCAACCTTTCAATTGTGCTTTTTTGAGGAAAAACATTTTTTTGTTTTAAATCAAGCAAAATCTGTGCATTTGCAACAGACGGTTTTTGCATGGCAGGAAAAACCTGTATACCTGTTGGATTCCAGCAATTCAAAAGCTGGTTCCCACTGAAAACAGCATGTAGATCACATTCATGGAGTCATTTGTACCAAAAAGAAAAAGAGTTTGCTAAGTCGTTTGTACATACAACGATTGTAGAACTTTGACTCTATGTGTGCGTGAATTCATTCCTTCTTGAACTTGGTTGCATCCCATCCAATAGCCAAAGTGCCGAAAAGAAAAAAATTGAAACTCTCTTTTTCAAAAATTCAGCAAAAAAAACTCGTTCTTTTGAGAGAAGTATTTAGAACACAAACTTATATTTAAGTAGAATACTTTTCAAAAGAACTCAATTACGGATCCAATTAGATGGGATCATAATGATTCTTGAACCTCATCGTTCTTATATCATAACTTGTTTCTTATAGAAAAACCTCAAGTGTATATTGTTTGCCAATTTTTTTTATACTTGTTCTTGTATACCGTTTGTCTCAGCCGTCTTTTTTAATGTGAGACCTTTCAAATAACGTATTTAGTATTTTAACGATTTTTGCGGTTTTGAGTATTGCTATATTTAGTATTCATATCAATATATCCATGATATGATTATGAAGAATGAAATAACATGGATCATGGCAGTCATCAGGAAAGTTTTGACACCTGAGTCAAATGAAACTCAGGTATGTTAGGTGAATAGTATACAACTCAAAAAGTGTACCAAGGGAAACTCAAACGTAGGAGCAAGCTTGATAGCACAAGTTGCCCCTTATGGTTAAGTGAGAGGAGTAAGAATTTCAGTAGCCATTTGGGGAGGACCCAAGAGGCATGAAGAGTTTGTGTAAGATATTAATATAAATATACACAAACATAAATGAAGATAATAGTAGAAGATCAATATACAATTGCATACACTTAAAATCAAGTGATGCAACCCTTGGAGTTGAAAGGCCATTTCTTTACTAGACATGTCTCAATCAAACCCCTTTTATGGATTAAAAAAAAAGCCCTAAGTACCGGTTCACAAATGCACGAAATTTTGTCAAAATTTCTCATTCAATTGCCTTTCTCTATCTCTCGTTTTCCTAAGCACTCTCTCTTCCTCTCACTTCCACACAATTCTCGTCATATCTCCCTCTCTAACAGGATCTCCAACTCTCTCTCACTCCCTCTCTCACGCACCCATCACCGCCTTGTTTTCCGTGTTGACTTCTTGGAGCCAAGAACCGAAGCTTCTGCTATCATCACCCTCTGTTGTACAGCCTATCAGACTGGATCCGAACAGCAGATGGATGGCGATCAAGTGCAGTCGCACATTGCAATGGTGCAATGTGTTTGCACTTGATTCCAAAACCTTTTAACAAATGGAGAGGCAGGTGTGGCACCCCACTTTTTAAGAGGGGCGGCCACTACGTGTCATCCAAATGTTGGGCAGAACAATGGATCTGCTTCGCACCCTGGCTAGGCTTTGCCTTGCTAATGAAAAAACCTCACTGCCCAAAATTCATTTTAGTTATGTTAACAGTGTTCAGCTAGGATCAAACTTGACCATGATCTGATGAACTGGCAGCCCTACGAACTGAACCAAAACTTGACCTACTTGAGCCAATTACTACACTCACTTGGATGCTTTTTTGGACTAGGTTAGTTGGAGCGCGTTTAATTGCCTCGGATATGAGAGTTTGTGTTTGAGAGAGAGAGGGACTCTTTTTCCGCCTGTGTTTCTTTCCGTTGGCAAGAGGACTCTATTAACATGAGGAGACTCTCTCTCTTAAAATACGAAGAAAAGAAAGAGGGGACAGAAAAGAAGGAAAAAGGGGCAGGGGAAGCAAAACTGGCCGGAGCCACCACCATGCTCCTCTATCCTTCTCCTCTCCCTTGGGACCTCATAATCGTGGGCATCCTCACTCGACTCCCCGTCAAATCCCTCCTGCGATTCAGGTGCGTATGCAAATCATGGCGCTCTCTAATCGACACCGACGATCACTTCACCCACACCCACCTCATCCGTTCCAAACAAAACCGCAAGTGGGCGTACCAAGACGACAGGTGGGAGATCTTCTTTGTGGGCAATGACAAGCAAACCCTTCTCGATGTGCAAAGCACAGCCCATCTGACCGGATCCCTCTTCATCGAATGCGCTCTCGATGGTTTGCTCTGTTTGCGAAACCTTGCGGCCTCTGTAGAAGAAACAGAGCTCCTCTTCCAAGTCATCAATCCTTGGAGGAGGAGGAAACTCGACCTCCCTGCTGTAACCTTTCCCAACGTGATCGATTATCAACTCGAGCTCTTTCGTGATCCCTCCTCGGGTTTCCACAAGCTTCTCCTCTTTTACTCGGCGAATGCCCGTTGTAAGTCTGTGATCTTCACTCTCGGCATGGACGACTCGTGGCGAAACCTCGGCGAGTTTTCGGTTTCGGTTGCCATGCCGGCTACCTATGTGTATCTTTCTTGGGGATATTGCGTCGAAGGAGCCATGCATGGGCTGTGTGAAGGTGCCTTCGACAACGCCATCGACCTCTTGTGTTTCTACTCCGAGTGTATACTTGCCTTTGATATTGGGAAAGAGAGATTTCGAACAGTAGCCTATCCTCCTCGACTTTGCCACAAACTAGAAAACTTCCATGGGGACGACCCGCGACGCAGGTTCAACATGAGCTTAGCTGAGGTTGAAGGGCACCTGCATCTGCTGTACTTCGACGTCCCTTCTTCCACGATGGACGTGTGGATCTTGAAGGACTACGCAAGACAAGTTTGGATGAAAGAGTACAGTCTCTGCTGCAAGTCGCTCCCTAAAGAACTGCAGTATAAAAAGTTTGAGCTGGTCCCTGAAGTTGCAAGTGATGGTAAGCTCTTGTGGTGGACGGCTGAGTTTGGTGATAAAGAGGCTCGCTTCTTTGCTCGTGGTCATCAACGTAGAGGGTCGAACAATATCAAAGATGTGGGCGTGGAAGTAGTCCATCATGGACACCGTCGACCTCTTCTTTTTGGTTGCGAGGAAAGCCTTGTTTGGTGGCACTAGGATGCAAGACCGGACCAAAGTGATCCGGATTCACAACAGTCCTTTCATATCTATTTTATATTTTGGATTCTATTTGTTCCGGACCGCTGCGTTTATAACCTTTTTGCTCTGAGGTATATACCTATTTTGCAATCTAGAGTGCCCCATAGGGCCTTATGGCTTAAAAACCCATTGTATTCGGATCTCTCTTTCCTTCTTGATATACTTTGCTTTCAAGTATCAATAAAGAAGCTTTTTGCATCCTTGTCTTTTTGCTTTTTTTGTGTTTGTGCATGTGTGTACTCTTGCTTCTGTTCATGCGCGTGTGTTATACATTGCTTGTGCGCTTAAAAGGCTTGTTTTTAGTGTTTGCAAATTCTCAAAGCTACGTTGTGGGGGCCTTCGCTTCTAAGCCCGTGACAAGTTGGTACCAGAGCCTTGTCGACATTGAGAGTGACAATGGCACCAAAGAAGAATGTCATAACCCCTTCCGGCAGTATGGTTCTTGCTGAAGAAGATTTCATGGTCGATGAACGACTGTCAGCCATCTCGCGCGATGTTGCAGAGCTGACTGGGACAATGACCAACATGGAGAAGTTGGTTAATGGAACTTATGTTGCTTTTAATGATCTCAATGCAGACATCAAGACAATAGTAGATGGAGTGAAAAACTTGATGGAAAATCTTGCCACTAAACTTAACTACTCGGTGGAGGACTTTTTTACCAGATTTGATGATCTGTTAGGTCGGTTCGACATCATGGTTGTTGAATTGGATGTTGTCCGACAAAAGAATAAACAGTTGGAGCGGCAATTGAGGACTGCCCCGGCTGGCGGCGTTGTGACATACGTGGATAGACCACGTTACAGGCTACCTGAGCCCGCAAAGTATAAAGGCACGCGTGACTCAAAGGATCTCAAAAAATTTATCTACGAGATGAACCAGTTTTTAGAAGCTGTGAGGATAGAAGAGGACGCAGATAGGCTGCGGACCGCAACAATGTACTATGCGGATGAAGCGACTCTCTTGTGGAGACGTCGCTTGGGTGATGTTCGACGGATATTGGTTGTTATAGTCTCGTGGAAGGATCTCCAAAAGGAATTGTGAGACTACTTTCTACCTAAAAATCAAGAAAAAATGGCTCATAAAAGGTTGCTGGCGTTGAAATAGATAGGGTCAGTGCATGACTATATCAAGGCAGTCTCTTCGATAATGTTGGAAGTTGAGAGAATAGATGATCAGGATCAGTTATTCTATTTTGGCAACGGGCTGTAAAAATGGGCAAACCAAGAACTCATTCGACACGACCATGCAACGCTAGCTGAGGTTCTTGTGGTTGCAGAAAAATTTGTCGAGCTTGATAGGAATGACCCTACATTTCAAGGCAGACAATAGAGAAATGATCGCAATAATCGAAGGGACAACTGAAGGAATGACCAAGGACATAATGCTAGCCGGGAGAACCAGCAGAATCATGGCCGACAAGATGGCCAAAACAATAACCAAAATTGGAATAACTTTCAGGGTGACAATTATCATCGTCGTGATTGTCGTATCTGCCACAGGGATCATTAGCAGTATACATGTCCCAACAGAAACCACGGTCAAGGGAATGGAGATAACCGCGCACCTTGAGCTGCGAATGTTGTTCAAGATGAGGAAAATGATCAACCTGTAGAGGCGTCAACAATTGACGCAATACAGATGATGAATGCAGTAAAGGTCACAACTGTTGCGAATCGACAATATGTATGATGTACTTAGAACTTTTGCTCAACGGAAGACTTACCAAGGCATTGGTAGACACTGGTGCCATGCATAACTTCATCTCGCGTGAAGAAGCATAACGATTGGGATTACAGTGGGAACGGAAAGAGAGCCGCATGAAAGCAGTTAATTTGGAGGCTAAGGTCATTTACGACGTCGCTCGTGATGCACCAATGCGGATCCATAACTGGTCGAGAAGAATCACGTTATCAGTCACACCTATGGATGATTTTAAAGTCATCATCGGGATGTAATTCTTGAGAAGCAACAAGGCAGTGCCAATGCCCCACCTCAATATTGTCAGCTTTGAGAGTGAGAATCAGCCCTGCATGGTTACTGCGATAGCAGAAAAGCCCTGTGAGCACTTGGTGTCTGCGCTCCAGTTGAAGAGAGACATGAAAAGCGGTGACATGACTTTTCTTGTCACAATCCACGCTACGGATGAGGCAAAAGAAGCCGCAGATGTCCTAGAGGCCTTAGCGCCAGTATTGAAGGAGTTTGGCAATGTTATGCTCACCAAGATACCGAAGAAACTACCTCTGAGGCGTGAGGTAGACCATCAGATTGAACTAGTACCGGGTGCACGGCCACCCGCAATGACTTCTTATCGCATGGCAATTCCTAAGCTGCAGCAATTACGCAAACAACTGGATGATATGCTCAAAGCAGGGATCATCCAACCATTCAAAGCTCCTTTTGGAGTGCCTGTGTTGTTTCAAGCAAAACATGATGGGTCAAAGCGGTTGTGCGTTGACTATAGGGCACTAAACAAAATGACGGTGAAAAATAAGTACTCGCTTCCTTTGATCGCAGACTTTTTTGATCAACTTAAAAAGGCGAAGGTCTTCTCTAAGTTGGATTTGAGATCTAGCTACTGGCAAGTCAGAGTTGCAAAAAGGGATGAGCCAAAGACTACCTGTGTAACGCGATATAGGGCGTTCAAATTCCTTATCATGCCCTTTGGCTTGATGAACGCGCTTGCTACCTTTTCAACCTTAATGAATAAGGTCTTCTACCCGCACCTTGACAAGTTTGTCATCGTGTACCTGGATGATATAGTGGTGTACAACGACTCGATGGAGCAGCATGTTCAACACCTTCAAATTATGTTTCAGACTCTAAAGAACCACGAGTTGTATGTCAAGCGGAAAAAGTGCATATTCGGCCAAAAGGAAGTCCATTTTCTTGGGCATATTATGGGAGGAGACACTCTTAAAATGGACCACAAGAAGATTGAGACTATTCAAGCATGGGAGCTGCCTTTTAAGGTTCCAGAGTTACGCTCCTTCTTGGGGCTTGCAAATTATTATCGATGCTTCATCAAGAAATACTCGCAGATTGTTGTGGCGCTCACAGATCTGTTGAAGAAAGACATACCATGACTATGGTCTGATGCCTGCCGGAATGCTTTTGATGGGTTGAAGCATGCCCTGATAGAGGAGCCAGTGTTGAAGTTGACCGACTGTCAGCAACCGTTTGAAGTGCAGACCGATGTGTCTGACTTCACTATTGGTGGGGTGTTGCTCCAAGAAAGACATCCTATCACATTTGAAAGTAGAAAGTTGAACGACGCTAAGCGTCGATACACTGTGCACAAGCGTGAGATATTTGCGGTCGTGTACTGTCTCCGCACATGGAGGCAATATCTTTTGGGGTCACAGTTCGTTGTGCACACTGACAACGTTGCGACAAGCTACTTTTAGACTCAGAAGAAGCTGGGCCCAAGGCAAGCGCGCTGACAGGATTTCTTGGCAAAATTTGATATGGCCCTCGAATACAAGTCAGGCAGGACCAATGTTGTGGCTGATGCCTTGAGTCGGAAGGCGAAACTCGTAGCTTTGCTCGCTTAGGATGGCAGTGTAAGCCAACCGACGAGCGATCTTCTCGAATAGGTGCGAGAAGCTTCAAAAAGTTACCCGATGGCTCAACAATTGATCGCATTGGCGAAGGAAGGAAAGATGCAAAGATTTTGGCTAGAGGACGATTTGCTCCGTGCAGCGGGCGATCATCTATATATTTTGCGGTAGGATACCTTGAGGAGGCACTTGATGCACGAGTGCCACGATACTACCTGGGCGGGTCACCTAGGGCAACAGAGGACCTTAGCATTGTTAGAACACGCATTCTACTAGCCGCAGATGCGCGATGATGTAAATGCTTATGTGCAGAGTTGCTTGATTTGCCAACAAGGCAAGCCCATCAATTAGAGACCTGGTGGACTACTGGAGCCCCTACCTGTGCCAAGTCGTTCGTGGGAGTGCATAACCATGGATTTCATTGTGAGCTTGCCGAAAGCACAAGGTTGTAGTTCGATCTACGTGGTTATGGATAAGTTCTCGAAGTATGTTGTCTTCGTGCCTGCCCCTGCCACCTGCAGATACTACGAAATTGTTTATGCAGAACATAATCAAGTATTGAGGAATTCCTGAAAGCATCGTCAGCTATCGCGATGCACGTTTCACTAGCAAGTTTTGGCGAGAAGTGTTTCGCTTAATGGGGATAAACTTGCATTTCAACACAAGTTTTCACCCCCAAACCGATGGACAAACAGAGAGAATAAACGGTATGCTAAAGGAATACCTGCGGTACTTTGTCAGTGCCAACCAAAGGGATTGAGTTGATTTACTTGATGCGGCTCAATTCTGCTACAACCTCCAAAAGAGTGAGTCCTCTGACCACAGTCCATTTGAAGTCGCAACCGGACAACAGCCGCAGACTCCGCACTCCCTTGCTGCGCGAGGACGTGGAAAAGCACCTTATGCATACCAACTCGTCAATAACTGGCAAGATCAGGCATAGTTGGCGAAGGCATACTTAAACAAGGTGACCAAGCACATGAAAAAATGGGTAGATGAGAAGCATCGTCCAACATAATTTTGTGTTGGAGACAAAGTGTTAGTCAAGCTCTTTCCCGACCGCACAGCTATCTTTCGGGGCCACCATCGAGGCGTTATTCGCAAGTATGATGGTCCCTTCACCATTATCAAACATGTAAAAAACTTGGCATACCGGCTGAACTTGCCAACAAACTTTCAAGTGCATCCGGTATTCCACATATGTAACCTGAAGTCATTCCACGAAGATGAAGAAAATTCTCAACGGAGCATGCCTCAACGTGCTCTGATCCCGCAGCGGGCTCCCTCAACAGTCATTGTACAAGGCAGAGAGTCAGAGGTCATCCTCAACCATTCCAACAACCATCTAGGGGAAGTCAAAAAGTACTTAGTGCAGTGGAAGGGATTGTCAGAATGTGAAGCCACCTGGGAGAAGGCCAGCAGCATGTTTCAGCATCGACAGCTTGCAGAAGGCTACCATGAACAATTGGCATCGAGGACGGCGCCAACTTAGGCGGGGGAGCATGTTCCAGACTGCCACATTTTTCACCTTTTTGCTATGAGGTATATACGTCTTTGGCACTCTAGAGTGCCCCACAAGGCCTTACGGCTTAAGAACTCCGTGTATTCGGACTCTCTCTTCCCCTCTTAATGTACTTTGCTTTCAAGTATCTACATAGAAGCTTTTTGCATCCTTATCTTTTTGCTCTTTTTGTGTTTGTGCATGTGCGTACTCTTGCTTTCGCTCGTACGTGTGTGATATGCATTGTTTGTACGCTTAAAAGGCATGCTTTCGGTGTTTGCAAATTCTCGAAGATACGTCGCGGGAGCCTTCGCTTCTAAGCCCGTGACACTATTGTTGTTGCCATATATTGTGTTCCCATATTTGAACCTTTGGTTCTTGTGTCTGATTTATGTCTTTAGGATATGCTTGTTTCATTTAGATGGTTATGATAATTGGTAATTTTTGTTTAAAATTAAGAAACTCATATCTATAAGTAAACGGGAGATTTATGAATTTGTTGAGATTTGGATACTGAAATCAGTTAATTTCTTGGCCAGCGAGGGGTGAAGACCCCAGATCAAACTTTTCTGGCACATGAGTGTGCCGTAACTTTCAAATATGGGCTACATATGGTCGGTTGGTCAGGTGGGGACTCAATTGATAGCCCTAACCACCTCAAATGTTAGTAAGATTCGAGAGGAGAGAGAGAGAGAGAGAGAGAGTTGAACAAGGAAACTTTTGCCGCTGGCAAGAGGACTCTATCAAACAACTTGCCAATTATAAGACCACTACGACATAGTTGTTAATTACGAGGAGTCTCTCTCTGGGGCTAACGAAATCCGACTCATAACCCTCCCTCTGCCTCTCTCTCTCTCTATCTATCTATCTCTGTATATATATATATATATATATATATACAGAGGAAGAGAAGAAGGTAAAAAAGAAAGAGGGAGTATAGGCCAGAGAACCACGAAGAAGAGGGCGAGGGGAAGCAAAACGGAAGCCACCACCATGCTCCTCTGTCCTCCTTCCCTCCCTTGGGACCTCATATTCGTGGACATCCTCACTCGACTCCCCGTCAAATCCCTCCTGCGATTCAGGTGCGTATGCAAAGCATGGCGCTCGCTAATCGACACCGACAAGCACTTCACCCGCACCCACCTCATCCGTTCCAAACAAAAACCCATGGTGCTCGACGAAGGCTCGGGGGTACGTTTCCTGGACAACAAGGAAGAAATTCTGGAGATGCAAGGCACAGCCCACCTGACCGGGTCGTTCGTCGTCGAACAAGCTCTTGATGGTTTGCTGTGTTTGCGGAGCCCCCTGGCCGCAGATGGAGCGCTCCGCTTCCGCGTGATCAATCCGTGCACGAGGAGGAAGATCGACCTCCCGGCATTCGGTCTTCCGGACACCACCAATTACAATTCCGAGCTCTTTCGTGATCCCTCGTCGGGCTTCTACAAGCTGCTGCTGCTCTTCTGGGAGAATTCCCACTGCGAGTCCGTGATCTTCACTCTCGGCCGCGACGAGGCGTGGCGAGACCTCGGCGAGTGTCGCGCAGTTTCGTTTTCGGAAGCCATGCCTGGCTCTGTGTGGCTTTCTTTCCCCGATTGTGTCAATGGAGCTATGCATTGGCTTTGTGAGGGTCACTCTCTTAACGATTCCTTGTGTTTCTATTCCGAGTCTATACTTGCTTTTGATATTGAGGAAGAGAGATTTCGAACCATAGCATATCCCAGATTTCCCCAAAAGCTGAAAAATTTTCGTGAAGGCGATCCGCGGCGCCGGTTTAACATGAACTTAGCTGATGTTGGGGGCTGTCTGCATCTGGTCTACTTCGATATCCCCACTTCAACAATGGATGTCTGGATCTTGAAGGACTACGCAAAACAAGTTTGGACGAAAGAGTACAGCTTCTGCTGCAAATCACTTCCCAAAGAACTGCAGTATAAAGAGTTCGACGTAACCCCTTATGTTGCGGTTGATGGCAAATTCTTGTGGTGGACGGCTGAGTTTGGTGATAAAGTGGCACTCTTGTTTCCTTGCGGTCACCAAGCTGGAGGGTCCAAGAACATCAATGACTTGGGAATAGAAGTGTATGATTCGGGTCTTTTATATTTCGGTTTCCAGGAAAGCCTTGTTTGGTGGAATTAGTAATGTAGCTTTTGCTCCAAGAAGTAGCTCTCCCAGCCTGTGCATTTCGTGGACACCCTTGATCTTAGAAAGAACTCTGAGAAAACTACAGTTTGTAGTCATTGCTTGTTTAAGTCTGCATATTTAACAACTCTGCACTAGCAAAATCTCCTCCTGCCTATGGATATTATATTTTCGGTTCTTCATTTTTTTTCTCTTATTGCATGATCTCTGCATTTAAGTCTGTATGGTAGCTTTTGTTGAGATTGTAGAAGTTTATTCAAGTTATGAAAGACTGGTCAGTGCCATCATAGACATTTTCTATATTCAGCATAAGAATGCATCTGGGATTCTAAGTTTTGTTATGAAGTTATACGAATACTATTCAAATGTACATCTCACAAAGGTACAAAACAATTGGAATTGTTAAATGGTAGATGAATTTTGGGACTCGAAATTTTGTTGTGCAATGAGAATTCTAAGTCATTCATTTGGGCCTTGTTTTTCATTTATTTAGCTTTTGATCATTTATTTGGCTTGTGCGTGAAATTATTTATTGTATGACAACTCATAACGTTGGAAGCCTTCACCCACAAGGGCTTTGCACGCCTGGCTAGGTGAGTCAGCTTAAGTCATTCAAGTTGAAGGACATCAAGTATTTGATACCCTAAGGTGTGCCCCTTGCTGCAAGGGCAAAACTAATGGAAAACTATCCCCACTTGGCCGGGGTTAGTGCTCATGGATGTCCAAACCACAGTGATGTTTTTTCCCCATTATCAATAAAAAAAACTGGAAAACTTCAGTGACATTGGTTTTCTTTACTAATGAAGATACTTAGTTCTAATTTATTACAACTTTTGTTTCAATCAGGCAAGGTATTGATTTTCCTTTTTCTTTTCAGAAGATTTCTTAATATTTGGTAATCCTGCAATAGTTTCTGAGACAAATTCCATACCAGTATCTAGTTCTGGACCTTGGGTATGACTAATGTATAACACAACTATTGGTTAGGTTACATTTTAACTTGGGACCTTGTTCTTGTGTTTATGATTCAAGAACCGGTAGAATCTATTCTTTAAGTGGCCACGGTGCTTGTGCTCAAGTGTTCATAGTGCTCGTGTTCATGGTGTCACTTTTGCTTGTGCATCCTTCACACACACACACTCTTCATCTTTATGGCTGATAAGGAGGTTGTCACCATCGTTCTCATCAAGTTTAATGGAAACAACTATAATAGATGAGTCATAACAATGAAAAAATTCCTTGTTGAAAAAGAATTATGTCATTTAGTGAATGGTTTTACACTGGAATCTCAACTCCTTCTTTCCAAGAATGTGAATGGAGTGGAGGAAGCTCTAAAAGATGGTGAAAGAGACGGCTATGTTTGATTACTAGAAAGCCTTAAGAGATTAGAAAGTGATCATGTTAAGGTCTTTTCATGGTTCATGGTATTCATGAATAACATGAATCAAGATCCACGTGACAATATCTTGAGCTTTGAAAGGGCCAATGAAGCATAAACATTTCTAAAGAAAATGTATACTCAAAAGATGTTGCCTATTTGTGGGAACTTAGAAATAAGATTTAATCATGCAAGCAAGGTGATAAATCCATGAGAGAATATTATGGCAAGTTAAAAAGGTTTTGTGATGAGATGGCTACTCACGATCCCATATGGGATAAGATGCCAAATAATGAAAGAAGCGTGTTCAAGAAGAACAATTCTTTCAATTTATGAAATGGTTGAGACCCGAATATGAACAAGTTTTTTTTGCCATTATACATAAACAAGATACTCATGAGACCAGACTTGCCAGTCGAGGAAGCGGGAGCGGGAAGCGATACAGGAAGTGGAAGCGGGAAGCAAGGTACTTATAAAATTTTAGAAAGCGGGAAGCACGGGACGACTTAGGAGCGAACCAGGAAGCGTCTCGGAAGCGACCTAAGAAGCGAACCAGAAGCGAAGAAGGAAGCAACATAGGATTCGAATGAGAAGCGAATAAGAATCGAAAGAGAAACAAAAATATAATTATATATTTTAATTTTATCAAAAAATAAGATTTATTTCATCATTGACAAAATAAAATATGTATCTAAGACAATAAATAATATAAGTTACAATTATCTAACAAATGTATCATTTGTAACTTTCAAGCATTTAAAAAAAATGCATCAAGAAAAGATCATAATTCACATTCATGTTTCAATCATTTAATAAATGCATGTAAGCACTAAATAATGCATTAAGAAAATTAATAAATTTGATTAAGGTGAACCTTTTTCAATAAAATAATCAAATGACTTGATTATTGTAAATCTTGTGATATCTGCAACATAGAAAATGAGAAATCGATAAACTCAAAAATTACATAAAGATATGGTTAAAATTTTAAGTTATAAAGTTCTAAAGTGTAAATTATAAGATATAAAGTTCTAAACTAGAAACTTAAAATTAACATAATCTACTACTTTACTTCATCATGCAAGGTTCAAAATAAAAGTACATATCAAACCAATAAAATATTATAAAACCATAAAAAAAAGTAACATAAAAGTTTCTAAGTTGGACTACTCCAACTACATCATCAAAAGAATAATTAAGAATTCAATAGTTCATTAACCTGTCATCTTTCTCTTTCTCTTTAAGTCAGCAATAGATCGAGAACTTTCTGCATCATCACGTGCTTCTTGTCCTCCACGACCATGCCTTCTGCTCCTTTCTTCATTTCCTATAATGAATATGTTAAAAAATTAAAATATTCAAAAATCATAATTTAAAATATAAAAAATACATATATAGAAAAAAGTAAAAATAAAAAATACAAGATCAAGTGATCAACATACCTTGCCTAGGTCTCTTGCTAAAAAAATGATCAATCCAGCCTTGAGGAACTGATGGTCGCTCTTGTATATCTGCAATTCTACTAGCTCTGTTGGATTGATTTGTATCATCTTTAACTTCATTTGTACGTATGATTATTGGAGGTAATGAAGCTCTTGTTTGTGCATCTTTGGGTTTGGATTTGGAAATAGTGCTTGATTGTTGTGCACTATCATCCAAATCTCTCCATCGCATATCCTCTAATCTCAACGCGTTTTCTTCTACAATAGGAAGTTCTGGATTGATATCTCATTTTCGACTAGGTCCTTCTTTGCAGTTATTGTTACACCTTTTATAACAAGAATATAAAATATGAATGTTAATAAACAATCAATGATAGAAAAAGAGAAAAAAAAATACCAAAACAAAAGTACAACACAGTTTAATTATACATGTCAATCAATCGAATATTGGAATGAATATACACTAAGGCATCAACACGATCTTCATTGAGCATATTTCTTTTAACATTGTGAATATAACTATAGGTGCTCCATACTCTTTATGCAGAAGATGTGCTAATAGGTTGAGATAAAACCTTAATGGCTAATGGTCTCAACTCAGGTGTATCACCACCATAAAAATGCCACCAATTAAGCACCGACATTGTAGGATTCAGTTCATCTATTCTTGCTGCATTTCGGCTAAATCTTTCACTTCTTGATGCAAAAGCCACAAGTTGTGACCTATAAAGTGTAGATAGCTCTTCATTTCCAGTAGATATGACTTCAAGCGCGAGTATTGCACCGTCTAAGATATCATTATCCTTTTCTGCAAAAAAAATGTTTAATAACTATAACAAGAAAATGCAAATGAAATAATAAAATAATTAAATCATTAAACTTTAAATTTTATTAAATAGATAGAATAAAATTTTTACCAAAAGAAACTCGTTTGACCTCTCCTGCTGCTGGGATCTTGAGATACTCCGACTCGTAATATTTTGGAGTAAGCATGTGGGCTAGACTATGGAGAGGCACATTCATTCTATCCCATCTATTTGAGACAATTTTATGAATCTTTTCATATAAATCTGGTTGTCCTTTTAAATTGTCTTTGATTTCCCCCAATATGTTGTCCATGCCTTCATACACTTCATCAATTATAAGGTCTTCCTGATCACAAAATTTAATCATCTTATATATGGGTTTGTAATCAATAATGCTAAAATGTATAAAATCTCAATATTCTTCATCAAGAACAGTTGTTTCTGTTGTAACAACCCTTTTTTTCACAGTTTCATCCGTGCATGATTGCTTTCACTCGCTCCATCTATCTGAAATTACTGTGAGCCTCAAGCTCTCTCTCACATCAAGCAAGCACTTCAAATTAGTATAATGTGAAGCAACCCTTGTTTTTGCAATCTTTATTAGCTGTAATTTTTCATTGCTTCTAAAGATTGCTAGTGCTTTTGAATGATTTGTGATATACTTCACAATTTCTTTACTCTGCAAATATGTTTTTCTCAACCAATGAAACTCATGTGCCAAATCCTTAAAGATCAAATTAAGTGTGTGCACAACATAAGGTGACAAAAAATATACTTATACGTTTATTTTAATTCTTCACCTGCTAACTTGTAATTTGATGCATTGTCTGTAATCACTTACACTACATTAGAAGGCCCCACAAGTCTAAATCTCATCTTCAAAAACTCGGCAATGTTTGCAGTTGACTGTTGCACATTAGAAAAATCAATTGCATATAAGAACATCAAACCAAAACAGTTTGATGCAAGTATATTTATTAAGTGTTTGTTCTTGATATTTGTCCAACCGTCGGAGACAATGGAAACTCCAAACTCCTCAAACTTTTCTCGAAATTCATTTAACTCTCTGTGAACACATTCTTTCTCACTATCAAGCAACGTTATTTGCACGTTTTCATATGATGGGGGTTTATATCCAGGCACTTTACTAACTACAGATATCATCTCTTCCCAATATGGTGATCGAAGCACATTGAAAGGTATGCCGTTTGCACATAAAAATCTGATAATTTTGTTATCTACATCATCTCTTTCTACCTTTTTAAAGGTATCACGAATATCAACAGTTTTTTGGCTTCCACTAGATGATTTAGTCATATTAATAGGCTTCTTCGGATTATCAATTCTTGATCTCCTCAACTCAAATGCACTTGATGAAACCTCCACTCGACGAAATTGCCTTTAAATTTTTCTTGTCAATTCTGCATTTTTTGCAACTACAGGGTAAAAGGCAATCCCAACACTTTGTCCCTTTGAAGATCCCATGAGATGTGCAAAAACTCGAGTATATGACCCATGATAAATATTTTTGCAGTGCATGCACATAAAAACCTGGGTTCCACCTTGCTTTCCTCGCCCACTCTTCTTTTGTTTCAATACATGGCGTCATAGCATTGTTGTTTTATGCATGTTAGGTGGTTCATCATCTTGGTTATCTTCAGAATAGTAGTCATCCAAGTCATATTCTTCTTCATCTTCCTCATCAAAACAATTTTCATTTTTGTCCTCAAACTGATATGGACAATCAGAAGACCTCTTGCCCTTTTGCATTGTCCTTTCCAACACCACTAGACGATTCATGCTCTAAGTCCAAATTGTACAAAAAATCATCATCGTCATCATAATTGTTGTGATCATAGCTTCTGATGGTCATTAATGAAGTAAAAAACATACAAATATACCTGCATCATAAAAGTATATGAATCAACCTAAAACACTTTAAAATTTTAAATAAGCATCATTCATAAAGATGAAAGATCTATCTATAATATACTATGATGAAGCAGACAAAAATAAAAAAGAAAAAGAAAAAGAGAAAAAAAAAAGAAAGTTCTTTCAAAAGATTACATTTATGAAAAATTGTTAAACAAAGACAACATCACAATGAAGAAAGACAAAATTTAGATTGACACTGAATGGAAATTGGGTGAGGTAAATGTAATCTGAGACAAAAATATGCATTTCAGATTCTCAACTCTCAAGTCTCAATAGATTAAGACCATTAAAACGTATATGGTTGTCTTTATACTGAGACAAGTTCACAAGGACAAATGGATGACAATAAAAAAGAATGTGAGCTCGATTATGCAGCACATCAAGTACCAGATCTTACTACCCATGGACAAGTTACCTTCAGCCTAATACTTGTAGTAATTAATTTGAAGTCAGTTTTTATTCTAAACACAGAAAGTGAAAACTCAGATGGCTCAACAAATACATTTTTGCTAATCTAGAAATCTAGACACACTAAAAAACTAAGTAGTAGTCATCATTTAGAGTGAATAACTCCATGTAATAGGGAAAAAATTCAACTTCTGAAATTTCAAGAGTCAAAAGAATTATGCTTCACCACATGGAATCAGCCTAAAAAAAAATTATTATTAATAGCAAAGAATGGAAAGTGAAGAACACAAATCAATGAAATCATTACTCTCATAATTTACCAATTACTAAAACAAAAAAATAAACATCATTTGGACCCAACCCACTATGCCTCTTAAATACCTAGTTTGGGTTGGATCCATAAGAATCCAACCCAAACCAAAAGCCTCCACCAAACCATCATCTCACCTACTCGGTTTGGGTTGGACTCATAAGGATCCAACCCCAAACCACTCTAACCCCCATCTATACCCAATCTCAGTTGGTTGGATCCAACCCATAAAATAAGGCACCCACCACCATCTATAACCCCCACTCTCTGTGTTTTTTTTTTTACCTTCTCTCTTTGCTTTCTTCTTCTCCCTCTCTTCTCACTCTCTCACCCTCTTGGTTCACCCCCCCCCCCCTCGGCGTGCACGCCTCACACACCACCATCTCTACCTCTAGTGAGCCCCAACCCACCGGTGGTCATAGGCGGAGCTGGGGGGGGGCAGAACTGGGCTGTAGCCCAGTCCTGCCTCCCGGTCTAGCTAATTTTTTTTTAAACCCAGTCCTAGCCCAACTCTGATTCCATATGAAATAGATTTTTATCCATTTTTGTAGCCCAGTCCTAGCCTAGCCCTGACTGCAGCAAATAGTTTGATTTGTCCATATGAAATAGATTTTTGTTAATAATTGTAGCCATTTTTTATTTTATCTAAAAAAAAAAAATTCTGGGGCGCTGCCCCCGAACTCTAGACTATCACACCAATTTTTTTTTGCTATACCCTTGTTTGCCCCCCCCCCCCTCACATGAATCCTAGCTACGCCCTGCCGGTGGTGCTCCCTGTTGGAGCCTCCTCCCCCAACCTTCTCCCTCTTTGTGTGTCTCTGTCGAGCCCCCCCCCCCCCCCCCCCCCCCCATGCCCAACACCGCCACTTGCCATGCACAGGTGGTCAGAGGTCTTCCTCTCCCTAGCTCACAACTGGCAGAACCCAACCATCACCCTGCGCCTAGTGTGCCCTTGCTTCGTGTTGGGACTGGTCGAGCCCTCCAACCCACCCCTTGCTTCTTGCCATCCCCTTTTCACCAAGGACGCAGCAGATCCAGAACTCATAAAAAAAAGGGAAAAAAAAGGTCGAGAGGCGAAACATATTCGAGATAGAGAGAGTGAGAGAGAGAGGGCGAGAGAAGAGATAGCGTACCTGAAGGTCCTGAACATCTTCATCGTCGAAAGTCGGTGGAGGCCACCGAAATTTTTTGAGGTTGTCGAAAACTCGAGAGAGAGAGAGAGAGAAGAGTCAGATGATACGTGAAAAAACAAAACCTTACGCCCCTTTAGATTTTATTTTTTCACGAGTTTTGTAAAATACCCATTTTATCCTTAGTAAAAAACATATTCATGTGTAAAAAAAAATTTAAGGGCAAATTCATCCTTTCCACAATAGTGTCCCCCTTTAAAGGGGTATGCGTCTCCCATTAAAGAGGTACGTGTCCCCCTTTATCGAGGTACGCATCCCCCTTTAAAGGGGTACGCGCTTCCCTTTAAAGGGGGGGCGCTTCCTCAATTGAACCTACGCTTCCCCTCGCGTTTCGGAAGCATCGTGTTTTGCGCTTTCGAAGCGCGTCTTGGGGAAGCGCGCTTCCCCTATTCCATAGGCGTTTCCGGTAACTCTGCATGAGACTCTCGCTACATGAAATTTCAGTGGAAGTATATATGAAAGAAACAAGGCTCAAGTCTTCTATGAAGCCAAAAGAACCCAAGAAAATTGTATTGGTCATGTCTAGGCTCAGTTCTACTGTTAAAGTCTTTACAAACCTTCACACTTCAATAAATTTTAACAAGATGGTGAAGGTAAGAAAAATATTATTTGTCATTTTTGCAGAGAACCGGGGCATATCAAACCTTATTTCTTCAAGTTGAAGAAGGTGGATGAGAAGAGGGTGGCTTTTGTTCTTTCTTAAGAAGGAAAAAGGTGTGGGTCCGGTGATGATTTCAAAACCATTGGATCTCTCTTTGTCTCAATTGGTGGAGACTCTTCAACCGCTACTTAAAGCTCCTTCCACCACCATCGGTGTCGTAATCTCCATCTCTTTTCCTCTCAGTATGAACTCTTGGCTCTTGGTCTCTTTATATGACCCCAAATGTTGATCTTCTTTCTGATTATAAGACAAATTTCAATGACTCTTGTTTTTACGATCGATGAAACTTTTTTACACATAAAAAGCATAGGGAACATTGATCAAACTCTTGAAAACTCAAAAAAGAATTTTGTTTCAAATGTCAGGTATATTCCAAAACTAAGTTTAAATCCTCATTTTGCTTTTCAAATATCCGACCATGGGTGTGATGTTTTTTTCTCATCAAATGGTTGTTGGGTATGCAATATTGTCAATCAAGAAAGTTGATTGGGTAAGGCCGCAGAAAAGGAAGCTTATACTGCATGAACTTTATTGAATTATCCAAAAAAATTGTAATATTCTAAAAAATAGTGATTGTTAGGTCACCCTTGTGTATCTAAAATTTCATATTTTCCTTGTTTGAAAAAAAAAATTGTAATCAAGAAAATCTTGATTGTATTGTTTGCATACTTGAAAAAATGAAATATTTTCCTTTTACTAAACACAATTTCATTTCTTCTCGGTCTTTTGAAATGGTGCACTTGAACACTTTGGGTCTAGCTCCTATTGCCTCAAAGTGTAATTTATCTTATTATAATGTGTTTGTAGATGATTTCTCTAGATATACTTGGATTTATTTTCTTAGACATAAGTCAGAAGCTTTCTATAACTTTAAAATTTTTTATACTATAATAAAAAATAGTTTTAGTTTTAACATATTTATTTTTCAAATCGATTTAGGGGAAGAGTATGTTTCAAATAATTTTAAAAATTATCTTTATTGAAATGGTATTTCTTATCAAGGGTTTTGTCCTAATACACCTCAACAAAATGGTTTAGCAAAAAGAAAATATAAACATATTATAGAAACTGTTATAACCCTTTTGATATCAAGTGATGTTCATAAATATTTATGCGTCAAAGTTGCGTTCATTATTATTTATCTTATAAACTGAATGTCACCATCTTCCTTAAAAAGTATTATCTTCATGTTATAAGGTAAAAATCAAAAGTGATAGGACATTACAAAGACACAAAACTGGATTAGTTGCCAAGGAGTATGCTAAAAAATACAAAATAGACTATGATGAAACATTTTTCCTTATAGCAAGAATGACCACTATTAGGACTCTCATGCCCTAGCTTCCATTAGAGGTTGACGTATATATCAAATAGATGTAAAAAATACCTTTTTAAATAGAGATTTGAAAGAAGAAGTCTATATAGATCTGCCCTCAGGTCTTGAGGTTTCACCTAGACACATTCGCTATTTAAATAAAGTTTTATATAGTTTGATATAAGCTCCTAAAGCTTGATATGATAGATTTAGTATTGTCATGTTAAATTTTGTATATAGATCATGTTATTACTAACACTACTTTATTTTTTAAGACTTCTTATGCAAGTATAACCATCATAATATTGTATGTAGATGACATGATCATCACTGGTGGAGACAAACAAAGAGTTAGTTATATTAACAATGTTCTTAAAAATAAGTTTGAAATGACTGATCTTGGATTCCTTACATATTTTCTTGGTATAGAGATTGCATACTCACCTCATGGGTATTTGTTTACCTAAACTAAATTTGCAAATGAGATTATTGATAAGTCTAAAATTATTGACGAGAAAAGGGTCGGCACTACAGAAGTGATTAATGTAAAAATGGAATTTGATTATGGAATGCATTTGGAGGATCTCAAACTGTATCATCAGATAATTGGAGATCTCACATACTTATCCATCACGAGGCTTGATATTGCTCATGTAGTTCACACTGCAAGCCAATTTTAACACTCGCCAACTACTATACATATGAGTGTTACGAGAATAATTAGATATATTTAAAAAATTATTTTTAAAGGCCTTTTTGCCATCTTCCTCACTCGATTTAGTCGTGTATTCTGATTCAGATTTGGGAGGATATCCTAATGATCATCACTCAACTACTGATTTTTGTATATTTTTAGGTGACTTACTCGTGTCTTGAAAGTGCAAAAAATAATAAAAGGTTTTTCTTTCATCAACGGAAGTTGATTTCTAAGTCATGACCACCACTACATCTAAAATTGTTTTGTTTGAGGTGACTACTTGAAGACATGTGAGTACATCTTATTACACCTTTAAAGCTTTGTTGTGGCAATAAGAATACTATTTACATTGTCAGCAATCATACGTTTCATGAAAGGACTATGAATATTGAGATGAATTGCCATTATGTTCATGAAGAATATTTGAAGAAGATCATATCATTACCTTAAGTCACCTCGAAATATCAATTGACTAATTTTTTAACCAAAGCGCTTCATTCTCTTAGACCATGATGGGACTGAGAGCAATACCTCACCAGAATGAAACAATTCTCTTTGAAAAATATAAACAACGCTAGGTTGCACCAAAATAGATATTGAGTATTTATTTCATTCATTTTTTTTTTGGATAACCAGGAAATTTTGCCAATAAGATGAAATTGCAATTGATTCAAATGTTTGAAAGTGTGCACGTATGTGCGAAAGATATTCCTTCTTTTTACCTAGAGTATTTTTTCCAAAATGAAGTTAACTTCCCGAATTCCGGAGTCAGATTCAAATTTTAAAGTTGTTGAGTTTCTTCAAGAAAGTTATCCATTTCCTTGATATGAATAGAGAAGTATTCTTAATTTCATAAAATCGAGTAGTGAAAAGACATTGATGAAAGGATTTCGCATGAGAAAAGATGATTCCTGGCAATTTTGGCAGTTTGATATCCCGAGGCTTTTCCATATTCTTAACAAACTTTTGGTGATATTAATGTAAGTTTAAGGGGGAGTGTTAAGAGTGTATATATATATATATATATATATATATATATATATATATATATATATATATATATATATATATATATATATATATATTATTTTTAGATTGTATCTAGGTTGATTTTGTACTTTTTTAATTCTATTTTTTGTACATGGGCTTTTGGTCATTGGACCAACTAGCTTTTGGGAGCTCCCCAACGACTATTCATCTTGTATATATATGGGACATTAGGGTCCCTATTTTGCGTGCCTTATGTTATGCATTTTTCATTAATAAAAATAATTATTTTTTATATTGAGCGTGTGCCTTTGGGCATTTTGAGAGTTCTCCCTTTGTGGATTGTGTTGTGTTATTGCCCTTCTAAGCATCTCCTTTGATCTTTTTGAGGTCTCATTACAATGGTCTCCATTGGCAGAGGGCTGGGTTTAACTGAACATGTGTAGCCTATATAATATCTATTTACAGTTAGGGACCATACACGAGTCTTTTGTATATGCTGATTGGAAGGTATGGGAATGAGACTGATGGAGTATGATAATGCCTGATTAGACAGAAATGCTAAATTGCTAATACTTATCACTGAGTCCTTGACGAGGCATAGTTTGATTGGTGAACAATTACATTGATAACCTTGGAAGAAATGGTCTGATAGACCATGGTGTTATTGATCTCATATATCAATTCAACCATGTTTTAGTTTGTCTGGTATTGAATGATGAGCAGTCACACTGACAGCCATGGAAGAAATGACTGGCAAGGAGTCTTGTGATCCTTAGTGTTATGGGTCATAATTGCACCTGGAAAGGGAGCCTCTGACTTGATATGCGAATAGCTTAGATCTTACCTCTTTAATGTGAATGATCATACTCTAAATTTTACATCAATGAACTAGCAGGAGGAATCCAAAAAAAGAGGGGGGGAATCTACCTAGTCTGATCTGGTAATCTAATCCTCTCGTCATTTTCTGAACCATTTTCAAAAGACTGCATTAACAGAGGAGGAAAGTATGCTAAGCCATGATTTTTTTTTCTTGCACCTTCAATGAGCCCCTCTTCTCTGTAGTTACCCGTGAACAAACAACCTACACCTAAAAGCAGGGTTACCGAAAATACTATAAAACATGGGGAAGCGTGCTTTCCCAAGAAGTGACCATTTTAATTGGGAAGTGCATACTTTTCGTTAATGGGAAGCTCGCTTCCTGCTCACTTTTCACTCTCTTCCCAATATCGGAAAGTGGGTTTCCTTTTTTGGGGGGATTAGACAGTTTTAGCATTTAATAATTTTGTTTTAACCTAATATAGGGAAAGCTTGATTCTTATTCGCTTTTCACTAGAATCTTAAGTTTTTTCTCTCTTAGTTTTTCCTTCTATTCCAGTTTGATTCTTATGTCGCTTCTGGTTTACTTTTAAGTTGTTCCACGCTTCTAGCTTTTTAAAAATTTAGAAGTGCCTCGCTTTTTGCTCTCATTTCCGCTTTCTCGATTGACAACTTTGCCTAAAAGACAATGGTAATGATGTACTCGTGATTACTTACAGTAAGATGACTGAATGAACGACAATTCTTCTCGGAACTTGAATGCGTGTCAGCATCTACTATCAACCCACTAACCATGGGAATCCATTTACTTTGAACATTAGCAGAATTCATACTGAGGGTTGTTTTTGCAGACTTGGAAGTGAAGAGAGGCTCCCATCTTTTTATATTTTGGTTAGATCTCTATAGAAGATTGCACGAATTGCTTCATCTCCTTGCGATTATAGGTCATTAACCAAATCTGAGTTTATATTCTACCAATTTTACACTTACAAGTAGCTGGTTCCCTTCTTTTGTTGTGTCCACATTTGGATCAATACACACAAAATGCACATTTTATCTTATTGGGTAGGGACTAACAGCGGTAACAAATTGTTGAATGGACAAAGGTAAAAGATTATGGAAAGATAAGATTTCGTGAAAGATATGATGGTCCAGCCTTTGTCAGCGCCCTATGCATATTCATTGGAGCAATCTGTCATTATGGAGCAATATCATCACGCTGAAACTTTATTTTTGTCATTTTCTGCATGGTTGTCTTCTTTCTAAAACTGTGGCTGATGTATATTCGTTTCTTTATGGTGGTGTGTTGATTGTAATCTTTTCACTTTAGTAAAATGATGTGTGAAGGTCCAAACTTTCACAATTATGTGGCATTAACATGCGAACCTCATCCTTGTTACAACATTACTAAAGTTGAGATGTTCACATCATATATTGTTGAACTCGTGACCATATTTGCAGATATCCTTTATTTGTGAACTATAGGTTTTTTATTTACGTTTGTCCTCCATTTTACATAGGCTTTTAATTGTGTTTGTCGTCCATTTAACATAGACTTTTATTTGTGGATATCCTCAGTTTAACATAGGCTTCTATTTGAAGATGTCCTCAACACACTTATATTTGAAGATGTCCTTCGTTTGCAAACTTTAATCTATATTTGTGACCACATGTTCTTTTATTTATGAATGTCCTCCATTTGTAAACTAACACCTATATTTGTTAACATAAGCTTTTATTTGCGGATGTCTTCAATTTGCAAACTGACCTATATATACCTGTTAGTGTATAACTTTGTGTAACCTGATATTACATATATAGTGCATAACTTTGTAATCAAAGTAAATTTTATATAAAGGTAACAATAAATTATAAAAATGAAAAATGACATTCACAAGTTAATGTCAATATTTTATCCAACATTTTCTTCATGTTAGCTTTTTCATCAAGGTCCTTTGACTCCTCTTTTGCTTTCTTTTATTTGTCGTCCTTTGCCTTTTATTTGGCCTATGAATCTTTTGAGGCAGTCGGTTTTGTTTCTCTTGTCTTTGTTTTGTGTTGCAGTTTTTTTTGCTTGTTTGTCTCTTTCTCTGTCTTCTTTTTTGCTTCCACTTTTTGTTTTTCTTTTTTTTTTCATTTTCTCGTAGTATTTGATCATATGATTCATTGTATTTGTTGTATCAACAAGGTTATTAGCAAAAAACTAATCAGCTTGCATCATAAAAAAATAAACAAAATAACACATATAAACACGTACTTGCATGAAATCGAGTTTCATATTTTTATCCAAGTATTGCATATGCATTAGGACAAATATATTACAATTATGTATGTAACAATCATATACAAAGTCAATATGTATATGTACGTATTGAGTTTAGACACGTGTCAAGTAATTACATGTTCTCTTGTTGTGGAATATGATCTAAAGGACAAGTCATCCAATCAACGTAAGTGTTGTAGCCAAAGCACTCCGCAAAAAATAAACCTCAAACCCAACTTTAATCCTACCTAATATGAGAGAAAATCTAACCAATACATTGAATAAGTAATGAGTTCATACTAGATTTTGATGTTTTGATCTGTGTTAATTGTGGTCTTCTTGGAATTGTAGAACCTGAACTCCTTTTTCATGGTCATCTCCTACAAAACCCAATAATGATTGCCCTAGTTGAGAGGAATTATAATCTGCAAGATAAATCGAGTTGAAGACATAAGTACACATTGTATGTGATGTAAACGTAATTATAAGCATGCAATGTTGTTCAACAAATACCTTGACACATTCCTCAAAAAAATACAATAAGTTTTGGTTCTCGAAGAAAGAACAATATCATTTTTTCGTAGTGGGACATTCAAGCATTTGTTGTGAACAATGTTAAACAGTTAGTTTTCTTTAGTCGGTAGAAAAACAAGGCTACTGCTTTGGAGAGTCATCGAGAAATAAGATGTAAGGTAAATGGCCTTTGGTAGTTTTGTTCTTATAATCATGTTTTGATTGTGATTATGAATAAGTCTTCTTATGAATCTATACAAATGCTACATAATCAATATATATGATACATTCATGTTAGATTCAAATGATTCTACATACAAGCATAACAAACATGCAAACTTAACACTTACATCACTGTTCAATAATGTGTACATTAAAAAATCATGCTCGAATACCTCTTCATCTTCATGTCCATATGGTTGGTTGTCATAAACTTATTTTCATTGCCAATAATATAAACATGTACATGTACTGCCACTAATTATATACACACACAACTTGTTTTATTATACATCTTACCGCAACCAGATTTGTGCTTCAAGGTGTGACTTTGATTTTCTTTATGTTGTCATGATTCTCTCTAGGTAGCATATTGCGAAAGACCTAAGATATACATAGATGACCTAAGAAAATGAAATCGTTCATTAAAAAACTTTTGATAAATACATGAAAGTAAACAATTCTTAACAAATACACATATAAAAGCACATACAAACACACTCAATTTGCAACGAGAGGTACACAAACATACTATTATTTGTACTTTTGCCTATTACGGTAAGCTTCATCACATATACTGCACTTGTATGACACAACATCCTTGTGTTATATTCTTCATCTCTTCACCTTGTGTCACTCTGGTTTATGAACCACTTTTGGTGGATAGATAAGGATAAGGGTCAATAGAGCATTGTGGGGCATTATTCGTCATTGAAAAGAATGTAAATATGTGATATGTAGCTTAATACGATTCAACTTTAAAGTACTTGTCACAGTAATCCTCAGGTAGCTTGCCCTCATACAAAATGCATGCAACTGCATGTTCACATAGAATTTCACTCACTTGTCACTCTTTATAAGAGCATTACAACTTCTCAAGATCAATAATATAATCGTGAGATTAATTGTAGGTCTCGTGCATGCATCAGTGAAAATGTTGGACAACCATACATAATTGGTGTGTCTTTCTCTTCCTTTTTTCTATATTCTATTTTACCTCAGGTACAATAATGTTTGTTATTTTCTGCCCGATATTCTTTTTTTTATTAAATAATGTCATCAGCATGAGACAAAACCTCTTTAGAAGAGGCAATAGAGGTTTATCATGTATGGGAAGAATCTAAGAATTGAATCACTGTGGTATATTAGATGTCAAACTCCCTTATTTTTTTCTTGAAAAGTGAGATATGACCCAAAATTATGGTTTCACCTCTGTTGCAATGTAATTATATGTGGTTGTGTCTTGCTCTTAATATTTTTCAAGAGAATATATGCATTGTGGTTTTGTGAGTGCTCGAACTGCACTTTATCAAAGTGCAGTGAGTAGTGAACCAAATTTCTTAAAAAGGTTTTTTGTCAAGTGCTTCATGCAATATCCAACATAACATCTACGAAAAGTGTGGGGGATGACATATTTTAGCCTTGAGTGCATATATGAGATAATAGTCAATTTTGTTTGCTCTAAACTCATTGAAGTGTTTGAATTTGTGCTTCAAAGAGTCCATAAATCACATCCATGAGTCACGGGACTCCCTATCTACAACTGCAAACACTACTCAAAACATCTCACTACAATGACCAATAATATGTGCCAATAATAATATAATCATGTATTTTTCTTTTAGGAATGTATCATCTACCATAAGAACTGGAGGTTGCCCATTTAGAAAGTCATTAATGCATGAACAAAATTATAAGAACATGTACTTAAATCAATATTTCTATCAGGCTCAATGAACCCTAGCTTCATCAAATTATTCAAATAAGCAAAAAGCTTCTTGAAGGAGTTTTTCATATGAACATATAACTCTTCCTCTGTAAATTCACATTCACATTATGTTTGTTTGTATCTATATTTTTCTTGCGACTAATGTCATTATGATTTTTCACAAAGTCATTTTTAGATTATATGGCAAGTAGAACTGAGTGTGAGCTTATAAAGAGATCAAGCTAAGCTAGCTCAATACGAACTAACTCATTTACCCCAAAAGAATACATTATTTCAAAGCTAGAAGCAATAAGATTGAACTCTAGACGGGTACTAGATGCAATAGGCATTTGAATGCTAAACCTATTGCTTGTAAGCCAAACTCTACGTACATCTATTACTGCTTAACGAGCATGTATGATTCGGGCAAGTCAGACACATGGTGTTCGTGTTTGGTTTGCTCTGCCTATGTTATGAGTTTGAACGAGCTAAGCACAAGCCCAACCATGAGCAGCTAGTCTTGTTTCCCAACCCTAATTTTAGGTAATATTTTGTTTGGATTTATAACCTGAAGAAACCACACATGGCACAAAGACCTGGTCATGCTGACTCAGCCTACCATACTTATGATCGTTGTGCCAACAACGTAAAACTCTGAGGCTATGACCCCTGCCCCAGGGGCCTATGCTACGTGTTGGCTTCACAGAGGGGCAATGCCCATGAAAATCAAGCATTGATTGCCTGTCTAGCAGCCAAGGCCTCACCCCACTAACCCAACCCCTCTTGGGGCATTTTAGGTAATATAAAAATAGATATTTGAGATTTTCTGTTGTAACTTTTTGCAATAAAATTTTAAGAAATTCATTTTTCTGTCGACATTGGTGACTATGATGAGTCACTCGCAATACAGATAGGATTTAATGTGCATAATTGAATGCATACATACCTTTGATCTTTTTAGTTTTGTTAGATGATGCAATTGTTAGATGTCCCCATGATTTAAATCACGCTGACCTAAATTGGAGCCCTGATGGAAAGCCAAAACTTATCCAACAATCAAAAAATCCCTTTATGTTTTCATAAGAAAATTGTTCAGAAGATCTCTTTTTTTTAGGTTTAGAGTATAATCTTTTTTCTTGTTTTTCCTTTTTTGATAATCAAGCTAAATTGTAGCTGTGTGGGACTCCAACCACAGTCCCCTTGATTATGATAGTGTGACCTAACCATCCAGCAATTTGATTCGACCCAAGCGTCTAACATGTTTGCAATGATAAGGGCCCATTAAGTGACTCGGTTCTCAACGAGGGTTCCTCGTCATAGGAATTTTTTTTTTTGGCAAGATGAAAACACCCACTCAGCTAAAAACGATGAAAACACCTACTCATTCATATTTTACCAAAGTCTCCTTCCATTCAAAATTGTTACTACTATATACTCCAATTACCCTTTTACCTATTCTTCCCTTCTCAAACCTAACATGACATGAACAAAAAAAAATAATAACATAAATGTATGTGACACGGGTTAATTTTTTGCAAGCCCATGTGGCGCCAGGCGAACTCCCCAACCTGGCCAGCCTAACGCTATGTGCGGGATAATCTTATCTTGAGTTGAGAGGTATTCCATCCAATCTCCAAAGGCATCCTCTAGTTTGCTAGCCTAACAATACATCACTTTTGTGCCATCACATACCATCGTACCAACGCCAATACTATTACCAATCGCATGCCATGCTACCACTATGCATCATTGACAACTCGGCACATACCGCCTACTACTATGTCCAATGCATTTTTCACTCAATGGTGATTCACAATGCTTTTGCCATATTCTTACCCTCGCAACACCGGATAGTGAACACACATCTCCTGCCAAACACGCCCATCATCTACCTAAACATCAAGTGTCCTCTACCACCTACACAATTGGTTGTGCCAACGATGTGGTCTTGCAACACCCACTCTACATGACAATGATCATCAGCACCAAGATTATCCATACACATCATTCCTTGGTGCCCTCTTCCACTTGTGTGCCCAATAGTGCCTAGGAGGTCGGTGTGACATAAGAATGTGATCACATAAAAAAAATGGGATTCATCCATTAGCTAGCTAGCTTCACAAATATCTCATAAGTTTTGAAAACCTTTCTTTTTTTTTTCTTCTACAAGATAATAATAAGAGATCCATGAAACTGAGTGGGTGCTCTCAATTCTTTTTACTTGTGGACAACGGATTAATATCATCTTTTTGTAGTTCATCGACCATGATTCATGCGAAAATGGTGATTTTCCTTAGGCAATGGATCCCACGGGATGGTTTTGAGTGATATCTAAAGGTAGTTTGATGTGTTTCTCATCCAAAGAGATACCACACAGCATGATGACTCATGTCCCAACCAATTAGGAACGTAATAATTTTTTTTCAAGGTAACCAAGATAAAAACATACATGATTGGCTTCTTTACGTGTGTGATTGCTTTTTTTTCTTTTTTGATGGCAAAGGAACCCTCATTGAGAAGTTGCTTATTTTGATGGGCCCGCCTCTGTCACGGGCCTATTTCCTTTAATGGGCTAGCGCGGCGCGACGGTCCTTCCTCACCGCCGCAAGCCTACTCGTCATCTCGCTTGCCGATCGCGGAAGCTTGTAATCAGAGTGCAAGAGAGCAAGAGAGAATAGAGGGAGAGAAATTACAATCACAAGAAGCAATCACAACGAGGGTGAACAAAAGAAAGCTCAACGCATTTACTTCATTCACAATTTTGCTTGCAGACCATTATAGTTCAAGTATACAGGCTGCCACTTCGAGGTATTGATTCACCTGAACCGGGCAGCTTACATCAGACTCAACAAAAACAAGACAGACTCTAAGCGCAACGGTACACTGTAAGTCTCAAGGGAACATGCACCCCCCTTGAAATCATGTGTCGTCCTTGGCGCCATCTGTTTTGTGGTAAGCCCTGACTTTAGCCGGGTAGCGGTTGTTCATTCGAAATGCAGGCTCCCACGTTGGTTCTGTTGTTTCCTCCCACTATACCAAGTATTTCTTTGCTTGCCCCAAGTAGTTGACCTTGTGGCAAAGGATCTGACTGAGGTGCTTCTTGGCCTGTTGTGCTGTCGGGGCCCTCTACATGATGAAAGCGCATTGTGGCGTACTGCGTTCCGGGTCTCCATCATCTGGATGGAACTGCTTGAGGTTGCACACGTGGAACATCGGGTGCACCTTGAAGTCTGAGGGCAACTCCAGCTTGTATGCCAGCTTGCCCACCTTCTTTGTGATGGTGAAGGGTCCCTCATACTTTCTGAGTAGTCCACGGTGCCGCCCGCGGAAGATGTCTGTGCGACCAGGATATAACTTCACCAACACTTGGTCCCCAACTTGGAACCCTACGGGTCGACGGTGTTTGTCCGCCCACTTCTTCATTCTCTTTGTTGCTTTGTGTAAAAATGCCTTCGCCAACTCATTCTGCTCGTGTCATTCGCGAACAAACTGATAGGCGAAAGATGGCCTTCCCTTTTCTTATGCGGCAAGAGTGTGTGGGGTAAGTGGCTGCTGCCCCGTGGCTATCTCAAACGGGTTGTGGCCTGAAGACTCGCTCTTCTGCAGATTATAACAAAACTGTGCCACATCGAGGAGCTTCATCCAATTTTTTTGATTGGCACTAACAAAGTGCCTAAGGTACTGCTCCAGTATCTCGTTGATGCGCTTTGTCTGCCCATCTGTCTGTGGATAGAAGCTTGTTGAAAACAGCAAATCAAAGTCAAGTAGCTGAAATACTTCACGCCAGAACTTGCCCCAGTGCTTCACCACATGCTTTATGAACAACTCTGCAGGGCACTCCTTGGAAGCTGGGATGAAGGTGACATACTTTGAGAAACGATCCACCACGACCAAAATAGAACTGAGGCCCTCTACCTTCAGCAGACTAACAATAAAGTCCATGAAGATGCTATCCCAAGGATGTTCTGAAATTGGTAGAGGCTCAAGGAGACTGACAGCCTTCTGGTTTGTCCCCTTATCTTGCTGGCAGATGAGGCATGTCTGCACATACCCCTCAACATCATCTCTCATCTGCGGCCAATAGTAGCCGCACTCAAGGAGTGCTAAGGTCCGCTCCTGAGCAGGATGGCCGACCCATAGTGTATCATGGCACTCCTTGAGTAGCTCTCGGCGAAGGCTTCCCCACCGTGGTACAAAGATGCATCCCTCTTTTATTACGAGGAGGCCATCCTGTAGCCAAAATCGCCGAGTCTTCTCTGTCTGCACCAGAGAAACAAGGTGTTGTGCGGTCGAATCCTGCTGCGTACCCTCGCGGATGCAGCACAGCAATGCACCCTCCAAATGCACTTCAGAAGACTCCGCGCGCGCAGCTGACAGTTCAGCCCTACGGCTCAGAGCATCCGCCACAACATTGATCTTTCCAACCTTGTACTCCAAGGCAAAGTCGAACTCAGCCAAAAACATCTGCCATCGAGCTTGTTTAGGCGTCAACTTTTTTTATGTCTGAAAATAGCTCGTGGCCACATTGTCCGTCTTGACGACGAACTCGGCACCCAAAAGGTAATGCTGTCAGGTCCTGAGGCAACACACAATGGCGGACATCTCACGTTCATGCACTGTGTAATGCCTCTGTGCATCCTTCAGCTTGCGACTCTCATATGCGATCGGATGACCATCTTGCATAATAACTCTGCCAATGGAAAAGTCTGAGGCATCAGTGTGGACTTCAAAGGGTCTCGAATGATCACGCAGTCGCAGCACTGGCTCCCTCACTCAGGCTTTCTTCAAGCCATCGAAGGCATCTTGGCATGCTCCTGTCAAAGCCATACCCGATTCTTCTTTAACAAATCTGTGAAGGGCGTAGCAATGAGGGAATAACCTTCGATGAAACATCGATAATAGTTTGCCAAACCGAGGAATGACCACAATTCTGGCACTTTACTTGGCGGAACCCATTCCTGGATGACCCTTATCTTCTGCCCATCCATACGTAGCACACTACGCCACACAACGTGGCCAAGGAAACTGATCTCTTCTTGTCCGAAGAGACACTTCTCTCGTTTGACACAGAGGTCATTCTCCTTCAGCACCTGAAACACTGTTCGCAAGTGCCCGACATGTTCCTCCATGTTGTTGTTGTAGATCACGATATCATCCAGGTAGACTACCACAAACTTGTCTAAGTAAGGGTAGAAGATCTGGTTCATTAAAATTGTGAACGTGACTGAAGCATTTGTCAACCCGAATGACATTACTAGAAATTCGTAAGCACTATAGCGGGTGACGCAAGTTGCTTTCGGCTCATCACCTTCGGCAATCCTCACCTGCCAGTAACCCGATCACAGATCTAGCTTGGAAAAAATACGAACACTGCCTAGCTGATCGAACAAGTCCTCTATCAATGACAATAGGTACTTGTTATTCACTGTGACCTTGTTCAAAGCACGGTAATCCACACATAACCGTTTAGAGCCATCATGTTTCATCTGAAAAAGGATCGGGACACCAAATGGGGCTTTTGATGGACGAACAATGCCTGCGTCCAATATTTTGTCTAGCTGCCTGCGCAGCTCCTTTAGCTCAGTTGGCCCCATACAGTATAGAACCATTGCAGGAGGCTTCGCTCCTGGGGTCAACTCAATCTTGTGGTCGACCTCATGTCTTGGCGGAAGACTTTTTGACAATTCCCGGGGCATCACCCCCCGAAACTCCTCCAATATTGGAGCTAGGGTTGGCGGCACTGCTGCTTTTACCTTCTCTTCATTTGCATGCACTGCAACTAAGAATGTATGCTCCCTATGCTTGACACCCTTCTTCAGTTGCATTGTCGATAACATGGAAGACTTGCCTTTCTGCGTAAGGCACTACACTGTGTGTGACAGGTCTGACGCCATGATCGTCAACGTGTTAAACTTTGGCAGCATTATAACATTCTGGCTTCGCAGAAACTCCATATACAGAATCACCTTGAAATCGTCCAGGGGCACCACAGAGAAGTTGACTTTGCCGATCCAACTCCCCACTTGAGTAGCCACATCTCTTGCTTCACCAAGGATGAACTTAACCTCAGAGTTTACTATTTTAATAGTCCTCTGCTTTGGCCCAGTTTTCAAGCCCAACCGCTCTGCCTCTTCCCGCGAGACAAAGTTGTGTGTGGCCCCCAAGTCTACCATTGCTGAAGTAGACTTTCCATTCATAATGACTTCTACGTACATAAGTTCCTTACTGACCTGCATGTTCTTAGCTGCATAACTTCTAGCTGCGTTAATCGATCGCATGACCCCCATCCTTGGTTGCATGGTCTCAGTGTCACTGCATTCAGTATCGCTGCATTCTTCCCGTGCAGCATTGGCTTGCCCGTTGTCCTTTACAAGGCACTTTGGGCACTGTCTGACGATATGTCTATCGCCGTAGAACCAACATGTTACAACCACACCATTGTTGTTGTTGTTATGCTTCGTGAAGTTCTGTTTCTTTTCGGATTGATGGCGTGTCGACGCCTCACCTTTATCATTGCGCTGCTCATCCTTCTTGCCTCCGTGGTCAGGCTTCTTCCCCACTTTGGTTGATGGGGTGAAAGGCTTGCGCTGAGTGTTAACTAAGCGCTCAGCCGCCACATATGCATCTTCCAAAATACAGGGGTTGCTCCTTTCCACTTCAGACTGTGCCCATGGCTGAAGTCCCATAATGAACCAGTTGAGCATGTCGTCTTTTGGCATGTTAGGTATCTCTAGCATAAGCTTCTGACATAGTCTTGCAGCGAACTAGTGTGTTTGAGCTCACGAACCATCCGGTAAGCCTGTCTCTGCGCATTTCTTTGCATAAAGTAGTTGCACAACTCCATTTTGAAGTCATCAAAGGTGTCTATCACACATTGACCCCTCTCAATGTCATTGCGCTTCCGCCTCCACCAAGCGATAGCATCACCATCAAGTAAGGCCGCTGCAGCCTTAATCCTCAGATCTTCGAGGGTCACATTCTGGATATCCAAGTAGTCTTCTACTTGGAACAAGAAGTTCTCAATGGCCTTGCTGTCACGAGAACCATTGAATTTTGCAGGTCTTGGCACATCAATCCTTGATGGCCTCTCACCATTTCCGCCATTTAGGGTCACCGTCCGCTGCAACGTAGGGTTCTTCAACTGATGCTCCCCTACTTCAGTCTGCAAGTCGGCCACTATAGTCGTCAACGAAGTGACCTGCCCCATTAATAAGGTTACCTGCTCTTGCAGGCTTTCCACCACATCATTCAGTCAATTGAATGATTCACATGCGCGTGAAATCGCTTCATCATGCGAAGTCACTTCTTCCACTAGCTTGTTAACAGTTGCAACCAACTCTTCTTGGCCCCGAGGTGAACCCATCTCCTCAGCTTTAACAACTGCCTTGCCTTTGGTGTTGCGCAAGTTTTGATAAGGCACCATGATGTCTTGCTCATAAATCGCAGCCTGTCGGCATGTCTGTCGACACCGACTCCGGAGTCCCTTCCCCAGCACAAGAATGAGCTCTGGTACCACTTGTCACGAGCCTATTTCTTTCAATGGGCCAACGCGGCGCGACGGTCCTTCCTCACCGCCGCAAGCCTACTCGTCAGCTCGCTTGCCGATCGCGGAAGCTTGTAATCAGAGTGCAAGAGAGAATAGAGGGAGAGAAATTGCAATCACAAGAAGCAATCACAACGAGGGTGAACAAAAGAAAGCTCAACACATTTACTTCATTCACAATTTTGCCCGCAGGCCATTACAATTTAAGTATACGGGCTGCCCCTTCGGGGTATTGATTCACCTGAACCGGGCAACTTACATCAGACTCAACCAAAACAAGACAGACTCTAAGCGCAACAGTACACTGTAAGTCGCAAGGGAACAACCTTCCTATAAGGTAAAACTCTGGGTTTAGAGCATGACCACCTAACCTTACGCACCCCAACAATGAAAAAGCAACAACCCCCATGCACCAGCATGATTTGATCATGGGCCTTCAGCTTGACATAGGACCCCACTGACCACATTTACCACCATGGTGGTCCTATTTTAAATGCTTCATCCTTGAGATACAAGCAACTACATGCAACCAAAAACATTACGTCTCTAAGGCTAGTTTGTTTCAACTCATTTCCTATGAAAGATGACACTTTTCCTGCCTTGATAAGTGTTTGTCAATTGCTTTCATACGAAGGTTGTTTCCCATCAGTGCCCAAAAAGTGCATGTGGCCCACTTCCTTTCAGGTGAAAAGCCACCTTTCGCATGAAAGATGTATCATAACTGACCTTTCCCTTCTAAAATGAAGTATTTTTTTTCACCTAAGAAGGGGCTTTCGTGCAATTGTTGCATCACATCTGTGGGCATGTAACAAACGACCGTTAATGGTAGGAAACTTGGTACATCTTGTTAACATAGTGACAAAAGCTTAAAACCCGGAGAAATTTACAAAATTTTCTAACTTCTCAATGATAAAAATAAGTTAATTAGAAAAACATAAAAAAATATATGTAAAAAAGAACAAAAATTGATGTGGTCCCAATTTTTGCAGACTTAGCTCCCAATCCAAGTGATATGGATCCAGTCTCGGGTGAGCCTGATCCATCTCCTAGGGTCCATAAGAAGCAAACGGATCCTCCGATGGCCAATCCGGATTCGTTATCTGAGCTCTAAATAATGCAATGCACCTTAGCCAAGTACGACCCTTGCCAAGTGTGACAACATCATCCATGCAACTACTTCATCAAGCAGCCACATCAACCATGTGGGACCCACCCTTGGACGCCCCTTCTTGGGAGCATTAATTGTAGGAGGTCACATAGGGCATCCCCTGTACAAGCTCTAAAGAAGGCTTGTGGGTCACCTCCTTAGCGCCATCAAAGAGAATTCAAGTCTCTCCATGAAACTCGTGTGGCCCCTTGGGGTCTCTCCTTAATGGGCCTTGGTAAGCCCAAGTGAGTTTTGGAGTTGGGTCTTGTTTATCTTGCTTGGGAAAGAGTTTTCATAAGTTTAAACTTAGGTATTTTAATATGCTTTGTTATTGATATTATGTTTTAAATAGACTTTATTAGTTGTGCTTTATTTTAATTATGTATTGTTATTTGTAATGCTCTTTTGGCCAATAAAAGGGACTCTTGTAGTGTGTTAGATATAATAAAAAAATAGAATCAAGGATTTCCTTCTCTTTCTTTCAAGAAATCACCCCCTTCTAGATCTCTCTCTCTCTCTCTCCCTTCTTCCCCTTGGTCCCTAGGCCTTCTTCCCTTCTTTCTTGTCCCTGTGAGTTCCTACCTCTCTTAACTCGTTCACCCTATTTTATTCTTATATGCTGGATATGTAAGGTAGTCTTAGCCCTCCAAGGTCTGGAATTGCCTTAGTACTACGTATAATCAATTCTACGTAGTGTTCATGTTGACCGCACCAACTCCAACATGATTTTTGAGCTTGGTCAGATGCACCGTACCTTTCTCCAAGCCTTAGAACATCAACCCCAAACCATGTAAATTCTTAGAACCCACTTCCTAAACTCTCCTTAAGTCTAAACTCCTCTTAAACACCAACCTGAAAACAATATTTGATTGCGTGATTTTTTGAAAATAACTCAACTTAAAAATAATTTTCTCCTAAACCCTACCTAGTTCATACTTGAAAAATTAACCCTAGTTACCTATACATGTCCTTAACCTACCCACCAAAAACTGAATCTTAATTCTTTTCCATTAAGGAGAATTAATTCTGACACTAAAACCTATTATGCCCAAATCCTAATCCTAAAACAGACTTGACCCAAACTTGTGTCTTTACTTTGCCTATTTTTATTTCTCAAACTAAACCTAGACCCCAAAATTTTTACCAGACCCTCTTTAACCTATCCCTAGACTAATCCTATTTTATATATTTTTTTAATTTATTTTTTAAATAAATTTCTTACTTTCTCAGAGTCTATTAGAAATTGAACAACATCTAGTTCTCGAACAGACCCTGAACTTTCCAGAATTCATCTCTGCAACCCCGAATCCCTTGAACCTAATTTTAAACCAAGCTTTCCTGAGTGTCCTTAGCCACCTCATAATTTTTCAGCATTTATTGTGTTGTACTTTAGAAGAACTCGAATTTTCTTTAAATCCTAACAAAACCATACTTGAACCAATTAAACCAACTTGACTTTGACTTAACCAAACCTAACCCAAGCCCACCTAAACCTTAAAACCTGAACCTAGGAGCACCTAAAAACAATAAAAATAAAACATACATAAAAATTAAAATTATTAGAAAACTTGGTAAGTCAAGATACTGAAAACAACCTAAAAACTTTACAAAATTCAAATACTATAATAATAAGTATTATCAATATAGTATGACATATTCACATATGATTGTGATTAAGTGTAGAATTTTATTACCTTATTTTATGAAAAACAATCTCATCTCTTTTTTTATGAGAAATAATCATACTTACGAGAGAAGCTATACACTTTTATACATAATACATATCATATGTCAATTTAAATATGCAAGTAAAATCTCCATGATTAAATCAATATTTAAAATGAATATATGAGAACATTTAGATAATATTTTTTAATTAAAATAAGATTATAAAAGTTATAGAGATGGGGATACAAAAAATAAAATTTAATAAACATAATAATTACAATATGTACTAAAACAAGATTTACAAAAAACTTGTTTGACAAATTATGACTTTGACTCAATATATTTATTAATATGCTAACTGAGACTACATTGAAAGTTGTATTAAATGTCTGTTATTAATATAATGCACTCAAGCTAGTCACCGTTACAAGTATGATAAAAGCTTTACTCACCTAGTATATAAACATACAATTTCAATATTTGACACATTTTTTGTTTAAGACCAAAGTTTATATAATCAATCTTATCTTGAAAGCTACTAACGAGATGGGACGTGTTTAAAATGCACAAGAGAAAAAATGCACCGTCTTTTAGTAAATAGTGTAAATCTCATTGGTTTTACCAATTGGATGCTTGCAACGTGCCATCAGGTTGGTGATTTGAGATTTCTCTTTGCTTAGCTAGAAAAAACAATACAAGTCATGTATAGTAGAATGATTAAACTGTTCACAGTGTAATAAAATAAGCAATACTTCTTTCAAATAAAATAAAATAAACAATACTCACTTTTTCAAAGGAAAAGGTAAAAAATGATAATTTATATGAATCTTAAGTATGAAAGTAACTTTAGGCTTTTATTTTTTAGCAATTTAAGTGAAATCAAGATTAAAATCCTTTCTTCACATAATGAGACTCTCTTTGAAATATCGTGCAAATGGTAGGTTTTTAACATCACCCTAACTCACTCAAGATATCAAAAGCAGTAGTATATTCAAGGTTACGAGGTTGGGGTTTTTCTCGTGTCCAAATTGATTGTATAAGTTTATAAATGAACTTATCCTGCAACTAAAACCGATAGAAACTAATATAAGATCATAATTGTATGCAATACCAAAACAATAGTTCATGAACATAAGGTCATATTTGTATATTCATATATTTCATCAAAAGTTATACAAGACTATATAAAATATTTAATAAAATTAAGTAACATGTCTTAGCCCATAAAAATATAAACATTATGACAAAATCATGATATTTTTGTTAAAATTATAATATTGCTATGTTTTGATTGTTCAAAAAGATAACCAAAAGACTGTGTTTCTTGCAATGTTTTCAAAATATTGCAAATATTTATAACTATGTTTGTAAATGATATAAGTGTTTCTAGCTTTTAGAGGTGGGCGACATCAGGCAGGGTGGTTGTGAGCCCCCACCAGACGTTTGCCACGCTCGGCGAAGGTTCCTCATCATCAAAATAAAAAAATAAAAAATAAGAATAGGTGGCACCCGATTGAGATCCAATAAAATTGCAATTCCAATTTTATCAAACGCTTGAGATCCAATAAAATTGCAATTCCACGTTAGAATTTTATCCAGAAGGTGACTGTTGTTTTTTAGCATAGTTTTTCACGTTTTAAACGTTTCGACGTTTTTTTGGCTTCATAGTTTTTTCTTGATTTTTATTTGGAGAAACCGCGGCTTCATAGTTAAAACAGGACCTGTTTTATTCTTGTTTATCTTGTTCTTCAAAATTATATTAAAAAAAAAATGTTTTAAAGGGAGTTTTATGAAATTTAACTAAAGTTTCAGTTCGGATCTGGGTCGTACATCCGACCCATTTTAAATGAAGGCATCAGCGGAAGACGCTATCGCCTTGTTGGGTTTTCCGATTAGGAGACGAAGAGAGGACTCGATGGTGGTGGTGGCGTCTCGGTCTCGGTCTCGGTCTCCGTCGTGGTCGGCCCTTTAATGGCCGAGGGTCCCCTCCATCACATCCTCCGCCGATTCGTCCAGCACCGCTCTCTGCCGCTCGCCGCCCCGCTGCTCGCAGGCCGACCCTCCGCCGATTGTCGGGAGATCCGCTGCGGAGCCCCAATCGCCCTCCCCGATCCCGCCTGCCGCCGACGCCCTCCCCCACCGGAAACCCTGGCGCAGAAGATCGGAAAGTCCGTCCGGCGGCCCGGCGCCACTTCCAAATCTAGGGTTTACGCCGACGTCAACGTCCTCCGCCCCAAGGACTACTGGGACTACGAGAACCTCACCGTCCAGTGGGGGTCAGCCCCTCTCTCTCTCTCTCTCTTTCGCTTGTGGTTGGATTTTGTCATCTTTGAGTATCATTCTGATAAGATCGTTGATCTGCAGGCATATTTGGTTAAGCAGGTGTAAGATCTAGTTTTCTCGATGAAATTTTTGAGGGAATTAGGGTGACTTCGTCTTTTTTCTTGTTGTTGGAGTTAGGGTTTTAAGATCGAAGTTTTACGTGGATTTTTGAGGATTCTTTGTTGAAATAGGTGAAATGTTGGGGGGTTTTGAGGGGATGATTGAAGGGATTGGGTTGAATTTAGAGTTTAGAGCGTTTTTTTGTTGATATTTTGGGAAGAGTTGGGTTGAATTCAGCGCTGGAGTTCTTTCTTGCAGGGATCAAGACGAGTATGAGGTGGTTCGGAAGGTAGGAAGGGGCAAATACAGCGAAGTTTTCGAAGGTGTTCATTGTACGAACAACGAGCGTTGCATCATTAAGATCCTTAAGCCTGTGAAGAAGAAGAAGGTAAAGATTGGCGTTTATGGTTTATTTGTGTATATATGTTTTCCGTTCTTAATGTCATTCATGATTACGCAGGACTCTCGTAATGTCCTGTGTCTTCAAAGTATGAATTTAGAAGTCTCTCTTCTCTTGACGTTGTGTTATTCCTTGATAGAACTACTTGCCAGAACATTATTCGTTTGGCTTGACATTTATTTTGTATTCGTAATTCAATACAGTTGTTGTCCGTATCTTTTTATTTTGGCTTGCTCGAAGTTCTTTAAGAAGGACAGAGGTGGACTATGGGATGCTCAGAATACTATAATTCACCAATGGGCATGATAGGTGATACAGCGAACCCTTTGTTGGAAGGGTGTAACAACTAACAAGTATCAATTTGCATCGGATACTATGTACATGTAATTGATTTGCCTCAAATTACATCTCCATGTCAGTCGAGCGTCAGTTCCTTCTGTGAATCAGCTTTTCTGCTTTGTTTTCTTCTACAAGTGTTAAGTTTTATTAAGCACGCCAAATACCATCGTTGTTCATATATTTTATGGCCTTGCTATGGTTCTTTTTGTTACTTAGCATTTCCTCATCTCTCTCTGGTTAATCTTGTGGATGCAGATAAAGAGGGAGATAAAGATTTTGCAGAACCTTTGTGGTGGGCCAAACGTTGTGAAATTGCATGATATTGTTAGAGATCAGCAGTCAAAGACCCCCAGTCTAATATTTGAATATGTCAACAATGCTGACTTCAAAGTTCTTTATCCAACATTATCTGACTATGATACACGATATTATATTTTTGAGCTGCTGAAGGCAAGCCTATGTTTTCCATATATTTGTTGCAGTGTTTCTGTGAAAATGGCAATTGATGATTTTTTTTTTGCTCCTGTGCTTCGCATGGGGATTTGAATAGGTGTTAGAGGTTGTTTCTTATATGCTGTCTGAAAGCTATCTTCAAACTCCATTTATTTTTAAATGTTTCAACAGATGTCTTAACCTCTAAAATTTCGTCGCAAAACAAACAATCTTGATGTTTGAAATTTGTAGAATTATTTTAGTGTTTTACATAATTGATAGGTTGACCATGAAATATTATCAACCACTGCTTGACAAAAGCCGTTTTTAATGATCGATACCTTGGTTTTGCTTATTGGAAGTTTCACTTTTTGCCTTTTTATTGGGTGACATTTGAATTGCCTGTATCTGGTCCCACTTGGTAGCCTTTGCCGATTGAAACATCCAATCCATGCTTATGACTAATAATTTATTTTATGGTGCACCTGTCATGTCACTCAAATTGATAAAGGACGGGATGAAAGCCTTTGTAGGTGTTGTGCTCCTGTTGACCTATTTCAAACACCACTTTTTGTGAAGCACACTACTAAAAATTTTCTTAAAGTGTTAGAGATGGAGCTAGCCAAGCGAGTGGATAGACATCACAAATTACTGTATTTGTTTGCCAAATCCTTTAACATTAAGCAACCACTGTATTTAGAAATGATCTGTCAATGATAAGATAAACATATTTTGGCTGAAGTGCAAGTATGAAACTAGTCACCACATGTCTTTTGTTGTGAGTTGGGAATTGTAAGAGACCAACTACATTAGGTTATGTCACATGGATGCAGCCGCAGATACATGGATAAGTCCCTTTCTATGAAGTTTTGAATATGACTAGTATATAAGGGAACATGGTACAGGCCCCAAAATGGAGTATTCTTATGACATAACATGTAGGGTTTAGCAATGGGTCAGTTAGGCCCAGCTTGACTTGTTTCTGAACAAGCCAATTGGCCCGTTCATTTGAATGTGTTAAGTTGGGCTCGAGGATCTAATGCAGGCCAACCCAGATAGGTCAGGCCATGGATGGCGCCAGGTTGCTTGCCCTTTTGCGAGGGGTATACCACAGGTCAGCCGACCCAGGTTTGATTTGACCAGGTTGCCCAGCCCATTGAAGGGTCATAAGTAGATTTTCCTGCTTGTGAGCAACAACAATCCAAGTGGGCTGGGCAGGGCTGGGCCTCAAAGTGCTGGCCCAAGGCTGGTCCAGACTTTATAGGACACAGGTATCTTGGGCCTCGTGCCCAGACTAACTATATTTTAAATTACTAAAAAGGTTTAAAATCAATAATTCATGAAAGTATTGCTATTAAAATATAATGTGATGCACAAAGAGGTCTTTGGAGAGGCAGAGAGAAGCTTAATGGGTAACTATTACTTCAGTTGTTTTTCATCTTTTTATTTTATTTTTTTTGAAAGGATCATCTTTTCAATTTAAGCTAGGTATAAATGTTTCGCCGACTTGACAAACTCCAAATTGGCTCATTGATTTTCTTGCAAAGATTATTATTGGGTTATGGCTGAAGTGGGTATGACTTGGAAGTGTATATCCAGTTATTCCACCAAGGTGTCTCAGTCTACTTATTTTTTCCCTTCTAATGACAAAATAAGTACTTCTCTTGCTAGTTGTTCATGGGTAAATAATATGTTAAGCATTTTCTTTTCTTAATTTCCATATTTTGCAGAATCTTCAAAGGACTTGCTTCTTTATAAGTGCTTGGAAGAGTGATCATTGTGTCCATTAGTTGGTATTAGTTACAGCATCAATCTGGAAGGTGCTTTTGTATGTGAAAGAAGGAAAAATAATTGTGCATAACGTTGGCAATTGTCAGGAAATCAGATATTCATCTAGAAATTGCTAGAATAAGCAGTCACAGTATCTGATGGCTTCATCTATTTTTATTAGCTAGAAAGAGATATGACATGCTTTAATATTTGTAGGTAAATGGCTGTGCGCTTGTGAAGATGACATCCCACCAATAGAAACCAGATGCTCTAGTAAATGCTCAAGCAAAAACTGAAGACTGTAGTTTGTGAAATCTTTGATAGAAAATGAGACATATATTTTTCGGTGAACATAAGAAACTTAGGAAAACATTAAAAAAACCTTTCGGTTTTATTAGATATTAAAAAAGAAAAGTGTAGAAGATCTATGTAAGCATGATTCTTAGGAACTCGCTGCAGTGTTATGAGGCTTGCAACATGATTTTTGTGTCACGAGATTTGGAACTATATCCCCCTATGATATTACCATGGACATTCTAAATTTTCTAGTTGGTATTTTTTCCCCTTCAGGGGCCATTGTATGGTCCAATGGAGAAATTTGTTAAGAAAATGGTGGGGCTTGTTCTTTCTCCAAGCCCCATCAAACACAGGACATAATTCTTTGGAGAGTGTCAACTTTCTCCCAAAAAGTTGCCAGGCCTCATGTTGTCTGACTAATTGTTATGAGAAAACTGTTTGAGGAGGAAGAGACAGCTTTCTCGTTCAATGCAATCTAATGTGGCCTTATTCCTACTCTAATGTCCTGTCAGTTTAATGAGGAAGTACTTTCTCATGAGATCATTTTTACATGAAAAGTTTCAAATTTCAACCATGCTAAAGCAAAACTATTGTTTGTTTTGCCATGGGAAATGGATGAAGATGTACACCAGAGAAAGCAGTAGTAGTTCTATTGCCAGGGATGAGGAGTTTGTGAAGAGATGGCAGAAAATGTCTCATGTCCATGCAATAAAATGACATATTGAGTTGCCTCTTCTTTTTGCCGCTTTTACAATGTCTGAAGTTACACATTGAATCCGCTTCTTGTTTGTTACACTATCTGTCTTTTGTTAAAACAATTTTACCCTTGCTTCCCTGCTTCCCGTGATGATCCCATCCTCATACTAAATTTCTTTGAGGACATCATAAGTCCTCTCTTCCCTCGTTTGTTATAGTGTTTTTTAACAAATATTATAACCTCAGAATAGTCATTTTGAAGTTGGTACTGCAAGTATTCCCTGTCATTTTAGTGCTATATTGAAGTTTGCAATATTGACCATGAATTCTGTACAGATCTTTTTTTCTCTAATTTCTGTTTAGAGTATTGTTATTTGAGTTTATACGTGTTCTCGTGTAGGCATTGGACTACTGTCACTCACAAGGTATTATGCATCGAGATGTGAAGCCACATAATGTCATGATTGATCATGAGCAACGTAAGCTTCGTCTAATTGATTGGGGGCTTGCTGAGTTTTATCATCCAGGAAAAGAATACAATGTCCGAGTTGCTTCAAGGTGGACACTGGACTCACTTTCTATTGCTTGCTTGCACATGGTCGTTTGGATTTTTCAATTCGTGTGGTCCTTGTTTGTTATGTGGATATGGTTTTCATTTTGATTGCTAAAGTTGTCTGTGTAGTTTGCTATATTTATAAATACTTTGGTTCCATTTGATGCATAAAAATTTATAATGTGTGGGTTTTTAAATTCTAATTTCAACTTTAAGGATATCTTAGCTTGAGTTTTGCTAATGTTGCTGAATTTTATTTATTTCTTGAACCAAACAATTTCAGAGAAATGCCAACTCATGCAAAGACATTCTGATAAAATATCGACAACCTTTGGGCACATTGTTTACTAGAAGAAAATCATATATTTCTCACATCATTTATTTACTTTTCTTAGGAAATCAACCCATTCAATGTTGTTTTTAATTCCCATGTAAGGTCTTCATCTTACTGTTTGATCTTTATGACAGGAAGCCTCCTTAGTAGTATCATCTAGTACATGTATTCTTCCTCTATGAGTTTTAAGTCCCTAGAATTTCTAAACTCATACCACTAAATGCATAATAGACCCTAATTATTGGAAGTTACTGCCATTTTCCATGATGACTTTATGCTCTACATAATAAGAGTTGAGGGCTCCTATATGGTCTTGTTTTGGGTGTTACAAATGTAAGTACATAACCTCCTGTATGGTCTTTTTCGTTTTTGGTTACAAATATAAGTACATGTTTTTGGTCTTTTTCTTAGATAAAACATCTTCGAACTTAGCTAACCTATTTTTCCCCTCCTTGTTTGTCAATTGCTTGGCTCCTTTACAGATGGTTAACCATGCAGAAGGCATGGTTCTTAGGGATAGGCATATCCATCAAAGTTATCACATTTGGTTCAAGTTGTATAACATCATGACTTGATCTGATTGCAAACTTTTGGTACTTCTTCAAAGGGTCAACCTTGTCTCGACTCTCGACCACTTCCTTGTATGAGAGCATGGTTGTTTGGTACCTTTGCAAATGTCATCTACCAGTAATATTATGCAGCTCAGACATTCTTTCCTGATCTATTGATTATTTTGTTTACTTTCGTGGTGCTATCTGCCTCCAAAGTAAATAAACAATCTAAGTGCTGCATCCATGTGAATTGATTTGGTAAACTTCTAAACTAATGGAATGAACTGTATAAGCTATGCAAGGTCAGAATCTGGACAACTTAATTATGAGTGGGATAAATTATGTTCTCAACCAACACCCACGGTAAGACCATCAAATGGTACACCTTAATGTAACCAAATTTGGAATTAACAAACAAACAATGTGTCAACTCTTTAACTGGCATCTTCAAAATGATCATAAGAAACCGAATCTATAGCATAATTGTGCCATGACAACATATATCTTCTTCTAGTCCATGCGAAACTCTAGATTGAGGAAGTTAGTAACAAAATATCTATGCTTCATTTCCAGTTGCACTTCAACAAATTAAATGTCGTTGGGGTAAATGGAGGGAAAATATCTTCACCACAATGATCTATGGATATGTCAGTATCATGCATTTAAGAGTAAAGAAATTTTGAACTGGTAAAAAGTCTATCCAATCTAAGGCATTAAAGAATCAATTATATTTCCATCATGAAACCAAATCAGTAGATTTAATTGTACATTATATATGCTTCTGTCATGCTTATATGAACAATATGATCTTTTATTTCATATCAAATAAGGGTACAGATTGCTAATGTCAACAGTGCATCAGTAGACAGTGTTATTTTGTTTTTACACTCTCCCATATTGCCATTAGATTATGAAAACGTGATATATGATGCCATTTTTGAACATGCATATCAACATCTTAATCATCTGTTCCAGGGACAGTCCCTGTACTATTTCCTCTATAGCCACACTGCAGTAGAAACTGATGCTGCAAGTCCATGAATCATCAAAGATCTATGAATTTCAAGAAACTATATCTTTTTTTTTTCCAATAGGCAAGCTGGGGTTAGGCAGATCCCCACCAGTTATACAATGTACCATTGTGTTTTGAACTTGCAACACCCCAACACAAGGTGACGGGCACTAACCAAGGTTGCCAGAATAGGAAACGGAAGCGAGAAACGATACAGGAAGCGGAAGCAAGAAGCAAGAAGCAAGAAGCAAGAAGCAAGAAGCAAGAAGCAAGAAGCAAGAAGCGATGCATTTTGAAATGTATAGGAAACGGGAAGCGAGAAATAAAAAAGCAACAATATAAGAATTTAATGGGAATCGAAATAGAATGCAAGTAAAAACTAAAATAAAAGTGATTATTCTTATATTTCATGATTTTTTAGTGTAAGAATTAAATCTTTAACAGAATCTAAAAATGATGACTGCCAATTTAGAGAGTACATGGAAGTGAGTGAGAAGCATGAGAGGAAACACATAAAAAATATGAAAAGTAGAGTGAGAGAATATATAAGAAGAATAGATAAAGCATGTGAAAAGCATAGGAGAAACGTGGGAGAATCATAAAGTTTTGGAAGCGAGGAGTATCGTGCTTCCGAAGTGAGTTTCTAGGAAGCAGACTTCCCACTTATCTAAGAAGCTTCCGGTAACTCTAGCACTAACAGCTCCTACCAAACAAGCGGAGCCCCTGTGTTAATACCTAACATTTGGTATTAAAACAACCACCACATCTCGAGTTCGAATCCCAGACCGGGCGACCTAGGAAAAGGGCTACTTGGACCTGAGTGAGAGCTGCCAAACGATGGAAAGGGCTACTTGGAGTCGAGGCTGCAGTGAAAGCCATCCTAAAGTGGGCTGCCGAGGATATCGGTTGTGGCGCGTGGTGGGTTGTTAGGATCCTAGTGGCTTAATGACTTAACTTTACACACCTTAATCACCCTTGGAGTTTTTGGGGTATTGGTTAGGCACTCAACACCCCGTTGGTAAGAAACTATATCTTTAATACCATAATAGTAATGAATCTTCAGTCTATTTATGCTTATCCTTAATCAGATGAAAGTCTCCAGTTGACTCCTTAAGACATCTAGATTGTAGCTTCTTGAAAGATTTCCTTGATGAATTCTGAATATTAAATCACGGAGAAGATGATCATTCTTAATTTTGGTTGGAGGTGGACTTGACCTGGGAGGTAGAGACTGTCCTCTTGGATATAATCTGATAGAAGAGGAAATTGTTTTGATTATAGTGACATTTTCTACACAAATTGTGTTATATATCTTAGGATGTGCACATGTGCACTGATGCTAGAGCCACACTCAAGGATGAGCATGATAATCTAATGCATGACACGTGATCCAAAATAGTAGGCAACATGGTAATTTGGTGTGAAGATGCCATACAACAAGATAGAAAAAGCTTGAGAATTGCTAACTTGTCTAAGGTTATTTTTTTCCATTTGGCAATACTAATCTGTGACCTCTCAATGGGAGCAGAATTTGCAGCGACTTTCACAGGAATGTTTAGAAAAATGATTTTTCTGTCTAGCCAAATTGATAATGAAGGCGCCATCCATCAACACCAAATGAAGGACTTTCAGATGATGGTCATGGATCATTGTGAGCATTGTAAAAAAATCTGAGCCAACCGAGCAAGATATAAGATGACACAAAAGAAGTGCCATGGGACTTGGTATGAATGTCTGGACAGCATCAAATAGATGCTTCTATAACTTATTACTCTAGTTATTATGGTTTAAAAACCTGGTGAGCCAATCCAGTGACTTGTGTAAATTGACTTGGATCAGCACCTAACCTGGTTTGTACAACAGGTTGACCAGGACTGTCAGTCTTTGCAGTATCTCGACTTTTAACTACCAAAGGGTTGTAAATATTAGGCATCTTTCCTAGGGAAACGAATCAGATGGCTCATTGGGTTGACCAACTGGTTATTGGCTTTATTTATAGGGAAATACATACATGCAGGTGTGTGTTTAGTTTCTGTTAAGAGTTAAGACCGGTATACACATCAAGATGTCTTGATCTCATGCACGTCCTTCACTGAAAGGACCATCAGATCAGATCTATACCTTCAGATCCACAACACAATTAATAAATCCTTTGAGAAATGTCTGCTCTGCTAGAAAGTATGGTTTGCTCAAAGAATGATACCAAATTAAAGCCAACATATGTTCATGCTTTTGTTCACACACATATATGTATGTATGTATGTATACATGCATCCATTTACTAGTATCTTGGTCTATATATCTATATTTTTAATATCTTACTTTGATTATGACTTTTTGACTATTATCAATATTGTAAAAAACATATTGAAAACAATACAAGAAAGGTAAAGGATACAGGTGTATGGTAGTACACAAAAAATCAGGAAAAAATCTAGGAAAAAACATAGAATGCAATAAAAAAAGATATCAAATTTAAGCATTATGGTCAGTTTAGACATAGATATGCATTACTAAAACATTCTAAATGATGTGATAACTAACAAAAAAATATTTACTAATTAAATATAATACATTCAGATCTACTGAACTTTGTCAATCATGTCAAAATGGTAGTAAAATGGGTATATCACTTGATATAGTACAATACATCATATCCTATGCTAGGGACTGATACGGCCCAATAAATGAAACCTGGCCATACTTGATGCAGTGTTGTATCAGTCTGAGGGCTGATAGAGCGATATGGCCTACTGTATCATAAGATACAATATGATACTGATAACACTGACTATTATCTTCAGACTGCGGTACTTCGCCATTTGAAGAAGATTAAGTCTTACATTTTTATGTAAGTGTGTCAAGTATCAGTCATACTATACAAGATTGGTGCCTGTATATAAGAATATCACATACAAGATTGTAAAACTATCGTGGTATAAAACTCATAAGTTATACTATGAAAATTTGGGAGAGGGTGATTGAGTCTAGGTTGAGGAAGGTTGTCATGATATCGGAGAATCAATTTGGTTTTATGCTTGGAAGATCAACTATGGAAGCTATACATCTTCTTAGACAACTTATTGAGAGAAATAGAGAGAGGAACAAAGATTTCCTTATGGTTTTTATTGATTTGGAGAAGGCATACGATAGAGTACCTAGGGACGTTCTCTGGTGGACAATGATGAAGAAATGTGTTTCTGTCAAGTACATTAGTATAATTAAGGATATGTAGAAAGGAGCAGTAACCAATGTCCGCACTTGTGGAGGGGTGACAACCAATTTTCCTATAACGGTTGAGTTACATCAAGGATCTGCTTTAAGCCCTTTCCTATTTGCTATAGTGATGGATGAGCTTACGAGATCAATTCAAGAAAATGTGCCATGGTGTATGTTGTTTGCTGATGATATTGTTTTGATTGATGAGTTTAGAGCTGGGGTTAATGCTAAGTTAGAATTATGGAGACGGACATTGGAAGCAAGAGGTTTTAAGTTGAGTAAGAGTAAGAAGAATATATGGAATGTCGATTTAGTAAGCAACAAAGTAGTGATGGGAGTGTAGTGAAGCTTGGTGAGCAAAAAATACCGGTGGATGATTGTTTCAAATATTTGGGATCTATCATTCAAAAGTATGGAGAAATTGATGGAGATGTAAATCATAGGATAAAGGTTGGGTGGATGAAATGGAAAAGTGCAACTGGAGTGTTGTGCGATCGTAAAATGCCATTGCAGTTGAAGGAAAAGTTTTATAGGACGACTATTAGGCCCACTTTACTATATGGTACGGAATGTTGGGCTGCCAAGAGACATCATATTCAAAAAATGAGTGTAGCTGAGATGCGTATGCTTAGATGGATGTGTGAAAATACAATAAAAGATAAGATTCGAAACGAGGAGATACATAAGAAGGTAGGCGTTGCACCCATTGAAAATAAGATGAGAGAGAATCGTTTACGGTGGTTTGGACATATTCGACGAAGGTCTAATGATGCTCCAGTTAGAAGGATGGAGAAATGAGAAAATATATTAGTTAAAAAAGGTCGGGGTAGGCCTAGGAAGATTTGGATGGAGATGATAGGAAAGGATATGAATGCTTTGAACCTCACCGAGGACATGGTATTGGATAGAAATGATTGGAGGAGAAGGATTCATGTGGAAGACCCAGAATGATTTTCTTTGTTGGTTCATATCGCCGACCCCAATTGTTTTGGGATGAAGTCGTAGTTGTTGTGTATGTCAAGTATCAGTCTATTAGGTCTTACATTTTTATGTAACTATGTCAATTATCATTCTATCATGTCCAGGGTTACCGGAAACACTATATGACTCGGGGAAGCACGCTTCCCCGAAACGTGTTTCAGAAGCTTAAAATGCGGCGCTTCCAAAATGCATGGAGAAGCGACCATTTTAAATGGGAAGATCGCTTCTCATTAGTGGGAATTGCGCTTCCCATTAATGGGGAAGCTCGCTTCTTGTTAATGGGGAATAATTTTTTTTTTTACAGAAAAAATAAGACTTTGTTTTTTAAAAAGGTAAAGTAGTAATTTTTGGTTCTTGTGAAATATTAAAAACAAAAACCGAGTAGGGCTTGTGTTTTTTGATTTCCAAACTCTACCCTCTCTCTCTCTCTCGCTTCCTCCTCTCCGGCGACCTTTGGCGAGCTCTGACTGTAACGCTTCAAAATTTTAACCCAGATTTATGTGGATTTTTTTTTTATTATAACAACGGAAAGAATAACCAATATAGTGTTAAGTATTTCGGAACATTACATTTGAGAGAAACTCAACACATGTATTTCATTTCATTATGATATGAACATTTAAATTACCATAAACCCAAGGAATCACTGGAACAGTAAATCAACAATCTCGATCCAATGCCTCATCCCGCAACCGCTCATAAGTCTACTCGTTTATCTGAAAATGGTGAAAGTTATAGAAATTAGACTACCACGTCTAAGTAGGAAAACTGTAACTTTTAATGCAGGTATGTCATGAATCTAACATGTGATGTGGGTGTCAAAGGTGATTCTCAACATATGTCTAAACAAGTAGGCAATTTATGTAACAGAAGCCAACATTCATATACTTGAGTATGCGAACAGTTATACAACAACCATAATTTAGTAGGTAAAACATAGTGTGCAGCATGAATAAGCAAGAGAGGTATAGTATGCAACAATCATAATAATAACATAGTGTAACATTAATAAGTGAGATGTATATTGCAACAATCATAACAATAACCTGTACAACTCTCAGATAATTCTTCAACTACCTCATATCTACACATTTCACAATTTTATATCGTCACAAGATCAGAATATAAAGCATGTTAAAGAACATAAACATATCTCTTCAGTATTTCCACTCACTGTGATACCTAACTGCACTAAACTGTGTTTTAAATTATCTTACCCCGCGGGTACACATGGGCACAGGTGACTATCTCAGAAGAGAATGTTCGGGGGTATATTATTTAAGAGTATTTTATTAACCTGAACATTCTAACTGAGACTGAATCCCCAAGGGAGCGACCAATACCGGAGAGAATCTCCCAAGGGATCAACTTAAAAAAGGATGCATCCCTAACTTCTGCAGAAGACATGGAACTACCACCTAGGACACATAGGTAGTCCTGGTCCCTAACTCCGAGGACGGGGACCAACGAGCCGCTTCACGCTTGAAACACAACACAAGTCTTCGAAGTTTTGTACCACCTACCCTCTCCAAGGTAAGCCTCAAAAACTTGTTTCATTGTTTAATTATTGTTCTGAAGTTCAGGGCATTTCCCCACTTCCTTCTACTACCTTAGCAATTGATCACAACCTTAGTCATTTTATCAAGGTTTATAAAACAGTCTCAATCCTTTGTAATATTGATTTCATAAACCCACTTAAAATGTTCTGGTGCCTTTAAACCAGTCAAGCACACAAAATTTACAATTAAGTTTTCATCATTTGATTGCCATAGCACAAGCTAATAGTCTAAGTACCCTCATCGGGTAATCCATTCATATTGCCCCTTTAGGCAAAGCACATTTCTATATGTCACTAAGTGCACCTTCATATATTTGAAACTAACATAACATTCTCATTCCTCAAACACAGATAATGTGCTGCATATGAGCAATTCACATCACACATTTTCTGACAAAAAGCAGTGTAAGAATTTATAAGGAAGAAGCTTATTAGACTGCAACATTTTTTTTTGTTTCACACAATATCATGCATACAACTTGTATAAGATTATACATGATCACATGTATTCAAGTTTGATATCAGTTGTTAAACCAACATTGAAACAAATTTGATATAGGTAGTAAAATGACATAGTTATCTTGGATATCAGTCAACATAATAATATAGAAATCAGATTTGATGACAGAACTCTAGATATCGTATAATCAAATCTTATCACAGTCAACCAACTAACAGGAAAACATATTTGATACAATCCATGAAATTAACATATTACTCAAGTATTTAAACTGTTGACAGACCATCATATAAACCATAGGTTTACATTGTTTTTATGTTTGTGGCATTTGCCATATTTAAATCTCCAAGTCAGATATGTATCCTCATTCATGAGTTTTCCCTTGTCAACTACTTAGTGTGGTGTGTAAACTTCACAGCCATATTGTACATAATGAACCAGACTCAACCTGCTAACATAAGTCGGTTTATCATTTTCATAATGAATAGACCCATTCGGCTAACAGAAATTCACCTAAAACATGGTATGTTTTACTAAATGAGTCAAACGCAGATTAGGCTAATAAGAGGTTACATAAACATGCTATGTACTATTTAATGAAACATACACAAAAGATCTACTAACAGGTGTTAAAATGAACATAAATGATACCGATGCACAATAAGCTAACAACAGACCCATTTGGCTAACAGAGATTAACTTAACATAGTAGGTTTGGCTAAATGAAACATACATAGGTGGCTAATCCGGAATTTAAGTAAACATGCTAATGTACTGTTAAAGGAAGCAAATACAAAATCCGATAACATGATTTAACATAGGCATACTGCATTTCTCAGCGTAAATCGAACACAAATTTACTAACATCAAGTATTCAACCGTAACCCCAACACAGGGCAATCAGACAGGTACATTTGATTCCAAGATTTTTGAACATCTGCCCCTAAGAGAAAAATCAAAATGCTCTCATTTGGAAGTTCGAGAAAAATACCAACACTCATTAATCGAATATAGTTGCATGTCCACCGGAAATCCCCAATTTGCAATGTCGATTGTGGTTTCTTTCCACAACACCAAAAATCCCCAATTTGCAAGATCGGTTGTGGTTTCTTCCCACAACACCAGAAATTCCCAAATTAGAAGATGGATTCGGGGTTTCTCAGATATCCAACATAGTATGCAAACCCAATTCCCACCGATCAAGAAATACTTCCATGGTTCTTACGGCTCAGATCTCGTAGCTACCGAAACCCTCAACTCATAGATTTGGGTTCTCCGGCAGCCAAGAATCGCGTCAGACACTCGGTTCCCTTCCCGTGATAGACCCAATCACATACCGATGTCACTCGATACCTACAGAAAAAGCACAAGATCCTACCTTTTTCCGACGACTGGAGGAGGTTGCTGCAGCGAGAGAAGGTTTTCTGGCGTCGGTTCCTCGCTTGTTGTGAGAAGGAGGTCGCCGACGACATTGGTTGCTGGCGACGACGACAGCAGGTGGTCGGGAAGCTTACCGACGACGGTGCCCCTGTTAGCGTGCACGAAATTGAAATAGAGGGGAGGTCACGAGTGGCAGAGGGAAAAGATTCTTCAGAATGAAGGGAGCGAGACCCCTCTTCATCCCCTTTTAACGAGAGGTGACCGACGGTTACGCCTCCTCTTGAATTAAGTGGTGGGCACTGAAAGGAGCTAAACAAGGAATGTTTGTAGAGAGGTAGTTAAGGAAGCTGATTGGTGTCTCAAGGAGGATTCAAAATCAATGTTGAATAAGATAACGGATGGCTAAGGAGGTATTGGGTGAGTCTAAAGGCGGTGCACCACTAGGTAAGGATACATCATGGTGGAACGAGGATGTCAAATTAGTTATTAAGGTTAAAAGAGAGTGTTATAGAAATCTAAGTAAGAGTCATGATAATAAGAATTTGGAAAAGTATATGATAGCAGAGAAGGAAGCTAAAAAAGTAGTTCAAAATGCGATGGATAAGGTATATAAGGAGGTTATGACAAGTTGGATACCAAAGAGGGCGAAAATGATATTTATAGGCTTGCAAAGATGAGAGATAGAAAATCGAGGGATCTGAGTATGGTTAGATGTATCATAGATGAAACACAAAGGGTTCTAGTCAAAGATGAGGAGATTAAGGAGAGATGAAAAGATTATTTTGATAAGCTATTTAATGGAAGTCATGCTCAGGATCTTGGAGACTTCTCCATTCCTTTTCACGAGATGAATCGTGACTTCATGCGCAAGATTCAAAAGAAAGAAATTGCAGAGGCTTTAAAGAAAATGAAATCAAGAAGGGCAGTTGACCCAGATGGTATACCTATCGAGGCTTGGAAATGCTTGGGTGAGAAAGGTTTAGAATGGTTGACAAATCTTTAACAAGATTTGGCGGACAAATAAGATGCCTAATGAGTACAAGAGGAGTACTTTGGTGCCTTTATATAAGAACAAGGGTGATATACAAGATTGCACAAACTATCGTGGTATAAAACTCATGAGTCATACTATGAAACTTTGGGAGAGGGTGATTGAGTATAGGTTGAGGAAGGTTGCCATGATATCGGAGAATCAATTTGGTTTTATGCCTCGAAGATCAACTATGAAAGCTATACATCTTCTTAGACAACTTATTGAGAGATATAAAGAGAGGAACAAAGATTTGCATATGGTTTTTATTGATTTGGAGAAGGCATACAATAGAGTACCTAGGGATGTTCTCTGGTGGACAATGATGAAGAAAGGTGTTTATCTCAAGTACATTAATATAATTAAAGATATGTACGAAGGAGTAGTAACCAATGTCCGCACTTGTGGAGGGGTGACAACCAATTTTCCTATAACGGTTGGGTTACATCAAGGATCTGCATTAATCCCTTTCCTATTTGCTATAGTGATGGATGCGCTTACGAGATCAATTCAAGAAAATGTGCCGTGGTGTATGTTGTTTGCTGATGATATTGTTTTGATTGATGAGTCTAGAGTTGGGGTTAATGCAAAGTTGGAATTATGGAGACAGACATTGAAAGCAAGAGGTTTTAAGTTGAGTAAGAGTAAGACAAAATATATGGAATGTCGGTTTAGTAAGCAACGAAGTAGTGATGGGAGTGTAGTGAAGCTTGGTGAGCTAGAAATACCGGTGGATGACTGTTTCAAATATTTGGGATCTATCATTCAAAAGTATGGAGAAATTGATGGAGATGTAAATCATAGGATAAATGTTGGGTGGATGAAATGGAAAAGTGCAACTGAAGTGTTGTGCGATCGTAGAATGCCATTGCGGTTGAAGGGAAACTTTTATAGGACGACAATTAGGCCCGCTTTACTATATGGTACAGAATGTTGGGCTGCCAAGAGACATCATATTCAAAAAATGAGTGTAGCTGAGATGCGTATGCTTAGATGGATGTGTGAAAATACAATAAAAGATAAGATTCGAAACGAGGAGATACGTAAGAAGGTAGGCGTTGCATCCATTGAAAATAAGATGAGAGAGAATCATTTACGGTGGTTTGGACATATTCGACGAAGGCCTAATGATGCTCCAATTAGAAGGACGGAGAAATGGGAAAATATATTAGTTAAAAGAGGTCGGGGTAGGCCTAAGAAGACTTGGATGAAGATGATAGGAAAGGATATGAATGCTTTGAACCTCACCGAGGACATGGCATTGGATAGAAATGATTGGAGGAGAAGGATTCATGTGGAAGACCCAAAATGATTTTCTTTCTTGGTTCATATCGCTGACCCCAATTGTTTTGGGATGAAGGCGTAGTTGTTGTTGTTTGACTAAAATAGTTGGTATAGTTCATGCTAGGTACTAATGCGCTCTTTCTTGCTTAGTTTTGCTTGTGCTCTGTTTAGATCGTCATATTATATTGTAAAAAATACTTAGTTGTATGGATCCTTTTTTTTTCCTTCTATTATTTTCTGTATTTTGAGATAAAATCAAACAACTTTGATAGTGTATACTTTGTGTATATCGGATAATGATTGTTCTCTAAGCGAATTTAATGTTCTATTATTGAAAATTTGGATGCTGATAGCAATTATCATTTTTTAATATTGAATTATAATTTTTCATGGATGTATTATTTATTAAATGCTTGCAACATGATGAATTTGTTAAATGGTTGCAACAAGAATATGAATTATGAATTTTTCTTGATGTATTATTTATTAAATGCTTGCAACAGGATGCATTTGTTAAATGGTTTGACGTGCATACATGATTCAGTTTGGAGATTAATAGATCAACTTTAATGTTGTCTACTCATGTGTATATTTTGGTAAATTAGGAAAAATATAATTACATTTTCGCTTCCCTTTCTATTCATATTCGCTTTCCTTTCGCTTCCCACTCAAATCCTAGGTTGCTTCCCTCTTCGTTTTTCCTTTGAATCCTGGTTCGCATTCGGTTCGATTCCTAGGTCACTTCCGGTTGGCTTCTCTTCTCATTTCCGAGATGATTTTCCGTACGATTCAAAGTCGTTCCGCGCTTCTCGTTTTTTGAAATTTTAGAAGTGCCTCACTTCCTGCTTTCGCTTTCCAAATCGCTCCCTTGGCTGACAACTGTGATCATGTCTTAATTTTACTTTACTTAACTTGCTCAAAATTGAATTTAGTTATTTGATTTTGAAAGGAATAATTTATCTAGTGGCTCTTGTCTGGTTCAAGCCTTGTTGGTAGTTATTAAATTGTAATATTTTTGGACTATTAGTTTAGCTGTTATGCATTGCTAATAAACTTGACATTTGACGATCATTATCAGCTTCAGTTTTTCCTTTTTGAATCTTTTAAGTTTTGCTTCATTTTATTTTTCATTTTTTCAATATCATATATTTTCATTTCTTAATGTTTTTCTTGAATTTATTTTTTCTCTTAATTTTCTCGTCGGTCCTCAGTCCCTTTCCTGCATTTCTGCCAAAAAGTAAAAAAAAATTTCTGTTCTTCAGTGAAGTTGCTGTATAAAAAACGTAGATGCAAGTATTGTGGAGAACAAAGTGGTAGAATAATGGCAAGATATAGTGGGCATGATTTCACAGTGATGCCACGTGTCATCAGGATACTTGTATGGGAGTGTGCTACATCGTGGATCCATGCAGAACACCATGTAACTTTGAAAAGTTAGGACACAGGCACTTGACACACACACACACAAGCACACATATGTGTATCTACGTATGTATGCATGTATAATCACATTATCAATTTATTATTAGTTAGTCTAATAAATTTAGTTATGATGATCATAAGAACAATATGTATAGCTGTAAAACATTAGACAACATAGTTCAATAATTCTGGGGATGAGCTAAATCTCAATTTCATTATATACATGAAGGATATGTGTTAATTTTAGTCATGCAATTGGGTGTGACCTCTTGGTTTTTCTCATGGAATGAGAAAAGTAAATTATTATTGCTCGATGTTTGTTTATTAAACTATAAGATTGTTGCTTTTGACTAAACATTTAGCATCCAAAATAGGACATGTTAGACCTGCACTGCCTATCGTGCCATGTCCTATCTAATGTCCACTGTTGGTTCATTTTGGCAAGGGTTTGGATGTTTAATCTCTGTATATGTTTATAGTTCTTTGGGAGGGGAAGGGGTGGGGGGAGGTGGAGCGAAGGGGAGGAGGGAGGAGTTTTTCCCCCCTATATATGTATTTTTTGTTTTAAATTATGTGACCATCATAATTTTAACTGAATTTTGCTCAACAAAGGGTCCAAGAATAGGAAATAACATGGGTTAAAAAAACTACAACACCCAATCACGATTGCCCATTAGTTGAATCAAATGCAACTCATGGATCTAATATAGATCATATGATTCATATCATTTTTTAGATATTTATGCGTATGATCTCTATCTATTATCTATAAACAATAAACATATATTTAAATAGGTCTGGAGAGTCCTGGTGATCTAGATGTCATCTTAGCCGCGAATGATATGTATCATGTTTTCTAGTGGTGCCTGGTGAAGTGCCATCTTGAGAGATGGATCCATTGTCTGTAAAATCATGGCCTTTGTTAGTCTCAAGGGTGAAGGCGCCTCTTACTGCAGTTAATTCAGGTCAAGTGTCGGACCAAATCTATAAAGTCCACCTCCTACATGGATAATGCAACTTATGTTTGATAAGCAGATATCTGAGCCAAGAGAAAAAAAAATTCAGTGCCAGTTTCTTTTCTGAATGAGATGCTTTCTTGTGCTTTGTTTCTGTTCACTGATGCTGTAATGATGACATTGTAACTGTTATTTTTTTTGTTTTTCGAAAATGGTTTTTGAAATTATAACAGATACTTCAAAGGCCCTGAACTCCTTGTGGATTTGCAAGATTATGATTATTCATTGGATTTGTGGAGTCTGGGTTGTATGTTTGCAGGGATGGTAAGCAATTCTCAACACTTGATGACCCCTCTATGTCTTTTTTTTTTGAACATCTTGATGCAATTCACTTGCAGATATTTCGTAAGGAGCCTTTCTTCTATGGACATGATAATTATGATCAACTGGTGAAAATAGCCAAGGTCTGGATACTCTGTTTCCTTTTTAATTTGGCTTTGTCAGGTTAATCAATTCCTGGCTGTCACTACACCAATATGAATTAAGGATTTCACTACTTTAATTCCAATTGTATATGAAATTAACAAGCAGCCAATTCTTTAGCGTGCACATATGGTTTTCCCAAAATTAATAGATGAACATATATGTACACATTGATTAGATTCCATAAGTCATATTTCCAGTTCTTACGTTAATGGAAATCCATCATATCAATTAAAAATAGTGCTAGCGTTCATGACAACCTCTTTAGTTATACTTGATCAAACTGGCTCTAAGGGAGCTCTTTCTCTAAAGGGACCAATAGGGAATCTTTTTCCAACAGATCCAGTTCAATTTTAGTCCACAGAGGACATGAAAGGAAGCAAATGTGATGCTCTGTGAGATAGACTTCCATTGTGAGCCTTGAAATCGTTTCTAAGATCTTCTATGAATAATATCTCATTTTTACCGGTTGATTTAACAATGATGTGGATGTGAGTGAGCTTGCAGATAGCTTTGACTCAAGGCCTTCATAAAGTGGTCTACCAGGAGTCAGAAGTAGGTTGTTGGAGATTCCCACATCTTTTGACACCTCCACATTGCTTTACTTATACTAAAATGGGTTTACAGTTCACTATCTATGGCACATAAGCATCACATTTGTCTATGCTAAGATATGCATATTTGCATATACATGTATGCATATAAATATATATTATATATATAATGTATATATACATTATATATATATTTATCATTGTAATAGTTAAATACCCAATAGGGGTATTTTAATCTTTTCATAGTCTTGTAATAGGTTGTGCCCTATGTCACATGGGTGCTGGTGCAGGGGTGCGGCACTTTAAAAAAACCTGGGTGCGGCAAAAATATAAAAAATTATATATATATAATTTTTATGTTTTAAAAGTTAACTTACCCCCATCATATTTTTTTATGAATTCTTTTATCTCCCTCATTCTCTAATCAAACCATCAGATTAATTTGAAAGAAAAAATAAATCCAAGTAAGTTCACCATTACAATGCCATTAGGGATGGTAGTGGACCGGGGGACGTTTGGACCGAGGATGAAGGGTATGAAACGGGGATGGAGGCGGGGATGGACGTACCCTTTTCCCCGTCCCGCCCCGTCCCCGCCACGATCCCTGCCTCATCCCCATTTGAAACGGGGATGGAGGACATGGGACGGGGATGAAGGCGAGGGTGGAGGTTAAAATCCATTCCTGCCGGGGATGGAGGCGGGGATGGAGGTTCTAATCTTGAGGCGGGGTGGGGCGAGGGTGGAGACCTTGTCCCCCGCCCCGCCCCACTGCCAACCATAAATGCCATCTTAACCCAGTTTCAGTATTACTAATTTCTCAACACGAATTGCGCCTGAAACCAACACGAAATTCTCGTTCGAATTGAATAGAGCGTAGACAGGGACTCCGACGAGGCGCTCCTCAACATCAGTGATGGCCATTGCCGGACTCGTCCGGTGCACGACGAGCTCGAGGGCATTCCGATTCCTCGTCGAGACGAGGGCTCAAGGCGAGTTCAGGGTTGAAAACCCCAGAGAAATGGAACAACCCTTGTCGGAGGGCCTGCTGGGCTTGGTCCCAGTCGATTGCATGACACCCACCATGAAAGGAGGCAAATTCGAGTGGCACGCTGCCCGGTCGATGAGGCGCTCGTCTCTGCCTCCTTAGGGTTCCAACTTCTTACCAGTCAGTCATGCAGACTCCGATCTCTTCGACGATATCACTCTCTCCTCCTTCCCCCCTTATATGGATTTCCACCGGGTGATCGTGATGTTTTGGAAAACCCTACCCCTGTAAAACCCATGATTTAAAAAAAATGGGTTGGACCCGGGTTACCCCACCCCAAACTGGATACCCCACCCCGTGCTTTTATAAAGCAATAGAGGGGTTAGGGTTTTCTCATTCGAGAAAACCATGAGAAAACCCTCCCCACCTCCGCCGACTGCCCTGGTCTCTCCTCCCGTCCGACCTCCAGCCGCCAGCCGACGACTCTCCGGAGCGTCGACCGATAGCCCGCCCGCCCCCCTGTGCTCGTCCCTCTCTCTGCTACCCTCTCCTCCCCCTTGGTTTCCCTCCCTCTCGAGCTCCCTCAGTCGCCGGAACCCCGACGAGCCCCACCGCTCGTTTCTCCCTCTCTCTCACAACGTTTTTTCGACAGTCGACCCTCCTCCAGCAGGCACCCTGTTCGCCGGCGACTTCAGCGCCCTCCGTGGCCTTCTCAGGTAAACCCCCCTTCCCCTGAGTCTTCTTCTCTCTTCTCCTTCTCCCTCGACCCTCCTGTTCTCAGGTCGATGGACCAGAGCCACCATCATGGTGGCTCTGGGTCTGCTAGGGAGGGAGATGCTGAGCACCTCCCCTCCTCGTTCTTTTCCGTTCTCTTTGACCCATTCGGGTGGCGACGACAGGAGTCAAACTTGGGAGCAAAATTTTTTTTTGGTTCAAAAAATGGACACAAATGACCTTGGGTGCGTTGACCGCACCCAGGGTCCAGTTGACTGCACCGGGTGGTGCACCCGCGTCGCGTCGACGCGGGTGCGGCACCCAGTTTGCCGAGTCCCTGTGACTTAGGTTGTGCCCATTAGGGGAACAACAATTTTATTATTATTTTTAGTAAACTAAGATTTTAGTTTTTGATTGAGGGCAACAACTCTATTTCTAGCCATTGGGGAGTGTCCCAAGGGCTCTCAAGGGGCTCTAGTTGTGTATAAATAGGGTTATTCCCCTCTTGTAAATGTAATGCTTTCTCACGCATTTATCTTATACAAATCTATATATTTTTATTATGTTCTTAGCCCCTAAGTGGCCTATGTGCATGTGTTTATGTGATTGACCCATAAGTGGTCCTTGTGCTTTTGAATATTGTGTTCTTGTAAGCCTATAAGAGGCACATTCTTGTTTCATTACATGGTATCAAAGCATTGGTGTTCTTGGGTTGTGATTTGTTCGTGAAGATCAGGAGGAGGATCGTGAGATTAGTGGAGCATTGATACATTGGTTCATTGCCTCGGGAAGAGCACCATCAAACCTCTTCAAAAAATTTCTTGCTATCTTTTTCTTTTCTCTTCTCTCTAGCTCTCTCTATTCCTTGTAAAAAAATGGAGAATGAAAGATAAGTTATCATCTCCATTCCCATGAGACTTGATGATACAAACTATGTGATGTGGGCATCCATACTAAAACACAATATGAGAAAAGGGTTTATGGGGTTTGGTTGATGGTACGAAAGAGAGCCTAAGTTTATGTTCACCAAGATTGAGAATAACAAAGAAGTAGCACTTAAAGAAGATGAAATGTCTAAAGTCGTTGCAAAATATGAGAAAAGATAGAAAGAATGGAGGATGGGTCATACAAAGATTCTTGGATGACTCATCAATAGTGTTGATATCAAAAAGTGCTCAAGTTTGGCGAAATTTGATTTTACTAGTGATGCATGAAAATATATTAAGGATATGTATTGTCTAAATGACATAGCTCATATATGTAATGTGCGAAAGAAAATTAGAACCATGATCCGAGGAGAAATGAGCATTAGAGAATACTACATGCTCTTTCTCTTCTTTGGGATGAATTGACTTTTTTAGATCCTAAGTGACATTGTCCTCAAGATGTAGAACTCTATGAAAATCAAATCAAAATGAAGTATTTCTACCAATTTGTAAATGAGCTTTGACCTGAATTTGAAGGGACCAAATCGGTCCTTCTTAGAGGAGTACCTACCATAGTGAAAACACTTGAAGAATTAACCATGGAAGAAAATAAATCGAAGAGACCTTCCTCTACTAAAGATGAATAATCGGTGCTTGTTATGTCAAAGCTCGGAAACCACACAAGGGTCTACAAGCCCCCCCACTTTGGGAGAGGCAATGATTATGGAAGAAGCTCAAATGATCATGGAAGAAAAGACTATAAATATTAGAACAAATTGATGCCATTTTTGTTATGAGCCGGGTCACATCAAGCCTTTTTGCCCAAAAATGAGAAAGAAGATCAAAGAGATGAAAAAATGTGGCATTCGTGATACCATCTTTTGAAAGAAATGGTGAAAGCGTGGGCTCAATGTCTCTAGCGCAACTCATGGAAGTAGTTAAAAAATCAAGTCTCTTCTCTCTCCGGTGCGGCTGTATCAATGTGCATTGATCCCATTTAGACTTTTTGGATTCTTGATTTCGGAGCTTCCTTTCATATGACTTCAAATGAGTCTATATGACTTCAAATGAGTCCGTACTATCCAAATGTCATACTAACCCAAATGATTCTTATTTTTAACCGTCGATAAAACTCCTTTAAAAACCAAAAGTTTTGGAACTTTACGAAAACATCAAAATTTTCATATACCAAATGTTAGTATAGTGCCAAAATTGAATTTAAATCTCCTATCTGTTTCTCAAATTTCTTTCTTACCTAATGGTTGTTTGATACAGGATCTTCAGTTCGGGAAGCCGATTGGGCGAGACCATAAAAGGAGAGATCTCTATGTAATGGATAATCTTGAATTATCAAACCATATTTTTTGTAATTTTGTTTGAAAGAAAGATATAGAAAATTAACACAAAAGACTAGGACATCCTAGTATGTTAAAATTTCATTTGTTTCCATTTCTTGCAAATTATAAAGAAAAGAATTTAGTTTGTGAAGATTGTATTTTTGATAAAATGAAATCCTTGTCATTTGGACCAAGTCATTTTATATCTAAAGAACCATTTGAGTTAGTGCTTTCTGATGTATGAGGACCGTTTCCGGTTGTGTCCAATGGAAGAGTATCATGCTATGTTATTTTTGTGGATGATTATAGTAGACACACTTGGAAATATTTTCTTAAACACAAATCTAAAGTATTTGATTGTTTTTAAAAATTTCATCATTTTGCAAAAACTCAATTTAAAGCCAACATTTTAATTTTTAGATTCGATTTCAGAGGAGAATTCTTATCAAATAAATTAAAAAATTATCTTGATTTACTTAAAATTATTTTATCAAAAATCTTGTCCCTATACCCTTCAACAAAATGGGTTGGTCAAAAGGAAACATAAACATTATTGTTGAGACTACTAGGATACTTATATCAAGGAATGTTCCTAAAATATTTTTAGGCTGAAGCCGCCCTTACGACAGTCTATTTAATAAATAGAATGCCTTCAAATATTATTGAAAATCTTTCCTCTATTGAAGAATTATTCAAAACTCCTGATTATAAAAGGTTAAGAGTTTTTTGTTGTAAATACTTCGTCCTTACCAACAAGAATGACAAACTTTTCGCTAAAGCTATTCCTTGTGTTTTCTTGAGATATGCCGAAAACCAAAAAGGGTATAAATGTTATGAAATAAAAAAGGACATGCTATATGTTTCAAGAAATGCCATGTTTCTTGAATACAAAAATGAGTTTGATAAAGATAAGACCAAAGTGCATTACAATTACTCGTTTCTTTTTTATCTTGCTAATGAGCATGATAAATGTGTTGATTATGATAGTAATGACATTCATGATGTGCATGAGAGTGACAATGAGGACACTCATGATGCACATGCGAATGGGAATGAAGGTCTTGATAACATAGACCATTCACGTAATGAAGTTCAAACTTATACTCGTATCGAAGATCATCCTCCATGTGTCTTAGAAAGATATTCTCAAAATCAAGACAGATTCATCTAGTATTAGAAAATTCATGAGGATCTCCAAAGATCTAAGTAGATTTGTGTCATATGACTCCTTTGGGCAGCGCCCCCTAATATTTTTTTTTAAATTCAGCAGCCCATTTCAAATGGGCAAATTTAAAAAAAATAAATAAATCCAAAAATGGACCAAAATGCATGTGCTCAACCAGGTTTTTATGTAGGTCGACCCAATTTATCCATCTTATGATCCGATCGTTGTATGGTCTATGCTTGGCAATAGCAGTGTAACTATATACTTGTTGATATTTGTTAGTTAACTATATACGTTTGACATGCTTCAGAATTTTAGCTTGTAATTGATAATCTAACTTCATATCTAGAGCATTTTATAAAATATAAGATAATTGTGCATATATATAGGAAACTACTATCAAATAGAGTTCTTGAGCACATGCATTTAAACTTAAATGATAAGGTAGACAATGTTTGAATGACAATATATCATGGCATAAGTTCAACAAATGTTCTCTGCTGGTTGTAATAAAGAACTGGTGAAAAAATATGCAGCTTGCAGTGAGGCACGTACGCCTCACCTTGAGGCGTGCACCTCAAGGCGTATGAGGCGTGCGCTTCAAGGCTTTTGCGCCTTATGCTTGCGCCTCAAGGCACAAAGCCCCTCGCCTTGAGGCAAGACGCGCTTTTTGCACCTTGAGGCGTGCTTTTAATAACACTGGGATTAACACTATGAATGATGAATTAGAAGCATTAAAAAAGGCAAAAACTTGAGAAATTCAAATATTACCCAAGGAAAAGAAAACAATAGAATGTAGATGGGTTTATAAAATTAAAACCAAGAGTGATGGTACATTAGAGATATAAAGCTAGACTTGTAGCCAAATGTTATAGTCAAGAGTACGAAATAAACTATGATGAAACATTTGCTACAGTTGCTCATATGACCAATGTTAGAACTCTTGTTTCTATAGCATCGATTAAAAAACGACCTATCTTTTAAATGAATGTTAAAATATTTTTTTGAATGGTGAACTTAATAAAAAAGTTTACATGGAACCCCCATCATGATTAGGGTTGGCATATGGAAAGGTTCTTCGGTTGTATAAGGCTTTGTACGGTTTAAAACAAGCCCCTAAGACTTGGTATGATCGATTCAGTGGTGTGATAACACAATTTGGCTTTAAATCTTGTTATTACTGACAATGTGTTGTTTGTTAAGTCTTCTAATATAGACATGCTAATATTACTTTTCTGTGTAGATGACATGATTATCACAAGATGTGATAATCAGGGAGTTAGTCATATCAAAGAAGTTCTCAAAGCTAATTTTGATACGATAGATCTTGGTTTCTTACATTTTTTTCTTGGAATTGAAATGACTTACTCACCTTGTGGTTATTATTTGTCATATACTAGGTATGCAAGAGAGATCATAGAATGATCAGGGCTTTCTAATGAAAACATGTTGACACTCCAGAGGTTATCAATGTCAAAATGAAGAAAGATGATAAAGAACCTTTAAAGGATCCAACTCCATACAATCAAATGTTTGGAGCTTTATCTTATCTTTCTATTACTCGCCCTGATATTGCACATGCTATTCACTCCGCTAATCAATTTTAGCATGCTCCTAATACAATACATGAGTGTTGTAATGAGGATTATTAGATATATTAGAAACTATTTGTTATGGTTTATTTTTTGTCATCTTCCCCATTAGAAGTTATTGCATATTCAGACTCTGATTGAAGAGGAGATGTGAATGATCATCACTTAACTACGGATTTTTTATGTTTTTATAGGGGATTCATTGATTTTGTGAAAATGGAAGAAGCAACAAAATGTGTTCTTGTCTTCTACAGAAGTAAGAGTACCGGGCTATGACAACCACTACCTCTGGGTTAGTATAGCTGAGACAACTCTTAGAAGAGTTGAGAGTTTACATAGTAGAACTTTCAAGATTGTGTTGTGACAACAAAAGTGCAGTTTACATTACCAGCAATCAAACATTTCATGAGCGGACCAAACACATCGAAATGGATTGCATTATGTGATAGAAGAATTCTTGAAGAAGAGCATTACATTGTTATATGTACCATCTGAGTATCAATTGGCGGACTTCTTCACCATTCCGTTACTAAGATTTCATTTTCTCCTTGGCAAACTCTCGGGTGTGGCACTGTGAGTTTGAAGGAGAATGTTAAGATATGCATATATATATATATATCATTGTAATAGTTAAATACCCAATAGGGGTATTTTAGTCTTTTCACATTCTTGTAATAGGTTGTGCCCATTAGGGGCACACCAATCTTTTCTTATTATTTTTAGTAAACTAGGATTTTAGTTTTTGATTGAGGGCATAAAGGTCTTTAGCCCATAGAGTCGTTGGGACCTCCCCAACGTCTCAATTTCTAGCCCTTGGGGAGTGTCCCAAGGGCTCTCAAGGAGCTCTATTTGTGTATAAATAAGGGTATTCTCTTCTTGTAAATATAATGCTTTCTCAAGCATTTTAGTTATACAAATCTTTATATTTTTATTGTGTTCTTGGCCCCTAGGGGTATGTTTGATGTCTTGTTCAGGGTTGGATGAAATGAACAAAAAAGACAGAACAAAACATTGGGTCTGTTCGTTCCGTAACAACTGTTCCAAGTCCAACGTTTGTTTAGATCGTACTCAGATGCTATGTTCCAAATGTCCGTTGTTTGATAACGATGTGTGAACAACTTGGACATGGATAATTCTGGCCGATTCCATATATGACGAAACTCCGAAGAAGCACCCGACTGCCGTCGATCAATGCGAAGATCCTCGATGATGCTGTAACAACAAAACCCTTCTTCCCCAAGTAGTGTTCCCCATCTCCGTCTACAACCACACCACCTCCTACGTCGACAACACCATCGACCGTGCCCTGCAGGAGGGTGAGGGCCTCCCCCTCACCGGGCACTACTCCCTGCGCAACTTCGTCCTCTTCATTCAGTGGCCCCGGTCCATCATTATCATCGTCAAGCCCGACGACTCCATCATCGATGGCGAAAACGAGTGGTATGAGAACATCGAGCATTGTGCCTCAGAGGCCGCCGACCTCCTCTACCTTGGCTTGGGCGTCTTCGGCGGCGGGGACGATGCCCGAAACGTTCCCTCCCTCATGCTTGGAGGATCCCTCTAGGCCTAACTCAACGTCAAGGACATTCTCGTTAGGGTAGCTGCCCAGGTCGATGACGGCCCCTGCGTCGCCTACATCGGCCGTCGACATCCCATCACAGCTACTCCCCTTATCAGCTCCCCTGCCACTACAGGTCGCATTCTCCTGCAAACCCAGCTGGTACGCTCCCTCCTTTCCGGAGCCGGCAGCGACACAACCTCTTGAGCTTACCTGAGGAGTCCTACTCATACTGCTCATACCAATAGAAACAACATCATCATGCTTTAAACTACTTACGCCATTTCATTGCTCTGTCATCATCTAAATGGCACCAACCAACCACAACAGTTGGTTTTCTAGATGAGCTTCGATCGCCAGCTCCCCTGTCATCAGGTCACCATCTTCCTTGACCTTCATGTACCTGGCAGGCATCAGGCCCCATACATGGTCTTACGACTTTGCAGAGAACAGGTCCAGAAAGTCGGGCCACTAGTGCTCCCAATCTTCCACAAAAAATCATTATAGTCTTCAAATGGCTTGGTGTAAAATCAAATAATTGCTATCAACAGACACCTAAAATTTGATAAATGAGAAAAAATATCGGAAAACTACATAAAAGTAGACTCGCGCCTAGCATAAAGCAATCAATTGCATAATCTATCAGTTGCCAGGATGTATCACATAATGTTCGAGTAGAGCATTCTGTTTCTTTTTAATCGAGGTCTGTTATGCAGTTCCCCTGTTTTCACAAGTTTGAAACTGAACTGTACAATCCCTAAAAGATCAGCATATATTTCTAATGGGAACAATGAAAGAGAATCACATTTCATTGTGACATCTATGTAGGTCTGATTTGTTTGACACTAGAGCAGGGGTTAGACAAGCAGGTGCCCATCCATGCATTTACTTGTTTAATCGAGTATGAAAAAAAGAATGAACCCTTGACCTACATATGCAATAGTTGCCTAAGCAATGCAGCACATCATTTAGATACCAATTCTTGAAAACTCATAGTAATTCTTCAAAGCTCCAAAACTTGATAAAGATAATGCTAGTATTCAGGAAATATTCCAGTCACAATGGTTGCTTTTACTAAGCCACTAAAAAAAAGAGCCAAGTAGAATAACCTGAATTTTATCTATCTAGTGCTACAGAAAACAATGGTTGCTTTTATCTATCTAGTACTACAAGGAATGTTCCAGTCAAACATTTATTTTATTCTTACAAATTTGGGGAAATCCACATGTAACAAAATCTATGTAATCAGATATCTGTTTGAACTGTGAAGATCATATAGTAAAAACAAAAACAATGAATTTTTGTCAATGATTTACATAGCCGAAGATGAAATAGAGAAATAAAGGCCACGAGAGCAGAAAATTATATTAGTCCTTTTATTGCTATTTTGAACAAAGCATATTTGGATAGCCCTAGCCATTTCACATGAAGGAGATTATCACCACTCCTAAAGATCAAAATACAGCTGCATAAGCAAGTCCAAACATACTTTAGTTTTAGAATTCACTGACAATGTGATTCTAGCTCCTTCAGGAGGTTATACATGATAATGCAGCAGCTTTCAACTAAATTTATAAAACAATAAGATACACATTTATTCGAACATCAACCATGAGCTGAAAATGTGTTACGTGATCTGTACATGAATGTATACAGTTAGATGAAACATGGAAGCATGCTTACACATGAAATGGTCTCTGTATGAGCAAAATATACCACGAGAAAGAAATGGTCTCTTTATGATAACCTCTTTCTCAGAGCTTCATTGATTGGTCAAACCAGCAAGCTGAGGAATTCAGTCCTACACGTGTTTGTTACAATTGATACATTGATTAACTAACTCTTCAGTCACTCTATTCATGTCATTCCATTTAGATACACTTGACATTGAATGACTGTGTTGCCAAACCTAAACCCAGGAACCACAGTACAATATCACCTGAATCAGCCAAAACTGACCTCACAACAACATTTTCCATGAAAACCGTGGATCTCCTGACCTGAAAAATACCAATTGCAGGTTCAAATGCAGAGGCCGATATGTATAGCAACCATATTGAATAAGCCATCTCCACAAAGGATTCAAATGGAGGGTTAGTTAAAGGCCATCTAGAGCAACCATAATTCAATATCATGTCCCTTAGATCCAAATTCCCGAAGAATGAAACTTCCATCTTAGGATGCACTAGCTGCAGATACTTTTTCTGGCAGAATTTAGAGAACCCACATTCTTGGTTTCTCCGCAAGACCTCAAGCGCATCAACTGAGCTACACTGAACAAATCACACCAAGTGATCCTTCTCCTCAAGCATTGAGACCTCTGTTTCCGAAAAATCTTCGCAATCAAACCCACTAAACATCTCAAGACAAACATACAACAAGAATGCGTATCTATTATGCCTCTTCTTTGCATAATCAATCCCTGGATGAACTGAATTCGCAGCAGAATCTAAGTCCCATCTTGCCCGCTTCATGTATTCAATGAAAACCTTTGTGAAACTATGGCACAACCTTGTAGCCTCCAGCAAGGCCGGATAAAAAATACTAAAAAAAGAAACCTGTCTAGAATTCCAATCGTCAAATCGCCTTGTCAACCTTGAATTCCTCCTAACCATCTTCTCGATTTGCTCCATCAGCATCGTGGCCTCTGAATCCATCCGATCGATCTCAGACTGGAGACGGTTCACCATCATCTCGTAGGTCCTAAGCATACTCTGCCTCTTGCCTCCAGAACCCAATTCAAGGATGACAATTCACTACAATTCCGATAAGAGTGCTTGATTTTGGAGAGTTTCCGAAGCTGGGCAATGACTGCCTGATCTGCAGCCTTCACATTTTCGACATCAAACAGTGTGTGCGCTGTTTGCAATTGAAGGTAAGCTGATTCGAAGGCGGAAATGTTCGCAAAAATGCAAGAAACCAGAGAATCAAGAGGTGGGGAGGTACCAATTTGGGGGTTTTCCGATGAGTGGCGAAGATGGTCGGGCTTGATGACAACCACCTTCTGGTCTGTGATAAGCTCCTCCTTGGAGTCAAAATCGTCGTCACCATCATCGGAATCTGCTCGTATTCGTCTTCCTCGGCGAAGAACTCCATGGTTTTCGACTTGCAGATGCTGGTGAACCGCTGGAACAACTCCGCTCCCGACCGACGAAGACAAGCACCCGACTTGATGGCACTTTTGGAGGAGGAAGAAGAGGACGAAAGGACGAATCTTCCCTTGAACACCATCCCCTCTTCCCCTTTTCTCTCCGATTTTTTCGTCAACCTCTGCTTTGCAAAATCAGAGAGAGAGAGAGAGAGAGAGAGAGAGAGAGAGAGAGAGAGAGAGAGAGAGAGAGAGAGACCGTCAATGCAAATTATTATTTTTTTAGTTCCTTCTGTTCCTGTTCTTTTTGTAACAGGGGGTGGATAAAAAATAACGGAAGTTAACGAACGTGGCGGACGCGGGGAACGCCGTCCGCCGCGTACAATGTTTGTTACAAAAATTGTTTTCGACGTCTTTTTCGTCCCATGCAACGCACGGGACGAACCATCAAACATGCCCTAAGTGGCCTATGTGCATGTGTTTATGTGATTGACTCATAAGTGGTCCTTGTGCTTTTGAATATTGTGTTCTTGTAAGCCCATAAGAGACACGTTCTTGTTCTTGTTTCATTACAGTCTATCCTAAGTGGGGGATGGGAAAACATTGCCTCCAAAGTTGGGTAACACCCACAAGAGGTTCCCTGTTAAATCAGAACTAGTTGACTAATTAGTTCAAGTTTTTCTTGCTCCCTGATATTAGATTTCCACCGATATTTATTGCTGACTTCTCGTTCATCAGAATTCTGGTTGTGGTTTTCTGCAAGGTACTTTTCCTGATATCACACCTTTTCTATGTTATTTATCTTTTGTTGTGATATTTCTCCTATATGCTTTTGTACTGCTTCCCAAATTTGTTTCCTGCATTGGCAACCATGGGAGATCTTTCTTGCCATCTCAGGAATAAATTCCCACCCTCTCCTAAATTATGATATGATTAATATTTTCATAACTGTTAATTTATTTCTCATTCAAGCAAGAACTGGGATGATCTACAATTGATTGTTGGTTGTAGCATTCCAATCCTTGAATTTGGCCACCTTTTTCCAGCCATTAGAAGAGTTGGTATATTCACCCTACAGGTATAACAGCTTGCTAGCGAAGAAGTGAGTTGCACCTTACACAAATTGTTGGGCAACTTACATGTTAAATTTTAGCCTTGCAAAAATCATGAGTTCCTGAAAATAGTGATCTTTTATGCCATAGATGAATAACAGCTTGCTAGCGAAGAAATGAGTTGCACCTTACACAAATTGTTGGGCAACTTACATGTTAAATTTTAGCCTTGCAAAAATCATGAGTTCCTGAAAATAGTGATCTTTTATGCCATAGATGAAATCATTGGAGGGAAAGAAATCCATGTAAGAATAATTGCATTTCATATGTAAATTGAAAGCTGTTTTTGCAATTTTGTCTCGGTAATCTGTCGCCAAACTTGGAGGTTTTCTTGAAACCTGGAAAGTTACTTAACCATCCAGAGTTTTTAATGCCTAGAGTGGATTCATTGATCCATAACATTCCTTTCTGATGAATCCGAGTGCCTTCCCCTTGATGTGTTTTGATGATAATTGTTTGATTGATTTTGATAGTTCATGTCCCACTACAGCTTTGTACGTGGCATTGATCTATGGATCACATAACTGCCACTGTTTGCCCAAAAACAGCTTGAAAATTTTGTTCACCACGAACTAGCACTAATGATCCAGTTCCTTAGAGATGTACATGGAACCATGATTTTTACCAACTGGTTGTCTAGTTTCTGCCATGCTGGCCTGTCTTATCTCTATCAGTATTCCTGGGCCAGAGTTTTGCTTGCCTGCTATGGTACCCGGACAAACCATTTTTTTCTCCATACCCGTGTCGACACACGTATCCCCGAGTTGACACTTGGACACGCCATTTTACACTTCGTACATACAAGTTTGTATTCAATTTATAATTTATAATTATATTTTCAGTATATACTATATATTTTAGATATAGCATATATATAGATTATATTCAGTTTATTTTGAATTTATTTTGTATTTATGTGATATTTAATATATATATAGTCGTGTCCCCATACCCACATTTTTTGGAATTGCCGTGTCGTACCCTCCTTACCCGCACCCATACCTGTACCCAGGTGACATAGCTTGCCTGTTATGGGGATTCAAATTCACTGCAAAAATCCATGGAGAAACCATTACATAATGGCTTTGCCTTGTCAAATCCCAAGCACAGTTCTAGAGAGGTCTGGCAACTGACCTTAGTGCTTGGTGCAGATGGACCCATAGAAAGAGACTGCCACCACAAACATAAAAAAGTTCATGTTTGACGATAATTCTGTGAATGAATTCAGGGATAGTGTTGATTTTTTATTTTGTTGCTTCATGTTCTATTTCCTTGGTAATTGATCTTCAAACCAGTGGAATCCTCTGACAAACTAGAAGAAATATACCATCTTGGTGTTATTTTGGCTGAATCAATCAGTTAACAGTGGAATCCATCCAGCTGTTTACGCAATACATCTAATTTATTTCTCTCCTGGTTTTCAGGTGCTTGGAACAGATGAATTAAATTTTTATCTTAGCAAGTATCGCTTGGAACTTGACCCCCATCTTGAGGCGCTTGTTGGAAGGTGGATAACATCTCTTTTCCTATGCTCTACGTATTAGATTTCATTATTGCAAAGAAACATATAATAGCCTGTTTACGTTGCCTTAGATCAGGCCGCTTGACTTCATTTAGTGTCCTAGTTCAGTCAAAAAGATTCAGGCTACCTAGTGGGATCCAGCAACCTAATGTTTGTGAATTAGTCCTGAGTTTGTGCTGGTGAATGGGCTTGTCTAAGCTGGTGCAAGATTGCACAGAATAGATATGGTACCTGACCTGACTAGCTCAAGTTTTCAGTTGTGGTCAGGCCTAAGATTTATGTTTTCCAACTTATGTTTTGCTTAGCATTCTTGCAAACGTTTGCTGCAGGCATACTAGAAGGCCGTGGACAAAGTTCATTAATTCAGATAATCAACACTTGGCTGTTCCTGAGGTGGATCTTTTGTTGCTTTACTTACGTTTATTTTAATTGCATTTTGCCTTCTGACTTTTGAGGTGTACAGGCTATCGATTTCCTAGACAGGTTGCTTCGATATGATCACCAGGAGCGACTAACAGCAAAAGAAGCCATGGTATCCATAAGTTATCCCATGTTACTCCTTTTTATCTTATCTTGGATGATGTCCTCACTTATCATGTGGGTTTTTTGTAGGCTCATCCTTATTTTTATCCAGTCAGAAATGCAGAAGCCAGCAGAGCTCGTACCCAGTAGAGACAAAGGGAGAAAAGTGTAAGCGAGCAATCAGTAACATGCTTCCTCTTTTCTTTTGGGATGTCTTTATGTTTCTTTCCCTTAAGAGGGTTTGTTCATTAATGTTTTCTCTTTCTTTTGCAATGTTCCCAGATATGCAATGTTTACTTTGTTTAGATATCAGTCCATCCCACTTGTATTCTCAATTTGCACCCATTTAATTGAATGGAATGATGCAACTTCTGAGCTCAGAACCGTGTTAAAATCTTATAAACCGGTTTAACGAAGTGTACTATTTCAACATGTGAATTAGACTTTAGAATTGCTTGGTTGAACTGGTGATGAAGAACGTGCTCTCCAGATTGACACTAGAAACAATTCGACTTGGTTCATAGAAGTAATTTGGTTGCTTTTATTGAACTTGTTCAGGAAGATAAACTGCGACTGTTGTCTGCACAACTTTACCATCTATGATTTCTAAACGATACTACCAAATATTGCATTTTGGGGCCAAGTAGTTCTGTATGAGCTTATCTAGCTTAAAGTCTTCTGTGGGGGAGAGTAAGTTGGTGGTGCTTTCATAGCATAGTCATAAATATTACTGATATTATGAAAAATATTGCAATTTTATCACAATATTTTAAAGGAGGATATTATACAAAAAATTTGATATTTTCAAAATGTAGTTTATTTTGAAAATATCATGTTTTAAATCTAATATTAATATAAAGCACTTTTTTGCCTGTCTTTCCATACGTTCATTTTTTATTTATATATTTTATATACTGATAACTTTGTTTTTTCTAAGAAAAGCTTTTCTAAAAAATTGTGATGGTTTCTCTCACTGATATTTTCCTGAAAATGAGATTTGTGACTGATTCATGGCATGAAGCTTCGTTAATGCAGTTGTTCTTGTATTACTTAGGCAAACTCTTTTCATGTTTGCATGTTCATTTTTGTTCCACAATGTTGTCTATGTATCATGTTTAACTTCTTGAGATACTTAAAATGAAATTAGATTCAATGGTTGGGGTTATGTAGCCCCAAAGGAGTTTGGCTTAGTGGGATGGGACCTAGGCCGCTAGTCTGGTGGTCTAGGTTCAAATCCCATGGGCAAAGCCAGCCCGACTATGTCTTTGATCCTGGAGGTGGTTTCTTGTGTAAATTTCAAACAAAATGGTTGGGGTTATGATCTGAGTGTGCCCGACATTAGAAAACTTTATTCTGTTATTAGCTTTCCATGACCAGCACAATCTGGTTGTTGCGATGTACATTGTCAAAGATGGTCGGCATCACAATACTTTTTTTTTTGAAAGGCAAGCTGGGGTTAAGCGGAACCCTACCAGAACAACAACTGCCCCATGTGGCAGAGGGATTCGATCCTGGGCCTTCAGCTTGACAAGGGACCCCGCCTACCACATGGGATACCACCTTGGTCGGCATCACAATACTTGAATGTAGGCCTTGCAAATCTCCATGTGCCAACCCTCAACATGCTCATCGGCCAAGAACAGCAGTTCTGAGAATAACAAGTTTCCCCATCACCTGGGTGCGTGCTTCATCACACATACACACGTGCAAAGTTACGTGGGCCTAGTACAAGGGACTGTATCATGTACAGATTCAGATGACCAAATTGATCTCCCACCTAGGAGATGGATGCATAGGTATATGCTACATTACCCAACTATAATCGGTGGAAGTATCTAAGCACAATGTGTATTTGCCTTGGAATGGGAATAGATCAGTTCCAACGTTAGATCTAGCTGTTGGGATACCTGAGTATTCTTTTTTCTGTTTTTCCTTGGATTTCATTGTAGATAGGCTTTTAGGATCTTTTTCCACGAGGTCAAAAATAAAGTCTATGAAGGAAGCAAATGCAAGTAGACAATTGATATTAGACCTAAACAAGTATGAAAATATCGGATATGTTATGGTGGAGTATTTAAAGGGGCTGATGGTTCATGAATATTTGTCATCTGATTATTCATATTCAAACATCTTGAAAAAATTATTCATGTTGAATTTTGTATGGAACGATATAATCAGTGGCTCAACTAATTGACTTATATGAAAATGGGTCAGTTCCCACTATTCTCTTCAAGTGGAACCCTCGTGGGTCCACCACAATTTTCGTAGGAAAAGATATGTTATGAGATAGCTGTTGTTGCCTTCCCCTGAATCCGTAAGATAATTTCGTAGGCCTTTCTCATGTAACAGAGTATTAAAAAGTAAAACGCAGTAGATGCATTTGTTATTTCTTCAAGTATTCTTTCTTAATTTTTTAATATAAGTTTTTACATTTATGCATTTTAAAATTTACCATTATTTAATATTTTTTTTCCAAAATAATTTTCTCATCTTTATATATTTATGTATTTATATAAAAATTGTTGGAGATATATATCAAATCCAAACCCACATAATTCATAAGCCTCACAAACTTAGTTTGACATATAAGATCAAGAGTATATTCAAACAGTTGGAGGGTAAAAGGGTAATACCTTCTTACCAGGTCAGCAGCAAATGTAGTTATTTTTCAAAAGTTAGTTTTTAAGCAAAAAAATGTTTCTTTTGAGAAGGAAAAACTTTATTAAATATATGTTATGAAAGACTAACAGTAGGGTGACGAGGAGGCACCTCATCACATATCATCATCATCATCAAGCCCCATCGGGTCGGCTTTACCAGTCATGTTTCTTCATTCCTGTCTATATATAGCTAAAACTTCCACACTTTACAATCTCCCATGTTATTTCTAACTGCTTTCTTCAAAGTCTTTATTGGTCTTACTTTTTTGGTAACTCCTATTTGTATAATGTCAACTTTTCTCTCAGGCGCGCCAAAGCTCCGAGTGAACCTGAAATAGGCCATGGACTTGGATCTACCAAACGATAAGAATGCCTCTGAGATGAAATCATAAACCACTTTGATACGGTGGTATGTAAACCCTCCCTTCACCCCAATCCCCTAAAGTGGTAAAGAAGGGTTGGGCCTCTCTTTCTATTTGACAGGACAAATTTTCATTGCATTGATAGAAAGAAGTGTTAGTATAGACTCTCTCTATGTGAATGGTTGGTTTGCCCGACAAACGGAGTGGGAAAATTATTGGATTTTTTGCAAAAAGCATTCGCAAAGCGAAGCGTTAGGGCGCCATGAGAGGTTTTTATGCAACATGTTCAAACCATCTTAAATTGTACTTATTTTACCTTTTATTGGTTTTGACTCTTAAACACATTCTAATATATCACTATTCAACTCTACATAATAGTTGCTAGGTTTATAATAGTCTTGTAGACCCAGTTAAAAAAATAATGATTGTAATATTGACCCAATGAGATACATTTGGCTAAACCCAACGGTGTATGAGGTAGATATCACCTTGAACAACATGAGGGATACGTAACAGAATCCCTTCCTCATGCCTAAATATTCTGGAATTCCGTTTGTTTCAAACCCATGCTGAAAAAAGCCACCATTTATTTACTGGCAATTTTTTTTGGGCCAAGAACCATCTGTCTAAAACATGAAGATGGGTGTACTATTAGTTGTAGATATAGCCATGCTTACTTCTTTGAAAATTTTCAAATGATTAGAAGAATTTTTTAATCAAAAAATGATCATACTGTGTAGTAAAAATGACCCTAAAGACCCCACAATTTTGCCAAAGTGTGTCCGATGACAAAAATTGCAAATAGTTAAATATAAAAAGATCATTTTAACCCTCTCATGTCTGAATTTCCTTTCGATATGCAAATTTTTTCCTAAATATATGCTCAAGTATTGCATCCAAGATATGTGATAGACTTTGTCACTAATTTTTGAGCTAGAAATTGAAGGATTTTAGAAAAACACAAAAAAAGAATAAAGAAACTAGACATAAATACCTTTACAACAACATGATTTATTAAAAAAATATGAATGGGCGCTGAGATACAACCTCAACAACATTTTTAAAACATGAGATAAATAGGCGCAATTGTGCCTATCTTGATTATTTCATACCATTTTTTGGCCACTTGAGCCAGAAATGTAAAAAGATAAAAAAACGACAAAGATAGATTGGGGCGTTAACTTTCCAATACCACAAAGTTCACATTGATATAATGAACAATTGAGAAGAAATGTCCTCTAAAAGATAAGTTGCTCAGTTGTTCATGTCTGCTGAACATATTTTTGTTTTAATCTTAGAACTCAAAAACGGGAACCCTAGATGGGTTTTCGATAATGACTCATGGTAAAGTTATAGGCCTATGTCTCAGCTTTTCAACAACTGTAAAAACAAAGATTTTTTTATGTCAGATCCAAGAGATACAAATATGAGAACACATACCATTTTGCAAAAGATATGCAAATATATGAATTTTCTCATATATATATATATATATATATATATATATATATATATATATATATGCGAATTTCCTCATATATATGTGACGTTTCTCTTATATATGTGGATTTCCTTATAAACATGTGAATTTTCTCATATATATCAGATTTTCTCCTAAACATGTAAAGTTTCTCTTAAATATATGTGAAGTTTCTCTTATATATGCTGATTTTCTCTTAAACATTGAAATCCACCTATATACAAGGAACTTCACATATAGAAAGGAAAACGATTCACATATATTTAAGAGAAAATTTACATATATTTAAGAAACAATTTGTATATTTTAAAAGAAAATTCATATGTTTATGAAAATTCACATATATACGAGGAACTTCACATATATTTAAGAAGAAATCTACATATATATGTAAAAATTCACATGTTTAGAAGAAAATCTGCATATATGATAAACTTCGCATATATTTAAGAAGAAATATATATATATATATATATATATATATATATATATATATATATATATATATATAAAAGAAAATTCACATATATACGAGGAAATTCACATATTTGCATATTTTAGAAGGAAATTCACATATTTAAAAAGAAATCCACATATATAGGAGAAACATTACATATATTTAACAGAAAATCTACATATATATAAGAAAATTCACATGTTTAGGAAGAAATATGCATATATAAGAAGAATTTTACATATATATGAGAAAATATGAATATATATATATAAGGAAATTCACATATTCGCATATTTTTACATAACAATATCTATTCTTAGATATGTATCTCTCCAATTCAATGTCTAAAACCTGTGTTTTTATAGTAATTGGAAAGCTAAGATATAAACCTATAACTTTACTGTTTTGAGTTAGAAACGAAAACCCTTATACAGTTCGTTTTTTAAGTTCTAAAACCAGAACAAAAATATGCTTTGCAAACAGGAACAACTAAATAATCTATTTTCTAGAACATGTTTCTTCCCAATCAGTCATCAGACCAAGGTGATCTTTGTAGCGTTGAAATCTAACACCTCGATTTATCTTTGTGCTTTTTATTATTTTTCCCAAATTTTTGGTGCAAGTATTTAGAAAATAGTATAAATAATCAGGATAGGTGCAACTAAGTTTGTTCAACTGTTGTTTTAGGAACGTTGTCGGGGTTGTATCTCAACACCCATTTAGCATTTTTCAATGAATCATGTGTCGATGGAAAGATATTTTTGTCTATTTTTTTTGTTCTTTTTTATATTTTTCTAAAATCCTTTATTTTATAGGTCAAAAATTAGTGACAAAGTCAATCACAGATCTTGAATGCAATACTTAGGCACAAATTTGAGAGAAAATTTACATATCTAGAAAATTTCATATATGCGAAAGTTAAAATGATCCTTTTAATCCAACTATTTGCAGTTTTGGTCATCGAGCGAGTTTTGGCAAATTGTAGAGGCTTTTAAGAAAACACGTCATTTTTTACAGTATAGTGAAGCCATTTTTTGAATTATGTACCAAAGTAAAAATTACCAAAAAAAGACTAGGGATATAATCATATAAAGAGAGCAATCTCTCTCTCTCTCTCTCATCCAGAGATACAAGAATGTAATCTTGTTCCCTCCTAAGAATAACAACACTGATGTCATGATAATACCCAGCACAACGAATCTTGGTGGATAAATGGATAATAGCATTTTTATAAATTTTTGTGGATAAATATGATCTGGCCAAGAATATTTTCTTCTCCACTCGTTTTTGGTGATGTTTACTTTCACCTTTAAACTTGCACTTTTAAGTGCAGTTGATTTCATTAACTCTAAATTCTAACAAATAATTGGTAACCATGTACTAGGGGTGCAAACATATCTCAATGTAGGTCAAATCATGTTCGATTCAAATCTAAATGAAAACTGCATGCAATGCAAAAGTGAGTGGTACAAATAAGATCCATTGAATCAGGGTTAAATTTAGATGCGAAATGTCGGGTAACACTGCGTAAGTACAAGCAGAATCTAAACATATATCCAACATAAAATAATGATTCAAATGATTCTTCTTGGAGAATAATACGATTAGAAAAATCCAAATCAATCTGGGTTACAGATTTCGATTATCGTTTAGGGATACATATCTAGAAATAGTGTCAAATCCAAATCAAAGGTCTGACTAAACCCATTCTGCTTGAACAAAGTACCTGCTAACCACCAACTAATCGGACTTTTGGTAGCCTTTTTCCATGTTTTTCTTAAATCTAAACGTGCAGATGTGTTCTAGATGCTTGATTTTATAGGAATTGTCGCTTGGATCATCTAATTCTGACACACAAGTAGGTTTTTATAAGGTTTAAAAATTGACAATATAAGATTTTTATAAATAGTCAAGACTTTAAAAATCATATTTTACAAAAAACCCATTATTCAAGTGTCATTTCTAGTAAATTGACCATGTAGAACACATTTGTAAGGTCAGATTTAAGAAAAATATGAAAAAACCCTTAAAAAACCTGGTTAGTTAGCCAAAAGAGTTGTTAGCAATTACCACCTTCTCTCTCTCTCTCTCTCTCTCTCTCTATATATATATATATATATATATGAGGTTGGCAATACAATGCCTTAACTACCTATATCGCCTATTGCAGTTGGGGCTGGTAAACAAGAGCCAAATGCACTAAACTCAAGGTGTTCAAGCTTTGCTTTTTTTTTTTTTGTGGCAAGTCAGGCCGAGCTCATAACGAGCCAAATACAAGCTGACTCATTTACAAAATATGCATTGTTTTAAAGTCTTTTTTTTTATGATGAGGAACCCTTGCCGAAGAAAAAAAAACCCTAGGTGAGCCCCACAATCATCCTTCCTTATGTGGCTCACCTCTTAAAGCTATGAACACACCCTTAAGCCAGTGGGATTTGATCAGTTGCCTTTATCTCAGCACCTTCACAACCACTCTGCTGGCCACGCGGGTGACACCCACGGTGGTCAAAACTAAATTAAAGTAATAGGTTTGAACACAATCTATTGATCCAAGTTCAAGTTGATCACCCGTTTACAGAAAGACACTGTTTCAATGCTGAAAGCGATAGGATTTGAACTCTAAATTGCTCTAAGCCAAGCTCTTCGTCTGTTTATTCTTGACTACATGATGTGATAAAATATATCGAGAATATATTTATTACTGTTTAGTGAGCATGCCGAGCTGAAACAAATTAACATCCACTAATCGTCTTCAGCTTGCCGAGCTTCTAATTACAGTAGTGGTCAAGTAGTCTGGTCTTTGGCATGTATTATTTACAGGGCCAGCTGGCCTCTTTGATATTTGAGGCCACCGCCTAGGGCCTTAAATAAAAAAAAAAATATAACGCTTATATTTCACCTGAGGGCCTCCAATAAAACATGGCACATGCATATGCCTCATGCTGAGGGGCCTCTAATGAAAAAAACATGGAGAAATATGGGCATCCAATGAAATATGCCTAGGGGCGATCCCTGATTATCTAACAAGTTAAAACACATGTTCTTGACTTGCCTTGTATACTTTTAAATATTTATTTAATCTACACTCTTGTATTGCATTTTTAATTGCCATTTGTGTTTTGTGCGCTAGTGCATACTCTTGGTGCAACACATAAGCACATTACTAATATATTAATAGTTTTTGTGTATTACGACACATTTGGATGCTCGATTCAAGAACGTTGAGGATTTGAGATCATAGGATTGCATATCCTATTATCAGAAATCTCTCTCTCTCTCTCTATATATATATATTTGCTACTAATAAAGGTAAGGAACTAATGAACTAGAAATCATAGGTGCAAGTTGTATCGACTCAGTCTAACAATATAGATGTGTTCAGTATGGTTTGTTTGCTAAGAATCAAGCCTTGGATCATGCTTTTCTAATGTAAATATCTGATCTTTTGGGTTATGAAATTTTGGTACATTGAGGGCCATTGATTTTTTGACCCCTTTAAAAAACCTAATTACTTATCATAATCACATGATACAAAACAAGTTTCCTACTAAACAAACCATACAGATCACCTCCATAACATTTGATCTACAATTTTTTTCAAGATAGATTTCTACTCATTAGTAGCTAATATATATATATATATATATATATATATATATATATATATATATATATATATATATATATATATATATATATATATATATATATATATATATATAAGTCAAAGAGATGAGTTTAAGCAGCAAATTTTAGTTCTATTGTCCAATTACCCGACACTGATCAAGTCTAGTCAGATTAAGTTGTAGTGAAGCTACTTGATTGATTCAAATAATCACCCATAGCCCACTTGAAGTGAGTCCTTTCTTTCTCCACAAAATTTGGCCTAATAAGGCAAGTCAAATTCAGACCCTCCCTCGAGAGAGGGTGTTGTGTGTTCTCTCCAGAACACAAATTCGCATGTTCCAGTGTGTACAAAGGAATATCTTTGGGACTCACAATAATTCATATGCCAATGTTGCCCACGATGACTTTATAATAAAATAACATAAAAAAGGTAGATATGCTTTTGACAGAAATGTCCTCCCGTAAGATAGATATGCGATGGACAAAAATGTCCTCCCACTCCCCGTAAATAGATTTGCACGTTCTGCCTTTGTTTTTAGCTTGTGTTACAACACATGGCTGCCTTCTCGTTCTTGCCTTGTGTTAGATAGAAAACGTTTTCGGGTTCGTTCTTACCTCGTGGAGATAACTATAAATCGAAACGACTGGTTCGATCATTGGTGGACGTCATAGGGAGATTTGTCGGCCATCTATTTTTACAATCTTCTCTTCTTCTTCATTTTTGTTAGGCAGTATGAAAAAACGCAATGACGCACAAACATTCAAACAAGTGCCATTAAAGCTTGGTGAGTACCTTTCCATGTCATCATGCTATTGTTGAAGAACATATGTCGTTGTGAGTGTCATTAAGGTGTTTTGTTATTGTAGGTAGATTTTATCATTTCGGCGGTTGGAAACTTGAAGATATTTGTAAGGCAGTGGGATCTGTTGACAAGAATGCTTGGTTACAGATGCGAGCAAGGGCCTCTACCCCATCCCGTATCATCCATTCACTCAATATATGCAATGTAACACAAATCATGGTTGTAGTAACATGTATATCAATTTGTGAGATATTGTTTTGGTTATTAATATCGATTTGTAATATATTATGCTAAATTGCCATATATCGATTTGTAAGATATTATATGTTTCCTAGTGTCGATTTGTGAGATATTATTTTATTTGTTAATATCGATCTGTAATATATTATGCTGAATTGCTATATATTGATTTATAAGATATTATGTGTTTTCTAGTGTCGATTTGTGAGATATTATTTTGGTTGTTAATATCAATTTGTAACATATTGTGTTGAATTGACCTATATCGATTTATAAGATATTATGTGTTTTCTAGTATCGATTTGTAAGATATTGATATGGTCGTTAATATCGATTTGTAATATATTATGCTGAATTTCCATATATCGATTTGTAAGATATTATGCTGAATTGCAGTATACCGATTTGTAATATATTATGATGAATTATCATATATCGATTTGTAAGATATTATGTGTTTTCTAGTATCGATTTAGGAGATATTGTTTGAGTTGTTAATATGGATTTATAATATACTATGTTGAATTGCCGTATATCGATTTGTAAGATATTATGCTGAATTGCCGTATATCGATTTGTAAGATATTATGTATTTTCTAGTATCGATTTGTGAGATATTGTTTTGTTTGTTATTATCGATTTGTAATATATTATGTTGAATTGCCGTATATCGATTTGTACGATATTATGTGTTTTCTAGTGTCGATTTGTGAGATATTGTTTTGGTTGTTAATATCGATTTGTAATATATTATGCTGAATTGCCGTATATCAATTTATAAGATATTATGTGTTTCCTAGTGTCAATTTGTGAGATATTGTTTTGGTTGTTAATATCAATTTATAATATATTATGCTGAATTGTCGTATATCGATTTATAGGATATTATATGTTTTCTAGTGTCGATTTGTGAGATATTGTTTTGGTTGTTAATATCGATTTGTAATATATTATGCTGAATTGTCGTATATCGATTTGTAGGATATTATGCTGAATTGCCATATGCCGATTTGTAATATATTATGCTGAATTTGTGTATATCGATTTGTAAGATATTATGTATTTTCTAGTGTCGATTTATAAGATATGGTTTTGTTTGTTATTATCGATTTGTAAGCTATTATGTTGTTGCTTTGATATTATGATTCATTCAATCATTTCTTTGACTTGCTTAACTAATTGGTAGTCGTTGTTATATGCATCCTAAATGAATCGTAGTAAACATATGTGCTGGCTAACGCAAATTAATATTTTGCTCATGAAAGTGTTGAGCATATCAACTAGTTGCAGTGAAGATGATGTATCTCAATCATTGGAAAGTCATGGAGCAACAAACATTCATACTATCAACGCACCTGAAGAAGTGAATATGTGCACTAATGATGCACATGATAAGAAGGGTGTAAGCATTATATTCACTCTTGACTTGAATATTCCAGCAGACAAAATGCAATTTGATAATGAGGTAGACGATCATGACAATGCACTTGAAAAAGGTAGAGGCACCTCAAGTCTACATGATAGTACACTTGACTCTGTTCACGTAGAGGGAATACAGTTTAATAATGAGGAAGCTGCATACAAATTTTACAATGATTATGCCTTAAAACTTGACTTCAGTGTTAGAAGGTATTCTTGGGCAAAAAATGCATAGGGTGTCGTGGTGAGAAAGGCATATGTTTGTTTTGTTTGTTAATATCAATTTGTAAGTTATTATATTGAATTTTCGTATCGATTTGTAATATATTTTGCTATATGTACATCGATTTGTAAGATTTTATGTATTTTGTAGAGTCAATTTGTAAGCTATTATATTGAATTTCCGTATCAATTTGTAATATATTATGCGATATGTATATTGATTTGTAAGATATTATGTGTTTTCTAGTATCATTTTCTTCACAAAGAAAGAGTTTTTGGATGAAGCCATTTTCATGAATCGTGAGCCACAAAAATAAAATTGTTAATATTTTTTTGGATCACCATTCATGAAAATGGCTTCATCCAAAAAGCTATGGAACACAGGAATGGCATGTGAATTCTGTTTAATAATATATCATTCACATGTATAAATCGTTATCTCATCTAGCCTATAGAGCTATAATTTTGATACCGTAGGTAAATTGCCGTTGCTTAGTGCTTATGCAATTAGTGAAAATTGTTGTCTCATCTAGCCTTCATATATATAAATCGCTATACATAAACTGTAGTTGAATCGTTGCTTAAAAACCAAACTTCGTAGTTGAAAAAATATCTACCTAATATTCGATATACTTCATGACAAATATGCTACAATCGGTATCATCATTCACTCAGTATATGCAATGTATCGCAAATTGCGGTTATAGTAACATTCTACCGATTTGTGAGATATTGTTTTGTTTGTTAATATCAATTTGTAAGCTATTATATTGATTTTTTGTATCGATTTGTAATATATTTTGCCATATGTACATCAATTTGTAAGATTTAATGTGTTTTGTAGAGTCAATTTGTAAGCTATTATGCTAAATTTTTGTACCAATTTGTAATATATTATGCGATATGTATATCAATTTGTAAGATATTATGTGTTTTCTAGTATCAATTTTTTTCATAAAGATAAACAAAGATGTATTGTTGTCGCAGTAGCTGCTTAAATCGATTTGTACTTTATTAAGTCTAAACATCGTGTCGATTTGAGTACACATGCATAAAACCCTGCAAAATATAAAACCCTACCCTACCCTACCCGACCCGTTGTCTAGGTGTAAAACCCTAGTCTATTTAACCTCTCTTCCTCTTTTCTCAGGCTACACAACTTTCTCTTCTTCTTTTTTCTCCTCCGCCTTCATCTTCTTTTTCTTCTCCTTCTTCGACATTTTCGTCAAACGCATGTCTATCTTTTAGAGACTCTTATTTTTATAGAAGAGATCACCAAAACATCCATATCATTCATCATTGAGTTCATTTCCTACTACAAAGCGATTCTATGTATAGCTGTGGATACATTCTCTCCAAGAAAATGAGCTCATTAGTAATAGCAGCACATTGTATCATTTTCTTGGACTGAAGCTGATTCTTAGAGACTCTAGCATTGGTGTACTCTTGACAATATGCTTCACAAACTTAAGCTCAGGCATTGTCCCCTTGAAGGAGCCGATGAGCTACATCATAAATCGCTTTTAGGTATTTGTCTTCGATATACTTCATGACAAATATGTAAAAGCGATTTATGATATAGCCCATCGGCTCTTCAAAGGGACAGTGCCTGAGCTGAAGTTTGTGAAGCATATTCTCAAGGTGCACTATTGCTAAAGTCTCTATTAGTCTCAGTCCGAGGAAAATGGTGCAGTGAGTTGTCATTACTAATGAGCTTGTTTTCTTGGAGAGGATGTATCTGCAGCTGCACATAGAATCGCTTTGTAGTAGGAAATGAACTCGATGATAAACGATATTGATGTTTTGGTTATATCTTCTGTAAAAATGGAAGTCTCTAAAAGATGGATATGCGTTTGATGAAAATGTCCTCTCATAAATAACTTTTCACATTCCCGCACCTGGATTGCATTAGAAGCACATCACTAATTTGGATGTGAGTTTCATATTGGTGATGATATATGTTTTCTTTCTTTATGATGGTCATATATTGTATCTAAGCCAAACCATTGGTCATGATGTATTGTAACTAAATACTAATATTTTTTGTATATGAATGTGGTTGTAAATCATGTGGATTTGTAGTTACGAAGTTACGACAAGAACACTATGTCTTTGTGAATGAAATCAATTTGTACTTAAGAAGTTAACTCGATTTGTATTGTTGAAGTAAAACCCCAAATCCTTAAACCTAAAACCTAAAACCTAAAACCCAATCGCCCGTAAAAGTGATTAGGAAATATTGTTGACATAGACATAGCTCGTAAAAGCAAATCGTGATAGCACGTAGCCTTTATACATCATTGTGTAAATCACGATGGTACATGTCATTCACTTAGACAAAGCTGATTGTCTAAAAGACATACATCATTGTGTAAATCGCGATGGTATAACGATTTACACAATGTCTATGTCGGCCATATCTGGATAAAAATCGCACTGTGCATGAGTACAAATCACGGTAAAAGTGCATGGTCAATGTTTGTGCAAATTGTTTCAGCCGTTTATCAATGTTTATGCAGACCGTTTCATCCGTTTATCAATGTTTGTGTAAATCGTTTCAGATGTTTATCAATCATTGTGTAAATCACGATAGGAACACAACTCGTAAAAGCAAATCAGTGGCATTTTCATTATACACAACGCTAAATGCTTGTTTGATTTTTATTTACGAACACCTAGCATTACAATAATTTGTTCAGTGGCATTTATGTGCTATACTTATACATAAATTGATATTAACAAAAAAACCATATCATACAAATCGACACTAGAAAACACATATAATCTTACAAATCGATATACGACAATTCAACATAATATATTATAAATCGGTATACGATAATTCAACATAATGTCTTACAAATTGATATACGGTAATTCAGCATAATATATTACAAATTGATACTAACAACCAAAACAATATCTCACAAATCGACACTAGAAAATACATAATATCTTACAAATCGCTATACGACAATTCAACATAATATATTATAGATCAATATTAACAAACAAAATAATATCTCACAAATTGACACTAGGAAACATATAATATCTTACAAATTGATATGTGATAATTCAACATAATATATTACAAATCGATATTAACAACCAAAACAATATCTCAAAACATGTATGCCATATTATATCGATTTGCAAGATATTTGTATTATGATTTTGAAACGTGTGCGAGAATTTACATTGTTATAATTTGCGTGCTTGAGGTGGCAATTTGCGTATTCAAAACACGTGTGCCAGGTGCGTAATTTTGGTTTACAGTTAAGGTTTAGGGTTTTAGGATTTAAGGCTTAGGGTTTGGGGTTTAGGGTTACAATTAGGGTTTAGGTTTATAGTTTAGGGATTCGAGTTTAGGGTTTAGGGTTTAGGGTTTAGGTTTAGGTTTTAGGGTTTAGGTTTAGGTTAGGGTTTAAGTTTAGGGTTTAGGTTAGGGTTTAGGGTTTAGAGTTTAGGGTTTAGGGTTTAGGGTTTAGGGTTTACGGTTAAAGGGTTTAGGGTTTAGGCTTTAATAATATATTAAGGGTTTAGGGTTTAGCATTAGGGTTTAGTAAGACATTAAGGGTTTAGGGTTTAACGTTAGGGTTTAGTAAGATATTAAGGGTTTAGGGTTTAGGGTTTAGGTTTTGGGTTTAGGTTTAGGCTTTAGGGTTTAAGGAGGCTTTAGGGTTTAGGTTTAGGGTTTAGGTTTTAGGGTTTAGGGTTTGGGGGTTAGGATTAGGGTTTAGGGTTTAGGGTTTAGGGTTTAGGATTAGGGTTTATGAGTTTAGGGTTTAGGTTTAGGGTTTAGGGTTAGGGTATATAGGTTAAGGGTTTAGGGTTAGGGTTTAGTAAGATATTAAGGGTCTAGGGTTTAGGGTATAGGGTTAGGTATAATAATATATTATGCAATATGTGTACCGATTTGTAAAATATTAAGTGCTTTCTAGTGTCGATTTGTTAGATAATTATAATATGTAATTGAAACTTGTGCATGAGAAATTTATATTGTAGCGACATGAGGTGGCCATTTGCGTGTTCAAATCGTTGCTCATTTAGCGATTTCTATGAAAATCGCTTCAATGCGTCGTACCTATAATTAAATAGCTGTCACGTAAATCGCTATCATCAACAAGTATAATTTGCTACTACATCAAACGTATAAATCGTTCTGCTTTAAACGTAAATAATAAATCAGAATCTCAATGTTCATTATATTTTGGTACTTTACATAATCCTCATATATATTAGATTGGTGGATGATTGGCGACGGGTGAGATGGAAGAAAAAGAAACTTTGGACGTGGGATGGGGGGTGGGAGGCACAACATCAACAAGAAGGGATGGTGGTGGTTGGAGGCTGAGGAGTTGGGAGGCACAGGAGGCGCCCTTGATTCTCAGAGCTACCACAGGTGACTTGTGCGATGGCATTGCGGTTGTCCTCTCCATAAGAGAAAATGTGTCTAAAAAAGCCAGTGCGATAGAGCCGTTATAGACAGAAAATAAAATATTGTGGCTTTTCTCTCCTGCCAGTTCAAAATTTTAAATCGATGTCCTGTTCTCAACGGACAACACATAAATTTAACCACATCATTATATGTTACAATCGCCTCCCCAAGTATATATTATTACAAATTATCACTTTCGTTACACAATCACCAACATTGCAAGTTGTCATAATATTTGGTTTTATAAGTAAACATTATAGTACGATTTAGCAAAATTAAGTACAAATCAAGGTAATTTTATAATTACACATCATTACTGCATCAAACTTATAAATCATTGCTGCTTTAAATATACAAATCGTTGTATAAATCACACCCTTTATAAGTACATATCGTTGTAACATTCTGGTTTCTTAACTAAACATCATAGTACGATTTAACAAACTTAAGTACAAATTGTGGTAACTTCATAAATCATAAATACACATGACTACTACTTCAAACGTATAAATTGTTGCTGCATCGAACGTACAAATCGTTGCTTCAAATATACAAATCGTTGTATAAATCGAACCCTTCATAAGTATATATTGTTGTAAATTATAAATTGCTACTGTAATAAATGTATAAATCGTTATTGCTTTAAATGTATAAATCATGAATCGTAAATTGCTACTGCTTCAAATGTATAAATCGTTGCTGCATAAAACAAATCGCTACTGCATTAAATGTATAAATCATTGTTAAATTCAAACTTACAAATCATTGTAGAAATTTAGCCTTCATAAGTACATATCGTTGTAATGTTTGGCCTTCATAAGAAGAAATTGTGCTAACTGTTTTTCGATGCCTAAAAGATGGATATGTACAAATCGATTTATTTCAGTATGAAAATAGGTGTTATTTAGTATGAATAGTACAACCAGTTGTAAGATTTAACATTCAGATTTACAAATCGATTTGTTTACATAAAACTCACCAAAAGGACATAAGTTTTGCTAATCCGATTATGGAGGAGAAATACGTAGAAAATAAATGCAGCCGATGGTGCTCTAAAACCACTCCGATGGCAACAGACGACAAAAAGGGGTGCTCCGATGGCAGCAGACGACGACAAAGGGGTGTTTCGACGGCAGCAGACGGCGACAATGGGGTGTTTCGACGGCAGCAGACGGCGACAAAGGGTGCTCTCGCGGCAACAGATGACATCAAAGGCTGCATCGTCAAAAGGAGCTTCTGTTATAGCAGATGATGCGTCGTCAAAGGGTGATCCAAAACTATAAGGGATAACCCTTTCTGACAGGAGGACATTTTTGTTCTTTACTCAAAATGTCATTTTATAGCGCTAATGGCGGAAAAGGGTACTTAGGTCTTTGCAAACGCACCGAACTCCGATGCTAAGTGATGCCGACACACACGGGAAAATGAGCCCCACGTGCTTACATACGTGACACTCATTCAAACCCGAGAACACGCACCTGCGTGTTTTTGTGTGTGTGTGGGTGGGTGGGTGGGTGGGTGGGTGGGTGGGTGGGTGGGTGGGGGGGGGGGAGGAATATATAACCTGCAGCGCTCCCTCGAGGGTCCCAGAGAGTGGCTTGGCACAACCATATATTTGTAACGATTCTAGCTTGCTATAACATGATGCACTATGGCTTCATGATGTTGTTGATGGTCATAATGACGATGAAACAATGACCAAGATGATGAAGATGACTGTAGTTTTTATTAGCTGATGTTGGCCATCTGTAAATTCGTAATGATCATGATCACAGTTGAGGACAATGGTCATTAATGTTGATGAGGATGTGACGATAGTGACTACGCTTAGTGGCCTTGTCCTTTACCAGTCTGGATAAGTTGAACTTTATCACAAATCTGAGACCTTATCTACAGTGTTTTGTCCCATTGTATCAAAGGCATGCAAGTGTACAAAAGGAACAGGTCATGGAAGTTGGAAGCTCTCCCTATGCATTGAGAAAACTACAAGACCAACTGGAGTTGCATGAATCAGGAGAGTAGAAACAAAACAAAAAGCAGACAAGTGGTCAGCTGCAGGCTGAAACATAGGTGACGCCACACTGCAGCCGTCCCACAGTGCCAACGAGAAACAGCAACAATCGGACTACCATGCAACCTAGCAATCCCTAACTATGTCATGTCTGACCATGTATGTCTGGGGCTCCCAATTTATTGAGGATAATTTTTTTGTTAAAACATTTTGGATTATTGTCGATAATCTTCTTAGAAGAGTGTTTTGTTCATGTCTTATGTCATTCTATGTAACAAAAAATTGTTTTATTGAAATAAGAAGCCGGCATGATACCCCAACAAAAAATCATTATATTCTCAAAGTATGGACCATTTGAGTTTATCTCATTTTTATCTTGTTACTAATGCAGTAAAAATGCTTTATAATTTTTTGCATTTAATGGTTGTACTATTATATATTTTTAAATTTTTTATGCATGACCTTTTGTCAGACTTGAAAATGATACAGACTTGTCTTGAACAACACACGCACACAAAGATACACAATTTGACGTGGTTCAGTCTAACGTGACCTACATCCATGATGAACCCTCACTCCTCTTCTATTTATGTAGGTAACAAGAGTACAACCAAAATTATGTGGGACTCTATAATTTCCAATCACCTTAGAGTTTTTATTGGTTTGTTTTTCTATATTAGAATTACAATCAATAGGAGTCATTTATGAAGTGAAGTTCTTTACATTAGGAGTACTTCTAAGACGTGACTCCTTAATGTAGGACTCTGGAAGGGAAGAAGCTACACTGGGAGACGTCTTGGGCTTCTTGGATCCTTCTTGGATTGACGCAGGACCTTGAACACCTTAGACATTAATCTCAACACACACCCTCAAGCCAACCTCCATAAGGTTGAGCTTGTCTATGAAGTGATTGAATTTAGGACTAGATAAAGGCTTTATAAGAATATCTGCAACTTGATTTTGAGACGAGATGAAGTGAACTTCAATTTTACCTTTAGAAACATTTTCTCGAACAAAGTGGTAGTCAATTTCAATATGCATTGTGCGAGCATAATGAAACACGAGATTGACAACCAAATATGTATCCCCTAAGTTGTCGCACCATAGAGTAGACACTTCACCTAGAACAATATCCAATTTTAAGAGTAATTGTTTGAGCTAAGCGAGCTTAGAAGCGTCTCATGTAATTACTTTGTATTTTGCTTCTGTGATAGACTTGGCTACAGTATGTTGTTTGGTTGAGCTTTATGACAACAAATTTGGTCCCATAAAGGTCAAGTATCTGCTTACTATCATTTGAGCATCTTGCCTAGTCATCATCAGAATAAGTAGACAAGCGAAGAGAACAAAACTTCTTGATTTGAAGACCCAAATTAAAAGTTTCCTTGAGGTATTTCAATATTCTTTTGACATGAAGTCAATGATTCTGATTTGGTTCTTGCATGATCTGACAATCTTTGTTGATTGAGTGTGCTATATTAGGCTTGGTGAACATTACATATTGTAAGATGCCAACAATGCTTAGATATTGAGTGATGTCTTCTAGTAGTGTCCTCCCATGTCTAGACTGGACAACATTGAGTACAACTGAAGTGATCACAGGCTTGCAATCATGCCCGTTTTGAGCAAGAGATCCAAAATATATTTTATTTGACACAACACAATTCCTCAGGACTTATGAATCACCTCAAAAGCAAAGTTATGAATAATTCATTTAACATTATCACATGAATTCCTTGTAATAATAATGTCATCAACATATATCAAGACAACCCTTATTGTGACAAACGAAGAAAGATAGATCAACCTTGGACTCAACAAATCCCAATTTCTCTAAATATAAATGAAGCCTTTCAAACCACATTCAAGGAGCATGTTTTAACCCATAGAGAGCTCAATTGAGCTTATACACAAAATTAGGTTATTTCTTGTCTTCAAAACCTGGTGGTTGACTCCTGTAAACTTCTTTTAGAATACTATGAAAGAATACATTATTTACGTCTAACCGATGCACTGGCCAATCCAAACTAACTGTAATCAACAACACCATTTTGACTGATGTGAGTTTTATAACGGGACTAAACATTTCAAATTAGTCAATCCCTTCTTGCTCACTATAACCTTTGTCAACTAGGCATGCCATATACCTGATTATGGTTCCATCAGCATGCTTATTAATCTTATAGATCCACTTACATCCAACAAGATTGATAGCTTTATCTGGAGGGACAAGGGTCCAAGTATAATTTTGGTAAAAAGTTTTGACTTCTTCTATGGCTTGACATCATTTAGTTTAGGTAACTACTTGACTAAAGAAATGTGGTTCTTATTATTCTTGACTTACTTCGCTCAAGAGAACAATGAGATATTTGGAGCAAAAAAATAACCTTGGTTTTAATGTTTCATCTTGAGACCTTATAACCATATAATGGGTTTTGGTGAGTGTTTGATTAGCACGATCAACAACAAGGTTCAATCTTGAGGATGGAGATCTATGCAGCACACAAGGATCATTAGAATCATTTGACTGACTCAGTTGGGTAGGAGTTAGGACTTCAGGTTCATGAAGAGATTGATAGGCCATATTAGGTGTTGGAGAGGGTAGCACGACTTCATAGGAGGTCCCAGGACTACGTAGGAGGACAATATTGGGTAGATAAATTGGGTTTAAGAGGTAATTCTTACTAGTAAAGTCAGTCACGTTAGGACTCTCAGATAGACTAGGTTTCTGACTATGGATCCAATTTGACACTTCTTGAACGTCATAAGCTCTTTCTTTTTGGTATAAAAAATTTTCTTTCATAAAAAATAATATGCCTTGCGATAAAGGTTTTCTTGGTAATTGGGTCATAGCATATGTATCCTTTGTAGTTAGATCCATACCTAATAAAAATGTAGAGCTTAGATTTTGGATCAAGTTTGGACTTGGTGTAGGGAACCAGATAGGGGTAACATGTGTGCACCCAACAACTTTTATGTGCTCATAACTAGATACATGTTCGAGCAGGAGCCCGTATGGAGACTTTTGACCAAGTTTTGGTGTAGGAAGCTAATTGATCAGATACATCACAATTATGAAGGCATCTACCCCAAAGTTATGGTTCAATGATGCATAAAATAATAGCGGCAACCCTGTTTCAACTACATGTCTATATTTTTGCTCTACCACACCATTTTGTTCAGGGGTGTGAGGACAAGACAACCAATATTTGATATCACACTCATTAAGAAACACAATAAACTCTTGGATAACAAACTCTCCACCACCATCACTATAAAATATCTTAATTTAATTTTTAATTTGTTTTTCAATAATAATTTTAAAATTTATGAAACATTAAAAAATATATGATTTCTCGACCAATGAAAATAATCAAAAGAACTTTAAAAAATCATCGAGAAATAGGTAAAATCTATACCTTTCACGAGACAACATTGAGGTAGGACCCCAAAGATCCACATGAACCAACTCTAGAGGAGATTGAGCGGACGACTTCGATTTAGCAAATGACAATTTGTGAGTTTTGCTAATTATAACACATGTTGAACATAACGCATAATCATTATTCATGAATACAATAAATTTATTTTTCTCTAATTTTTCAAAACCTTGAGGTTAGAATGTCACAACTGACAGTGCCAAACTTTATCAGAAAATCTAAACTTATTATTACTAACTTTAACAAAACTAACCTCATAGGTCTGATTTTTTTCACACTGCTCATTTGGCTAAGAGTAAAGTCCTGCTTACTCGGTCCTTTTAGGAGAGTAGTCCCATTTCACATATCCTTTATACAAAACTCATTAGCATCAAATTAAAAAAAATAATGATTATCTCTTGTAAACTTAACTACTGACAATAGATTCTTCTTAATAGAAAACACATGTAGAACATCTTTCAATATAAAAGTCTTATTTTCATATTCTAAAGAAAGATTACATGTATTGCATATAGGCAATTGTGAGCTGCTCCCTACCATGATGCTATTTGAATCTTGATATTTATTTTTGTTGGTTATATGTGAAACTTGACATAGTGTGTGGCACATGTTCGGGTACTACATTGAACTCTGCATACTATTGAGTGTCGTGACTACAAACACTTTCAGAATATCATGACATGTGCGAGCAATATGATTACGATGGACACAAAATTGACAATCTACTTGTCCCACTTTATGAGGGAGACATGATTGAGATTGTCCACCTTGATTATCCTTGTTAAAATTTTAGAAATTTCTAAAAAATCATCCAACACCTCTTCTAGAATGACCTCTAGCTCTACCTTATCCACCACCTCTCCCACACCCTCTTTGAAAAAAGAAGGTAGTTGTGAATGTTTCTCATTGAGGGAGTTGCTTATTAATCATTTGCAACCTCTTCTCTTGGTTCAACAGTAATTCATAAATTTTTATAAAGTTGGGCAAGGACTCACAAGTGGAAATAGAAGTAACAAAGCTTTCGCTATCTCTCGAGAGGCCATTTAACGCATAGTAGGGATGGCAGTGGAACAAGGAAGGGGCGGGAGAAAAGGTCTCCACCCCCGCCCCATCTCAAAATCCTGCCCTCCATCCCTGTAATACTCGTGAATTTTATCAGATAAATAAACTTGAAATTTAGGCCATTAAGCTGGTACAAGGTTATTTTTATTATTTTAATTGTTTATTCATAATTGGAGCTCAGATATTCTATTTGGATCTTCAATGTTGGATCCCTAATATCCTATTCAGAACTCTGATATTCTATTTGGATCTTCAATGTTGGATCCCTAATATCCTATTCAGAACTCTGATATTCCATTCAGATCTTAGATATCAGATCACAAACCTTAAATTGAATATTTAATAATAGATTTTGGTCATATGGATTTGATCCTCGAAGTTTAAATCAAATTTTTAATGAGAAAATTTCTATATTGGGCCTACAACACTTTAGTGGGATTGGTATAGCCTAGGCGATGTTCGGATCCACAATATTGCATTTGGATCTTCGACATCGAAACTTAAATATTAGTTTGGATTCTTGTATCGAAACTATAAGGATCAATGTATATTTAGTTGGATCCATAATAATTTATTTGGATCCATAATTCCAAATCCTATGATCAAAACTTCAGATTTCCTAGATCCAGATTTATTAAAAGGATTTATGAAGCACAATGGATCCTGGATCCATATTAAGTTATGCCAAATTTTGGATAACGTAAATGGATCCATATTAACCTATGAAAGACCCACACGATTGTATTGAAGAATAAACCAAATGTATTAAGAATATAATACTTTAACACCTAAGAAAGAGATTCGGATCCACGAACGGATTTGGATAAGTCAAGTAAGGATCCACAAAGAAACCATATATATATGTATAATAGTATGTATATATATATAATAAACATAATGCGTGGATCCATAGTTAGATCTATTTAAATCCAACCTTCAGATCCACTCTGTAAAGCTGTCGTGGATCCACATCGCTTGAGAGACACATATCCAACACACGGTTTGATCATGGGTCTCGGACCCGGTCCCAAGCTGCGCCCCACGAGCCTGTGAAGTAAAAAAAACAAACAAACAAAAGCCCTACCATATAAAAACGAGTGTTAGGGTTTGTTTTAGAACCTTAACACAACGTAAAGGTGAGAAGGCTAAGGAAGGGGGCACTGCGCAGCCGCCGGGGAGGGTTCCTCCCTTTTTGAGCACCCTCCTACAAGAAGGGGTCCCCGAATCCTCTTCCTCCCACTCTCCTCTTCTCTCCCTCTCTGTCTTTTCCTCTTTGTCCCTCTCGACCCGAGCTTGGCAGCGGAGAAATCGTTGTTGGCCGGCCATCCTCTCGCGACAACCGTCTTCGATCATTAGAAAAACACCGGACGAGGTAGGTTTTATTGTCCCTTTTCTTTAGGGTACATTGTGTGTTCGGGTATGCGGTGTGGGTTGTCTGAAAACCCCAAATCAATTGATTTGGGGATTTCGGCTGCCATGAAAGGAAACTCTAATTAAACAAGAAATTAGGGATTTTTGGCTACTGTAAAAATTCCGACTGCTAGGTGTCTAATTGAAAAAAAAGGGGGGTGTTTTTGTTTTGTTTTCAGACTTCTGTTAAGGGTATTGGTGTCGGGTTGCAAGGAGGAATGTTCGGCAGATTAGGGGTTGGTATTATGATATCTTCCTGTGTTGCATGACTAATCTTTGCTATTCATTATAAAATGATTTCTCACAGACGAAGTGTCATTTGAGTGGTAAATAAGCATGTTAAGGGCTAAATTAATTGATCAGAGTCCATACAATAGTCTTTACCTAGTATTCTCTTGTAACTAATACCTAGAATTTTTTGGGATTTTGAGATATGCTGGTTAAAACACAATTTCATTTTTGGATTTCTGTAGAAAAAAAAAAGTTTGGGTGATCTTCCTTCGTAGACTAAGCTGGTTCGATGATTTATATTTGTAGACTGAGGAAGCTTCCACAGGACTGAAAGTCTCTTCTCTAAGGGTGCAAAACACATTCTGTGTGTGTGGGTTTTGGAAAGACCCAAAGATTTCAAAATCTAGTTCTTGCTTTTAGGATATACTAAGCATGATTTGTTTATCATTTTGGTAATCAATCTGATCCAGTAGGCCAACTAATCCCAATTTTGAAAGATGCACAATGAATAACCTAAGTTTCATAATTATAACTAGCCCTGTCTTGTAGCCATCTACAATCGTAGGATCTCTGTAACTTTCCCTGTAGCTATATTTGTGCTCGGGTGTGTGCATGGGAAACAAAAAGGAAAACCCCCAAATCCAACCCTTGGGATTTAGGTAAAGGGTTTCAGTGTTTTGCAGGTGTGGATGTCCCGTATGCACGGTATTGCAGTGTGAAAAGTTTCTTTATGAGATTTCAATTTTACTGTTGGTGTTTCCATGATTCAGTAGAATGATTGTCTCAAGTATCTCATGAGAAGTTACTCAGTCATTTAGGTGGACTAAGTTTTGAACAATAGTCTAGGAAATATGCCATAAGGCACGCTGATATGCTTGCTCACATATAATACTTAATTTGTATCATACACATATTTTGAATCGGTAGAGTGACATTGAAAAAATACATTTTTCTTATTCAGCGTTAGCCTGATCTTAACATGGATTATGGGAGGGAGGGATTTTGACAGAAATTGGTATGGATGGGGTTCGATGACAATGAAGTTTGTATGCACTGATTGTAATCGAATTCTGTTTGAACTCCACGATGCAAAAAGTATTGTTTTGTTGGGTACAAGGCAGCTACCATTCTGTTGTTGTTCCTCTTCCTTGTTAAAATTAATCACTGCATTATTGTAAATATCCAGAAAGATGTGGTACAGTCTTATCAAAACTGAATACATAACTCAATTAGGGAATTTCTTTTGAAATTATAATGGTACGAAGAGGTGACCTTTGAAAGAAAAAGATATAGTTGCATGGATTGTTGGGTTGGTTGTTGGGACTTCCTGAAGCCAATTAAATAGGACTTGAGGAAGTGCCCTACATGTTCTCAATTGATAATTAGGGGTAAATGTAAGTGTTGAATGACTTAGACAGGGTAGGTTATTAGTAGAAATTGAATTGCTGTATGGATCCATAACAAAATTATGTTTCTATGTTAAGTTCCGGGCACAAGCTGTATGCCACATACTGTTTCTATTTCTGTCATTCACTGTGATTTTCTGTACATAGGGTAACATGAATAGCATGTTTGTATAAGGCACCAGTTCTGTGTTAGGACTATGCGATAAACTCGTAAAATGTGTACTCTCCGGAAAAGTGATGCATGGTTAAGTATACTACAGATTCCTGTACACACTAAAATATTAGATGGAATCACTTGTGTTTTAATTGATCATCAGATTGTTGCAGTATGTGCTAATGAAAAACAATATAAATATTGTGTTATCTTAATGACAAGAATGGATGTTTGTAGCTGGATTAGGACCTGTGCACATTCTTTTGATTTTCATATGAGTAATCAATGACAATTTAGCTGCCTATTATAATGATCTTCGATTTCACATGAAGCTACATGTATTCCATATTTTCAAATGACAAGTTAGCTGCCTGCTATGATGATATTCTGTTTCATATGAAATTGCATATTAATCTGATGCTTACTGCCTAGTTAGCTGCCTATTATGATGATATTTTATTTCATAGGAAGTTGCACATTAATCTGATGCCTGTATAACTGTATATTAAGCGGGCGTCAACCTCATACTAGGCTGCATATCAAGCTGATACTTAATGCCTTTTTTAGATGCATATTAAGTGGTTATTCAAGTTACTACTTAGCTGCATATGAAATTGATATATATATATAAATGGGTTATAACACCCTTGAGATTTCATGGTACGATCCATAGATGAATCAGTTGGGTCAACATAACTAAATAGATACCTGATGCATGTACTTGGACTGTTAGCTTGTGTGCTATGGCAATAAAACAGATGGAAAACTTAAATTTAATTTCTGTGGCCTGACTGGTTTAAAGGTACCAGGGCTTGTGTGCATGATTGGTTTAAAGGCACCAGAGCACTCTGAGTGGGGTTCGTGCAATTAATATGAAATGGATGGGATATGTATATACCTTAGTAGAATGACTAAGGTTGGGAACCTACTACTATGGTAGTAGGAGGTAGTTGGGGAAAATGCCCCTGTACTTTGGGAAAATAATTGAATAAAAAGATCAACCCACTCAGATTTAGACTTACCTTAGAGAGGGTAGGTGGTACAAAACTTCGGAGACATGTGTTTTGTGTTTCGAGCAAAAATGACTCGTTGGTCTCCAGTCCTTAGAGTTGGGGGGACCCAGACTACAAATGTGTCCTAGGTGATAGCTCCATGTTCTTCTGCAGAAGTTAGGGATGCATCCTGTTTTGGTTTGGCCCTTGGGAGGTTCTCTCGCTCACTGACCGCTCCCTTGGGATTTCAGTTTCAGTTAGAACTTTCGAGTTAATAAAATACCTTTGAATAATATAACCCCAAATATTCTTTTCTGTTACGGTTGCCTTGGCTCGTGTGTACCCACGAGATAAGAAAAGATAAACACTAATTAGAACAGTTTAGGTATCACATTGAGTAAACTTAGTATATTGCTAGTCTTACCTATTCTTGCAGAATGTATTTTCTTAAATTTCAGTATGCTTTGGAAATTGTAATTGTGAGATAATTGAATTCATATTATGACTGTTACATGAAGATTATACATGTTACTGTTGTTGCATAGTCTGCTTTACTTGCTTATGTATATGTCGGTTATTGTTGTTGCATAGTCTGCTTTACTTGCTTATGTATATGTCTGTTACTGTTGTTGCATAGTTTGCTTTACTTGCTTTAGTATATGCTGAAAATCACACATGACACCCACATCACATACTTGACACATGATATACCTGCAAGAAAATCTACAATAATTCCTACTTAGACAGTTGTAGTCTAATTCCTATAAATTTATCATTTTTCAGGTGAAGAATAGAGTTTATGAGTGACTGTGGGATGAGGCTTCGATCGAGACTTTGGATTTATTGTTCTTGGGATAGCTTGAGTTCATTTTTAGAACATGTCATTAAACTCTGATGTTATTATTCATTTGATAATAAAATGAAATAAATGATTTGGCTTGCTCTCCACTGTAATGTTTCAGAATGCTTAACCTTATAGTATTACTTGTTTCTGTTGTAATATATTAAAAAATAAATTTTCAAAACTTGGGTTAAGATTTTGGGGCGTTACAATCCCCACACAAATTTTGATTTTAACCTCCATCCCCATTTCATGCTCTCTATCCCCAATCCAAATGGAGCATGGCGGGTTGGGGCCCCGACCTGTTTCCTCTCAGTCCACTATCATCCCTAAAGAAGGATTGGGGACGAGGTAGGGCATGGCAAAGCGAGGACTAGAGATGGAGATGGGGCAGGGCAGGGAAAAGCGTAAGTTTATCCCCGCCTCCATCCCTACATGGGTTTTGATTTTAACCTCCATCCCCACCTCTATTCCCATTTCATGTCCTTCATCCCTGATCTAAACGAGGCAAGGCGGGGCCCCATTTTCCCGTGGTCCAGTGCCATTCCTAACGTGTAGTGAACCAAAATTTCATCTAAAATGAGTTCACTAACAACACACAAGGAATCTATAATAAATTTTATATGGTTTAGATACTCTACCATATTTTTATCTTCCTTTTTGACATCCTGCAAGTCCTTTAATTGCAGGATTTAAATACTAGATTGAGACAAGTAAGCACGTTCCAACGTGATCCATGCTTCATGAGCAGACGAATTACGAATGATCGGTCCCAACAGAGGCTCAATAACAGTAGCACATATCCAACTTAGTGATCAACCATTTTCCATACCATGTATTTTGGATTTAGCTTCATCTCATATTCCTCTTTAATACACTAACTTAGAGCAGGAAAGGATCTATCAACATACTTGATAAGATATTGAGAAAACATGACACACTATATCTAAGATCCACAATAGATACTTGTGTCTATCAAGTTTGATCAACACCAATGAAAAAAAGGCATTTCACTGGATGGCTAGATTAGGGATGAGAGATTTGACGAAGACGCGACTAAACTTGAAGCCATGAGAAACACGACCAGGAAGAGGAGAACTTTGATAAGAGAAACAATAGATGAGTGTTAGGCTTTGATACCATAAAAATGATACAAACTTGTCTTGAACAACACACATGCACACAAAGGTACACGATTTAACATGGTTTGGTCTAACATGACCTACATCCACGATGAACTCTCATTCTCTCTCTATTTCACGCAAAGAGGAGGGAACCTCTTTTATTTATGTAGGTAACAAGAGTACAACAAAAAAACATATGGGCTCTAAAATTTTCAATCACCTTGGAGTGCTTATTGGTTTGGTTTTCCATGTTAGAATTATAATCAATAGAAGTCTTTTTTGAAGAGGAGTCCTTCCAAGAGGTGACTCCTTGACGTAGGACTCTGGAAGAGGAAAAACCACACTGGGAGATGTCTTGGGCTTCTTGGATTGGCGCAGGACCTTAAACACCTTGGGCACCTTGGACATTCATCTCAACACCACCTAGCTAGGCGTATGGAGCCCTTGCGTGCATCATTGAATAATTTGATTACTACAACTAAATTAGCCAAGTTGCATGGCCAGTTATCGAGCCAAGTAGCATGAATTGTCATATAGCTTTGTTAGGTACAAATTGGTCTTAATTATCAATGATACAATTCATTGTCTTGGCGAGAGTGAGACATTTACCATACATATGGAAGGCCTAGTTTGGCATGGTGATTCGATTAAGACGCTACCGAGCCTCTGCGTGCACATTAGGGGTGGCAATCGGGTCAGGTCGGCGGGTCAGAATACCTCAACACGAACATGACCCATTTATTAAACGGGTCGGATGTGGCAAACACGAACACGACCCATTTATTAAACGGGTAACCCGACACGACACAGTTAACTCGTTTAATAAACGGTTCAGGTTGACACGACACGGCGACCCGTTTATTAAATTGGTCGATCCGATAACATAGACACGATAACCGCACAGGCGCACACTGGAGAGGAGAGGTCTCGGGCTCTCGGCTGCGGGTCAGGTTGATGGGTTCGTGTAAACGGGTTGACCCACCCGCCTAACCCGTTTATTAAACGGGTTGGCGGGTTGGCATACCCCTAACACGAACACGACCCGTTTAATAAATGGGTTAGGCGGGTTGACCCGTTTACGACACGAATCCGTTTAAGCCAAACCCTAACCCGGCTAAGAAGCGGGTTGGCGGGTCATGTCAGATTTTGCCACCCCTAGTGCACATATTGGCTTGTCAAGTTCAACACCTCTTTACCAACCGGTGGCTCGGCTTGTCGGATAGGAGAAGCTAGTGCACGTCACCTTTGTGTTGGTGCTTTGCAGGTTCAAAACCCAATGGTATAGTCGTATAACTGGTAGGGGTCTGCCTAACCCCAACTTGCCTTTAAAAAAAAAGTTCAACACCTCTTTGACATATTGGGAGATACTTCAAATCTACCGAGCCATTCAAGTCAAACTGAAACTACCAAGGTGGGTTTGGTTCATGGTATCGTTGACTGACTAAAAAACAAACTGTGTTATTTAATTAGTCAATATTTAGGTATGTTTGAACTCAATTAGTGTCTAATACGATTAGTCAAACTCTGCCTTCCACTTATCTTCCTTGGTACTTTCTCTTACACTTTTTTTTTACTAAAATAAAAATTTGTCATTCAACTTGTGACCTAATCTAGTTGAGAGTGAATTCCCAAGTCCCGATAACAAACCCTAGTTGTTAATGTCGTTTGTCGAGCCCCCCTCCTTTCCTTAATCCCTAAGTTTAGCACTACTTATATGCCATCGATAATAACGTTACCACGCATTTTCTTTTTTGCTCTCTTTAATTCCAAGTTGCTAGACAACGAGGATTATAAAATATGCAGACAAAATCAATGCACTTAAAATTAACTTTTAGTGAATAAAGAATCAAATTCACTGATCTAAGTATTGCTCATGAGACTAACTTGGTCTACACTTAAGCTAACAGAAACTATTAAGGAAATAAGAAAAATTTAAGAATACAAGGACAAATGAGAACAGAAAGGCAAAATCTTAGGTTTGTACCAAACTTGCATCGAGCCAATCTCCCACTCACTTTTCTAAGCATTTGAGTCAACTTCTCTTCATCAACTCCCACATTTGCACACTCATAATTGAAGATCTCATAGAGACAACTTGCCTCCTGCCCCATTGTTTACTCAAGAAATGATTGCTTAGCATCAATTGGTGAGGAATTTAGTAGTAACTAAATTTTGGGATTGCTTCTTCTTGGAGTATTTTAATGGCCATATGAGGCACACCTGGGTCATGGTGAAGAAACCTCTGACTTCCCCACAGTTCCACGCTAACCCTACATTATTGGCTGTAATATTCATTGATTAGCGTTCACATCACAGGGGTGAGAACATCATGTGGAGGCAATTGCTTTGTTTCCTGTCTGGCTTTGCTCTGCTGCTCTCTTTCAACAAGTGAACAAGTTGTCATGTGGGTAGAGAAAGTTTAAGTTTTATTTATTTAATTATGTGCCTTTTTCTCTTCATTTTCTTTTCTGGATAAATAATGGGGTAATTTAGATTCTGCTCCTATATGTGTTAATCTCACATTCTATATTAAGCATGAACACTGCCACAGCGCTCCTGGTTAGGTGGGTGTACTTAAAAGGCATTTTGATACCTAGAGTGTGCATCCTTTGCCACAAGGTCGAAGCAAATGAAAAACTCTCTTGGGCCAGGAGAGCAGTACTCGTAGAGTAGGGTCGAAGCAAATGAAAAACAGGGACACGGTAACGTGGCACCTCCCTTTCATGATTTGTAATTAGAAGTTTGAACCATAACAGTGGTTTCTCCTCGTTATGAAAGACTACCATCATCAAGATTGTTGTTATTGTAATATTGAGGATAATTTACATATAGGCACCTAATGTTTGGTAAAGTTGCATTCAGCTGCTTTAGTTTTCTAATATTTGAGATAAAATGCTGACTTTTTTTAAGAAATTGCTCAGTTGACTATTGGTGTTACTTTGTACCCTTTATAATTATGTCTTTAACTTTAATTGTAAAAATAATTATAATTTACCAAATCTGCTGAATGGACAATATCATAGGTTCTCAAATTATTCTTGTCACTTTTATTCCTCGTAGGTGCGGATTTTTTATTTTTACATGTCATGACATTAAAATAATACACCCATGAAACTCGTCAACAAAATTGTATCTGAGGTTGTGATATTACAAAAAAGATTAAAAAATTTCAAACAATTTGTGAAACTCATGATGAGTTTCATGCGGTCACCAACGAAAATCATAAAATTTACAAAAAATCCGATAATTGTAAAATTATTGATGAGTATCGCATGAAGTATTGAAAAATTATAAAATATTTGCGAAAGTCCAATATTCTGAAATCACTTATTCGAATTGCATCCATATTAAGAAATCACTTTTTCTTGCAAAATTTAGTACCATATAAATGATGCTTCATTTCACAACCCTTTTTTTTTCATCCAAATGCCCCATTTTTGCAACACCTAGCATTTTTGTGGTCTCCAATCCTTCCGGCAATCTTTCGATGACATTCAGGTGAATATTTTAGTGGGCGATGACTTTATAAAAATCCCTCATCGATGGTGGTTTATCGGCAACGGTTCATCAGTGGTGAAAACCCTTGAATTTTAACCTTCCTCTGGCAAGTTTTTCGGTGAATATCCTTTGAATATTCTGATAAAACTATCGACAACAACTTCATCGGCATCCCTATGTTTTTTTTCAGTAAAGTTAATGACTGCCAGGTTTTTCAATGAATAATTTTTCACTGTTGTTTTTTCGGTAATAATATATATTTTTTTAAATTGATTGTATTTGTCAGTTAATCGATTGTTTTTCAGTTTTTTTGGTGTGTAGAACATTGTATGTTAGTTTCCTTAATTTCTTTTTTTGTTTATTTCAGTTTTTGCATGTATATTACCTAGTTTACTATCGTTATTGTTTTTTATTACAAGATGATACCAAAGTTTCTTGCATGTATAGGTGCTATCAGTTTTTGCATGTATATTATCCAGTTTATTGTTGTTTATGTTTTTGCATATATATTATCTGATTTACTGTTGTTATCGTAGGAATTAGGTTTTTTATTACGAGATGACACCCAAGAAAAAAAAACACATAAGTTATACCAATCACCACAAAGAAGAAAAATAACAAGCAAAATAAGACTAACATATAGAATGAGCCCGACGAACCTTTAGCATTTAATGGTTGCATGGTGTTTCATATCACATATCTTAACATGTATAATAAGTTTGCTACTCTGATAGAGAGAGGGATCCTACTCCAACACCAAAAATTTGTCTGTCAGATATTGTCCATAAAAAATACAGCCTCAGCGATATGCTTTCATCCAATTCATTATATGCAGTTCTAACAAATAAGTTGCTAAAATTTTTAGACTGGATCAAAAGTTCTGCTGAATCTGAAAAAAAGTTGATGGTATTGTGGTCAAATATTTATCTCCTATGCCGTAAGTACCAAAGGAGGGGGAGAGAAACTCATTGGTGAAGCATTTTAAGTCATTAGATAAAGATGAGGTTGTTGCCAACCTTCCCGGCTTGAACAAGATAGAGACATGGTCACTTTTAATAGTAGTGAAGAGATGAAGTTGAAGGCAGCTTTTAGGATGTCTCCAAATTGAAGGAGAATAGTTGCCCAAATGTGGAGGAGAGTAAGGCTGAGGTTAGGCTAATTATGGAGAGTTCTCAGGCATAAGATGTGATTATGGCCCTGGAGGTACAACAAAGTGAGAGTCCTCAGGCAGAAAAGAGTTCTCAAGCAGAAGAGAGCAATGCGATAGTATATAGTGCACAAGAGGTTCCTTCTCCCACCTTTGACAAGACTACATGTTTCAAGTATGAAGTTGTAGCAGCTAACAATGTCTGGTGTCGAGGAACATGTACTTTTCTTTATTTATTTTGTATGTAATTGTTACTTGATGTTTGTAAGCTTTGAGGAACCACTTGATGTTTTTGTATATGTGTAAGCTTAATTCATGAACATAAGGTTTAAAACATCTTTAAGTCAAGGTATGTATAATATTGAAGAGCCACTTGATGTTTATAAGGGTTTGTGTACTTGCATTTCAATCAGTGAAAATGTTATAATTACTGAATATGTGTATGTGTACTTGCAGCCACATGAACCTCCATCAACCCGCGTGCACCGATTCTTCTGGCACAAAGCACACTCATGGTTTCTAGCACTGACAGAATTCTATAAGGATTTGTTGGATTGGATGTATTTTCAAAAATTATTGGAGATCACCCCATAGAACATCGACCACAGTCTCAAAGATTCTATTGTACAGTTTTGGAGTCTGTCTTCAAACACATTCATCTCTGGAGATATTGAGATGACAATTATGTTAGAGGACGTGAAAGAAATCACCAGATTGAAGTACCACGATAAGCCAATGATTGGACATCATTGGGGGTCATTCAAGGACTTGGGTTGTGTCTTTATAGACGTGGATGATGAGGCATGTGATGATGCTGGGGTAAAATTATTATGGTTGAGGAAGCACTATGACCCCACATTGACAAAGAGTTCTAGTGAAAAGGGTAGAAATAGTCTATAGAATGACATCAAAGCATTTTTGTTTTATTTTTTTGGTGCATGCTGATTCATTAACTCGGGTGAGAAGACGATCAATGAATCATACTTATAATTGTTATAACCATTGGCTTCCATCAATTAATATGCATGAGGAGTTGTTGTTCTTGCACACATATATGCAGGTTTGTCAAAGTGCAAGATTGACGGAAAAAATATTGTAGGTGTTTTGGTTTTGTTAAAAATATTCATTCTTTCATGTTTTTTATTTGACATTTCTTTGCATTCGCTATTTATAAATTGTTGATGTGGTACTAATCCTTGCATTGATTCTTACAGGTTTGAATATAGAAGCACATATCCATCAAAAAGCCCTTGAGACATAACCCTTTCCTTGAATTTTTATGTGTTGCAATGTGGAGACAAATACGTGACAATGAGGATAAAAATGATAGAAGGTAGTTGAGTCCTAATATCAATAGGGTATCATGCAAAGCATAATTATAGAACATCATCAAAACACATGTAAGTTTTCTTCAAATAATATGTACGAAGTGTTCATTCTATTGTTAGAGGTGTTCATTCTTTTGTTGGATTCATTCATAATGTTTGTTATGTTTTAGGTAATGTGGTGCCCCTATGTAGACGTGGTAGATGAGGATTGTAAGATTGTGGTTGTGCACATGAGAGACCTTGCAAGGAGTAACATTTGGTTGCATAATATGAACAAAGTTGAACAGTAACTAGCTAACCAAGTGGTCTGACATTTTGACTTTGTTAAGCCAATACCCCGTCACACTAAAGTAATTAGTAAAAAAAATTATGACACAATGAAGGATAAGAAGAAGGATTACCCGAATACAAACTCGAAGGCTGGTACGATAGTGGGAAAGACATCCACAGGGAATCCATGGCTGATATACAAAGGGATCAAAAGGGAGATAAGGTTCACATCTATATAGAAGTTGGGGCTACAACAAGTGCTACCGGAGCAGATGTAAAAAATGCTTATTTAAGAGAGATGCTTATCTCGCAAGGTGCTCTTATCGCTAATTTGCAAAATTACATCAATGAGCACTTAAAATGAAGAATTTTGTATACATTAATTAAAATTTGTATATTATTGAAATCTGTTATATACATTAATTGATTAATTAAACTTGTTTATGAATGAAGTTATTTTAATTTTGTTATGTACATTAATTAATTGAAGTTGTTTATGAATGAAGTTGTTTGAGTGTTATTTTTTGAAGGGATAAAATTGTTTGAGTGCTATTTTTTAACTTGTTTATGAATGAAGTTGTTTGAATTTTGCAAACAAGAATGGCTAAAAGGGTTGGGGTTCTAGAGGAAGGAGGATTGGAGTTACCGCACTTTCCAGATACAAATGAAAAAAAAGGGAAAAAAACTACACGCATAACTATATGAGACAAAATTTTGCAAGAAAAAATAATTTGCAATGTAGATCTGATTCGAATAAGAGATTTCACAAATATTTTATAATTTTGCAACACTTCATGCGTTACTCATCAACAATTTTGCAATTATCGGACTTCCACAAATTTTATGATTTTTTTTTGTGATCACTTGAAAATCATCATAAGTTTTGCAAATTGTTTGAAATTTCAGAGTCTTTTTTATAATATCACAACCTCTGATGCAATATTATTTTAAAGTCATGACATGCGAAAATAAAAAAATTGCACCTGCAACAGGTAAAAGCTACAAGAAAAATTAGAAACTTGTGATATTGCTCATTCGACGAATTTGATAAATTGTGGGACATTTTAAGAAACACATCATTTTTGCCGCACAGTATAATCATTTTCCGGTACAAAAATGAGGAGTTATAAATGTGACAATCAATAACTTAAAGAAGGCTTTTAAAAGGTAAAAAGTGTAATTAGGGTTAGGTAAAAAGTAATTCTGGCAATCATGCTTAGGGCTGAACAATGGGCATGTCGGGCTGGCCCAACCCAGTTAGTCAACAAGCTTGATTGGGTGGTTGATGAGCTGGATCTGGTCAAACCTAACTAGTTGACCAATCAGCTCATGCCTAGGCTTGGGTCCCATGATCCACCCATTTGGTCCATGATGGAGACAAGCCATGCAAATTATCTTACATTCATGATATTTTGCATTCATTTCCTTCACTACACAAATGTTTTAGTAAAAATTTGAAAAATACAAAAAATTAAGTAGAACTCAAGATAAATTTGATCTTTGAATCACATATATATATATATATATATATAGGCTACCAATGAAGGTAAAAAACTAATGAGTAGAAATCACTTTTTTCTTCAAAAAAAATCATTTTTTGTAGATCAAATGTTATAAATGTGATCTACATGGTTTGTTTTGTAGTAAACTTGTTTTAAATCATGTGATTATGATAAGCAATTAGGTTTTCAAAGAAGCCCAAAAATCAATGACCCACAATGTGCCAAACTATCATAAAAGCATGATCCAAGGCTTGATTCTTGGCAAACAAATCATGTTGAACACACTTAGGTGGTTAGAGTCGATACAACTTGCACCTATGATTTCTAGCTCATTAGTTCCTTACTTTCATTAGTATCAAATATCCCCCTCCCCCCACCCCTTATATATATATATATATATATATATATATATATATATATATATATATATATATATATATTCAAACAGTTAAACTGTTTGAAAAGACCACCGCTAAAGCTCTGGGTTAAAAAATGACATTTAGTGATGGTTCAAAACTACTACAAAATGTTCTTTTTTTCAAAAAAAAAAATGCAAAGGCAAACCCGTTCAAAAATATGGGTTTTTCTATATATATAAGTAATGCGTTCCTTAGGCTCACTTTTTTGTTAGGTCTCATTAGGCTCCTTCAAAAATCATAGTTTTTATATTTTTTTTCAGATTTAACACTGTAGATGTGATCTATAGGTTTTTGTTTAATGGGAACCGGCTTTTGAATTGCCTAAATATGACCTATATACAGGTTTTTCTGGTGATCCAAAATCAATGGCTATGAAGGTACCAGTTTTTCCCAGCTCAGAAAAATATATTTTTTCATAAAAAAAACATGATACAAAAGTCTATTCCCACTAAATCGAGCATGATAAACACATCTAACAGTTCAGATCTATCATAAAAATACTTAAAACCTGCGAGGCAGAATGGGGCAGAACCAGAAATGGGGCCTAATATATTCAGTTCTCTCTCTCTATATATAAGAAGCCCACTGGCTGACCTTCCCAACCCAGGATTTTAAAAACCACCCGGCCCATTGTCCAGCCCTAGTCATGTTGAGGAAGTTTTTAAAAACTTAAGTGTTTAATCTTAAATATTTGAAAACTGATGCACCTAAAAATAAGTCTTCCATGTCTTGGGCATTACCTTTAATTGAAGACAAAAAAGGCATGTGGATTTGTTAAAAGAAATGCTGAAAAACAGATAGTAATCACATGGTAATCTATAGTGATCCTTTTGGTTATGTAAACATTGACACAAGTAGCCGACCACATAATTCAAATGCCTTTTTCCGGGCCTATATGTCTAAGCCTAGTATTCTAAACTGTTTCTACCAGCTCACATAATAATGAAAACATTATATATTTTACATTTTCCCCTCTTTGTAAATCATAAAAACTTACTTCTTCTTGCTCACGCGGCTCTCAATTAGTAAAGATTACTCGTGAACGAACCCAAGTTGAAAGGATGTCACAAGTTTGAAACTGATGGGTGCACATCCCTTGTTTCAAGGCCCAAGCTTACTATATTTTCTAGTGGGTAAAAGGAGACTTAAAGTTTTTAAAAAAATGAGCTCCTGAGTTTTTTTTTTCAATGACAAGAAACCCTCACCGAAACGAGAAAAAAAATCCCGGTGGGGCCCCACAACCACACTGCTTTAAGTGACTCACCTCTGAAAGCTACGGATACACCCGTGTGAGCTGGAGGAGTTTGATCACGAGTGAATGAAGTAGTTCTGTCTATATCAGTGTTGTGAGAGGCGTACGCCTCAGTGCCTGAAGGATACGCCTCAGTACCTGAAGCGTACGCCTCAGAGGCGAGGCGCACACTCAAGGTACTGAGGCCCCTCCTTCATCCCCAAGTCTTCCTCCTTCGCCCAATTCGTCGGCTGTGCTAACCCCAAGTGCCGGTGGATCCACCACCACGTGCCGGCCAACTGCTCCTCCGCCGCTCCCTGCCTCCCCTCCCACCGCTTCACTTCCATACCAGTTGTGAGAGGCGTATGCCTCAGAGGCGAAGCGCAGGCTCAACGCCTCATCGCATTTAACAACCTTGGTCTATATAACAAGAAAAACATTTTTTTTTTTCCTTTAAAATTCCCTTGTTGCCGTTTCATACAGTAACCAGGTCACCGTGGGCAAGGGCCCATGCCCTAGAAGTGACAAAAAGCAGCAAACGACGCTGTGGAGTCGTTGCAAACATTAGTCTATGATCTGTGTAAACTATGGCACTGTACCTTGACTAGTCAAGTTGCTAAGCATTAAATTAGTGTTCTAGTGTCTTCTGAGCAATTATTGTCACCATTATCATGATCATCCTTATCATTATGGCTATGATAATGGTTGATGAATGCATTTATTAAATTCTGAAAATTTATCATATAGGGATCATAATATACCTTTAAGCCATGAGTACTTATGATTTGGCTTTGTGGTTAGTTGTAAATATTTCAGGTTTTATATAATATCTAGTAGAGGGTAGGTGGTTGCCATACGTGCTTGATCGGGTTTTCAAGTTTTTTTTTTAAATCCTGACCGTACAGATGTGATCTATGTACTTGATTTTATAGGAATCAGCTCTTGAAATGTTCGATTCTGACACATGGGTAGGTTTTTATAAGGTTCAAAAAATCAACCGTCCAAAATCTTTATACATTTTTTAGGCTCCAAATATCATTTTTTTTTCATAAAAAACACATGATCCCCGTGTGGATTCTCCATAAGTCGACCACGCCCAACACATTTATGGGGTCAAAACTGTAAAAAAATATCAGAAAAGCAAAAAAAACTCATCAAGCATGTATCACAACCTATGTTCTACTCCATATATATGCATTTGACATATATTTTGCATCTAATGAAGAGTTATCCTACTTAGGGGCGCATATAGTCAGATATCCCGTCTCAATATGTTATTTTCAGATTCAGATCCTTAAAGTAAGATCTGGTTGTACATTAGGATTGGATTTGAATATACTTAATCGGCTTAGTTCTGGATTTGTATCCTTTTTTATGGTGGATCAAATTGGGATTTAAATAATCCTGGGAAGATTATTCAAATAGTACTCACTGAACTTTTTTGGGTCAATTTTTTTTCAATTATTCATTGAATTTTGCAGTAGAGAAGACTATAGTTTTCTGTGCTTAAGTGACAAGAATTAGTGGCTATGGGTTGAGAAGTAATGGCTGGATTTTAGAATCACATTATTTTAGATCTGTAAATTAGGGTGGCCAAAAAATAAAATTGGCAGTCAATCACTAGCTGTAGGACTTTCATTAAATTATAAAGCAATTAAGGTTAGCTTGACAAAAATCAACAACCTATAATGTGCAAAAATTTCATAACTCAAAAGATCACATTTTTATACCACAAAAGCACAATACAAGGCTTCATCCTTAGCAAACAAACCATTTTGAACACAGCTATGTGGTTAGATTAAGTAGATACAACTTGCACCTATGATTTGTTGCTCATTAGTTCCGTACCTTCTTTAGTAGCAAATATTTTACTTATATATATATATATATATATATATATTCAAAATTCTTGAGTTTTTTTTGTTGATTAAATTCTATAAATATGATCTATATGTATTTTTTAGTAGAAAACAAGTTTTGGATCATGTGATTCTGACGTATATGCAGGTCTTTTAAGATCTTAAAAAATTGATAGCCCATAATTTACCAAAATTTTATCTTATTTTTGTGTCCAAAATATGATTCTACCAATATCTATGATTTCTACAAGTTGGGTGTGGGTGCTCCTAAAGCACCCTAGCATTACACTGAATATACGTTGGTGTTCAAAACTACAATATCATACAACGATATACCCTCTTGTCTATCTGGATCTAGCTGCCAACGTTTGAATCAACCATACAAATGCACTTAGTATAGTTTATTTACTATATCGCTGAGTTCAATCTATATAGTATGCCATGTGATAGATTTTTTAAGATAGTGAAAAATTGATGGCGGCTCACACTTCATGAACATGAAGATGATAACACATGAACATAGTAATTGAAACATATGAAGCATCATCCAAATGTTTGCTTTTATTTTTGGAGATTAGATCTATATATATAAACCAAGTGAGTACCTTCACAAGTCATGGTGGTTCTCTCTCTCTCTCTCTCTCCCTCTCTCTCTCTCTCTCTCTCTCTCTCTCTCTCTATATATATATATATATATATATATATATATATATATATATTCAACTTTGGAGGGCGTTTGGAAAGGGTTCCTTATCAATATCCCCTAGGAAAGCAATCATTCCACCAGACAAACAGGTTTTGGCCCATATTATGTTTGCTGGATGCCAAAGTGGAGCCGGCACGTTAGGATCTTTTCTAAGACGATGATGTAGATGGCAATTCTTGTCATGGGTATCTTTTAATCACTAGAGAAAGATGACAACAGGGGCTATGCTATCATTTTGATGAACATAGTCACCATCCTTGTCATATAGATTCATTGATTTGTGTTTAATCAAATCCCATCTTTTTATGTCTCACATCAAAACAACATGGATATATATTATTGAAGATATTTTATCTTCATTGCATATTTTCCATAAACATCATCATCAGCCAACCGACTTATATTTTTGGAGGCTTTTAAATAAGGCAATTTTTCATTCTCAGTTGGCCAGAGAACACCTAGATTTTTTTCAAATCTAGAATTCTTTTCTAGTCAATAAAGTAAGTTTGCAAGGTGTCAAAAATAGCTAACTAGGTAGAGGTTAAGGTGGGATGGAGAAGGACATGAATATCTTTATTTTTGTCAGTTTCATAATAAAAGAGACATGCTCATCTCATTGACCCTTTCGCAAATTAGAGAAAGGTTCCCCTCCTTTTCTGCTATGGGAGAAAATTCACTGGAATCCAAATACTTTCTTTGTCCTTTGGCATTCTTGGACTAATTAGCCACACTGACAGAATTTCGTAGTCCCATCTCTTTTTATCACAACTGTGAGAGAGAGTGCTACGTTCCAGGAGAACGTCAGTTTGGCTGAGTGTCCCTGGTTAGGGATGGCAGCCGATCGGGGTGAGGGGCGGGGGGATAAGGTCCCCACCCCTACCCTGTCTCAAAATCCTGCCCTCTGTCCTCGTTTCATGTCCTTCACCCCCGGTCCAAACGGAATGAGGTGAGGCTGGGCTCTGTTTTCTCTCGGTCCACTGCCATCTCTAAAAAAGGATCGAGGACAGGGCGGGGTGGGGCAAGGCAGGGACGGAGCGGGGTGGGGAAAAGCGTAAGTCCATCTCCGCATGGGTTTTGATTTTAACCTCCATCCTCGTTTCATGTCTTCCATCCAGGGTCCATAAGGGATGCAAAACGGTATAAATTTTAACACTAAAATGAAAATGAAAATGATTTTGAAAAGTATTTTTCTTAATAAATGTTTTTAATTCTTGTCCCCGCTTCCTAGTTTTCAACGATTTTGTAAACTCGCATTTCGAATTTGTGTTAGGTCTCAGGTCGTACCCATATCTTTCATATATATATATATATATATATATATATATATATATATATATATATATATATAGAGAGAGAGAGAGAGAGAGAGAGAGAGAGAGACTATTACTTGGAGCATCTTTGTTTCGATAAAAAAATATTTAAATATTTCTATTTCAAGATTAAACACTATTAATTATGCATAACTTGCACACCCATGGAAACAGTAAAAATGTGCCGTCATGTGAAGGTTAATAAATTGGGCAAAGTGTATCGTTACACTTTACGGTTCCGCCACTGAAAAAGTCAAGGACATAAATAGGCAATGCCAACGGAAGATTTGGCCTCAGTTCATCATCAATATCATAATAACAACAAGCGGATGGACATGTCATGAAATTAGAAATCCAATAAGTCATTAAAAGAGGGTAGTAACGGGCACCAAAAATACTAAGATGATTATAGTAGACTGATTTATGAAAAAGAAGTTCATATAGAGTCTTGCGATTTAGAGCAATGATTGAAAGACAATTAATGATGTAAGTGACAGTGTGAGAGGCATCAACCCATAAAGAATATGGTAAGTAATTGTTTGTTTTGATTTAGTTTAATCAAAACTAGACTGACAATAGTATTCCACTGAATCATAGGATCAATAGAGGACTATGAGAAAGCCATAAAGAACTCATTGGAGATTGATGGCTCTGATACCATGAAAGAGATTCAAACACTATGAGAAGCTCAATTTTCTCTCTTGTACACCGAGAGGTCGAGCATGCATATATATATATATATATATATATATATATATATATATATATATATATATATATATATATGCAAGAATATGTTACAATAGTCAAGAATACCAAGAATGACAAGACTTTAGCAAATACAGTAATATCTAATGATAGTGATTATCGTTTTATCAAAAACACTACAAGAAAAACTTTAATTAGCGACAGACTTTTGAGACAAAAATAATTCATCGCCAATTTGCGACGGATTAGCTAGAGAAAATTATCTGTCGCTAACATTTGTGTAATTAGCGACGAAAAACTTTCGTCGCTACTTGGTCACAGATTAGCGACGAAAAAATTCTGTCTCAAGTTCCTTCGCACTTTAGCGACAGATCATCGACAGAAATTTTTCATCACTACTCCGTCGCCAAGTAGCGACGAAGTAGAGATAAAATTATTTTGTCGTTAATCCATCATTAATTTCCCCCATAAAACCCTAATGTGCGCCTCTTTTCTCTTTTTGTTTCATCTGTCGCCCGCCCACTGCCTGTCGCCCGTCGACCTCTCATCGCCCGCCCGCCCCACCACCCGTCGACCTTCCGTCAACCGCCCGACGACCTCCTCTCTCGTTCCCTCTCCCATTTTCTCTCTCGTTGCTCCCCCTCTATATTTTTCGATGAGCTCCGTTCGGCGACCCTCTCTCTCATTCCCTCTCCAGTTCTCTCTCTCGTTGCTCCCCCTCTACATTTTTCGACGAGTTGACGACCCTGCCAACAACCTCTCCTTGGTGCCTCCCGCAGGTAACCCTCCCCCTTTCCCCCTTGCTTTTTTCTCTTGAAATAAGGGTCACCGATGGTCCGACAGAGGGCCGACAACCTCTGTTGGAGCCTCTCCCTTCCTCCTGTGGTTGCCGGAGGGCCAACAGAGGCCTGACAACCTCTACCGGGCCCTCCCCACCCCTCTATAGTCGACGGGGGCTGGCAGAGGCCCTGATCGCCTCTGCCAGGCCCTCCCCTTTCCCTGATCTCTGGCAGGACAGGGGGCTTTGCCCCTGTTCTTTCGAATGCCGGCAAGGGCTTTGCCCCCTGTCCTCTTGACTTCTCTGGCAGTGGGGCTCTGCCCCCCTATCATCGTTATGATCGACAGAGGGAGAAGCCCCCTGCACTTTTGCTTTCCCTGGCAAGGGGTGGCTTCGCCCCTCCCTGTCCTCGATAATTTTGACAGAGGGTAAAGCCCCCTACCCCTTGTCTGTTTTCGTGGTAGGGGGCGGAACCCATTGTAGGGAAATTTTGCCTTGGCAGGGGGCGAGACCCCTCTGCCTCATGATTGATTCCCAGTAGGGGGCTCAGCCCCTGCCTCCCGATGCTTCTCTTTGGGGGGTCCCACCCCTGCCTCCTATGGTTTCTCTCCCTGCCTTGACCTTACTACTGGCAAGGGCAGCGCCCGGGCTCGTTTTTGATAAGGGGCATCACCTCCCTTGTCATCGGGTAATAAACTTCATTTTAACATAGCGTCTCCTGCAGATTTCGCAACGGATCTCGCTTGTGCCCTGCGACCCGTGGTGAGTAAGTAGCAAAAGCAATGTAAATCGGGTAAATACTCATAGTGAGTAAGTGATGCATGCATATCACAGGTTATTTAATTTCTTGGATGCAATACTTTTTTGTTCACACACTCAATTAGTTGTGGATATCTAGGACTACTTTGATGGAGTTTGGAGACCATGCTGAATATGATTTTAATGTATGAAAATAGAAATATTCTTATTTTTGGAGTTTGGATTCCATGTTAGTCATTATAGTAGTTAATGGGATATTAGAATATGTTTGCTGCATGTACATGTTTGACATTGTTTTGATATGAATGATTTGAATGTATTGCAATGTTTGATATGATTGTATCCATGCTTGCATGAAGTTACTTTCAATTTGATTATGCCTTCCATGTGAAATTGTATCATGAAAACATGCTTCAAATGAATGTATCGTTTTATGAATGAGTTTGCACATGAAAATGAATGATAAGTTATCAATGCTTTAAATGAATGGTTTTGCACATGAAAATGTTAAGTTATCATTGCATGCATCATAATTCTTGTGATTGAATGACATTATATATATATATATATATATATATATATATATATATATATATATATATATATATATATATATATATATATATATGTGTGTGTGTGTGTGTGTGTGTGTGTGTGTGTGTGATATATCAAATCATTACATCTACAACAAATGCATGATAAATTTGATATTTTCTTCATCATAGCATTCTTATGATTTTCTTTTAACTGGTTAGGATAATATCCTTAACATCATAGGACAAAATGACTGCAAACCGTGAATAGATGTACCGTAGGATAGTTGACAATGAGGTATCGCTTGAATATATGGATGGTGTTGACAGTTTTATTGAATTTGCAACGGCAAGTGTCAGTATAGTGGATCCCACTGGTCGGATCAGGTGCCCATGCACGTTGTATAAGAACAATTGATTTGTAGAACCTCATGGCATTAGACATCACCTATACAGGAAGGGTTTTATGAGTGGTTATCAGAATTGGATGCTTCATGGTGAAGAATTTTGGAATAATTTTAATGCATGGGTGAATGTGGTGCACGATAATTCGTATGTAGATTTGATATTTGATATCGCAGGACCAAAATTGGGTTTTGATATGGATTCTATTGATATACCAACTGGGGTAGAAGAAGAATTAGCAAACAATGTAGCTAGTAGATTTTATGATTTACTTAGAGATGTTGATGTTAAAGATCAAGGAATATTGATTTACAAAATGGTCCGACTAAAGTTATGCAATGTTACAATGAGTACATCATAAATGGTTATCGATTCCATACAAAAGACTACGGTGTAAACAAGTCAACAATGAATAGTATTGTGTGTCTCAAGGGTAGCAGTTACGGTGAAAATGAACATGACTACTACGGTGTTATAGAAAAAATAATAGAGTTAACTTACTTAGGCATAAATAATAGGGTAACTTTATTCAAGCGTTATTGGTTTGATCCCACAACAACAAGAGTCGATAAAGCCTCAGGCATTATGGAGGTGAATCATAAATCAAGGTTTGGAACATATGAACTATTCATATTAGCCTTGCAAGCTCAACAAGTTTACTATACTTCATATCCGAGTATAAGGAAGTCAGATAGAAATGAATGGTGGGCAGTTTGCAAGGTGAAGTCTAAACTATACCCCGAGTATGATCAGTTACAAGAAGACAAGTTAACTAAAGAGAGTGATTATTATCAATCAGTTGATATGTATGACTTCTCTTATGGTCACGATGTCGCACATGGTATGCATGTCATATCATCATTGTCCGATGACACATGCATGGAAGAATGTGATTCAAATGATATACCAAGTGGATGGGCGCCCAATGAAGAAGAAGGAGAAGATGACGAATATGAGAAAAAAGAAGAAGAAGAATATGAAAGTCAAACAAGTGATAAAGAAGCATTCTCGAGCTAGTGAAATACATCTTGTAATACATACATCTATTTGATGTGAATGATTTAAATAATTTGAATGTATTGAAATGTATTGCAATGACTTGAATAATTTGAATGTATTGCAATGTTTGAATGTATTGCATGAAGTTATTTTCGATTTGAATATATATCTTCGATAGGTATAGAGCTATAATTTGAATGTATTGCAATATTTGAATATCTTATATGAACTTATTTTTAATTTGATTATGTATCCATAAAAATATAGAGTTGTGTAACTGATCCAATAGTATTGCAAGTTGAGGATAAGTTATCCATGATTAGCAAGTGATGTCATATCTTATGTTTTAATGTATTTCAATGTTTGATGTGAATGATTTGAATATATTGAAATGTATTACAATGATTTGAATGATTTGAAGGTATTGTAATGCTTGAATGTATTGCATGAAGTTATTTTCGATTTGATTAAGTATCTTCGATAGGTATAAAGTTATGATTTGAATGTATTGTAATATTTGAATGTCTTGCATGAAGTTATTTTCGATTTGATTATGTATCCATGAAGATATAGAGTTGCGTAACTGATCCAATTATATTGCAAGTTAAGGATAAGTTATCCATGATTAACAAGTTATTGCAATATTTGATATGAATGATTTGAATGTATTGAAATGTATTGCAATGATTTGAATGATTTAAAGGTATTGCAATGTTTGAATGTATTGCATGACATTTTTTATTTGTTAGTATATGGTTCATGGAGGTCACAGTTGTCGAGCACCCAATGGTAGCCAGTCTCAGCCTTCATCTTCACGGGCTGCTTTGATAGGTATATCGTTTAACTAATTGTATACTTAATTAGTTTAAATATATATTGTGTGAATTTCTAACTTATTTTTTTATAGATGATGTTTCTCCTGCACATGACCCACCTATACCAGTTGTTCATACAAGTCACAAGACAACACTGGATGCAGAGTCGTCTTAGTCTGACATACGATGACTTATTCAAATAGTGTATATCGATAATCGACCGTAAGTATTTCATTGTCACTTATCTTATACTTATCTTATAAATATTGTATATTGATAGTTAATTTATACCAATTCTTGTGCAGCGCGAGGTACGAGCCACAAGAAGTAATACGAGAGATTAGGCAGTCACTAGTTCAACATCTACCAGAACCGGTCGCTCAATGAAAAGAGTACTCGAAGGAGGTGTTGGATAGATTGTGGTCCTCATTCATGGTATACAATCATTTCTCATAGTTAATGTGTTTAATATTAAATTTTTTGTAGGCTTCGAATCACTTTGCGACTACGATGAAGGAGCAGAACGCGAGGAAGGTGTGACAGAAGATGGTTGTGAGTCGATTTGCAGACATGTTGCACAATATGAAGATTGTAGCAAGAAAAGCATCTGGCGGGATAGATGATCCACTACAGTGGAAGGGCCATGACTCTTCTACTATCAGGTCAGATTTTTTGGATGCAATGTGCGATAAGTGGGCAGAGAATAAATTTTGAAACCGCTCAGCGAAGGTTGCACAAATCTGAGCGACGATGTTCGATGTTTATCTACACACAGGTAGATCTAGGACTTTTGGGAGCCACCTGAAGAAAATGGTAACTCATCAATATATATTGTCAAATTTATAATTATTGTTGCATACTTATTAAATAAATTTTTTATCATTTAACTTCGCAGAAAGCATAAGAAGGAGGCATTATGCCATACAAGGATGTGTTTGTTGAAACACATAAACGTAAGACCACAGAAGAGTTTGTATCAGAGAAGGCGAGAATGACAATGATATATATTTATTGTATTAATAAACATTATAATATACAAGTTATCATAAACATTGTAATTCTTAATTATTAATCTACATTGTAATCATTACTTTGTAGGAGTCATACGAGCAACAGATGGTAGAGCGATATGCGATGACTCCACTCAGCATCCGCCTTTTGATCCTGCAACATAGGTGACTGCAACAGGTGAACCCAAAAAGGGTTGTGTGTTCGGGTTTGGGAGTAATATGAACACCTCACCAGTCGTTGCCTCTTTCAGTCATGGCTCTCAGAGTTCTCCCGCCAGCATCAGTTCCAAGCATCAAACTGACCTGCCTAATTCTTGGGATGGTGTTCGCCAGCTTCACTACAAGAAAAACGTGGATTAGCGATAGACATTTCTGATGGATTTTTTCTGTCGTAAATGTGCGATGAATTAACGAGAGAAAACTATCTGTCACTAGCATTCAAAATACTTATAAAATTAGCAACAAAAATATCTCCCTCGTAATTTCATTGCTAATGCGTGACGAATTAGCGACAAAATTTTTCCATCGCCAAACACTACAAGAAAAAATGGTAATTAGTGCCGGAATTAGTGAGGGAATTATTCTGTAGCTAATCTGTCGCTAATTAGCGAGGGATTAGCGAGGGAATTTTTCCGTCGCTTATCTGCGATGAATTAGAGACAGAAAAATTCCCTCGCCAATTTTCGATTTAAACCGTCCCATTTGAGGCGTGAAATTTTCCTTCTCTCCTCGTTCAAAATTTTTCGATTTAAACCGTCGCCCACCACTCCCCCCTGCGAGGTCCTCCGCTCCTTCAAGGAGCTCCGCCAACTCTGCATCGAGCTCCCAGATGGCAAGCTCAGCGTCAACGACAGCGCCCTCCTCAAGTGGCAAGCCGAGTTCAGGAGCTCACTCAAGAGTTGCGCCATCCTTGTCACCCCCTCCTTCCACCGGTGGCTCGCTGTTGGCTACGATCTCCCCATCAATCCCGCCATTGAAGCCGAGAGGGATCCCAATTGCGGCTCTGAGGACCAAGGAGGCATCCCAGAGTCATTTTACATGAACGACGGATTGAAGTTGTGCGTCGTCTGGACGATCACCTCGCTGATTGCTGCCTCCGCAAGAGAGCATGTCGTATCTGTGCAAAAGACCCCGCAGTGGCGAGCCGGGCCGCTCAGGTGCAATGCATGTGTGGTGCGGTACAAGTTCAGCCTATTGCTGTCAGAATACCGCCCGACAGGGAGCAAAATTTGTTTTTATTTTTTTTTAAAATTTAGCAACGGATTAGCAACAGATAATATCCATCGCTAATTTAAAATAGCGACGGACTCGCGACGGATAATATCCGTTGCTAATTTAAAATAACGACATACTCACGGCGGATCATGTCTGTCGCAAATTAGCGATGGACATAGCGATAGATAAGTTCTATCGCTAATTAGCGACTAGGATTATGCGACGAACACTATCCATCGTTAATCTGTCACTAAACTATTTAGCGACAGATAGTGTCCGTCGCTAATCCACATTTTTCTTGTAGTGTTTGTTAAGGACACAATGCATGACTATTTACATGAAGTAATTTCTGACGTTGTCCGTAATGAGTTGTGTAATTTTTTTTGGGTCAGGGAAACTTCGTCTGCAGGTGCCTGTCAGGTATGAAAGTTTCATGTCATTTGTTTTATGTCGTTAGATTTCAAGCTAGTATATGCATGATTTCATCACATATGAGCACGATTTCATCACTATAAAAGTTTTTACTACCTTATAACACATATATGCATGATTTCATCACTATTAAAGTTTTTTTACTATATTAGAACACATATAAGCATGATTCCATCACTATAAAGGTTTTTTCACTACCTTAGAACACATATATGCATGAATGAATCACTATTAGAGTTTTTTCACAACCTTAGAACACATATTTGCATGATTGAATCATTATAAGTTTTTTTCTATCAGCCTTAGAACACATCTGAATTATGTTAATATCCTTCACTTTATTGCTAGCTAGACTATGTATAATTCACTCATGTTACTTTGATTGCCTTAGCTTAGGTGCATTGCATATAATTTATTTCATTATATTTTGTTTATTAATACTAATCTTTCTTTTCTCTTGTAAGATGCTGGAGATAATCTGTGTAAAGGAGTTGAAGGGGCAGATCAAGACAATGAAGAATATGACGTACAAAATCTTGGTGATGATTAGATTCATGTGTTGAATTTGTTGTATCTTCTTGTTGTTTCAAAAGAAACTCTTTGTAAATGTTCACTTGTAAATAATTAGAACTTGACGAGGATTATAGTGAATCGATAAATTATTTTAGTTGCTTTGTATATGTATTTTTTATGTGTACATTGTTTTTTATACACAGGATATATAAATTGTATCACGAGAATTTTTCTCGATATTTATATTTTAAACATTTTTTTTTTGCTATGGATTAGCGATGAATTTTATATGTCGCTAATTAGTATTGGCCCCCAATTTAGCGATGGATCAGGAGCGGATATTTAACCGTCGCAAAACTGAATCGGCTGATGTTATGCGATAGATTTTAATCCGTTGCAATTTCGTCGCTACAATAGCGATAGAATTAGTGACTGATTCATATTTGTTGCAAACTCAAAACTCTGCAGATTAACAACGGCCTTGCGATACATCATAGCATTTGCTAATTCATCGCAATTTAGCAACGAAAGTAGCGCCAGATATGTTCCATCGTTAATTAGCAACTAAAAGTTTATAATGAAAGTTAGTCGTCGCTAATTCATCGCTAAGCTCTACAGCGACAGATTGGTGACAGATTAGCGATAGATTGTGGTCGTCGCTAATCCACAGATTTTTTGTAGTGAAACGATAGACACAAACATCTCAAACTCTACGTTACGACAAGTTCTGGTCTTCTCGTAACTTCAAATCTTTAAATTCCTTTGGATTTGTCGAGAATATTTTTATCTCTAATCGAATTCTTGTTGACACTTAGAGTCGGTTTTCTTGTAGCTCTTCTAGATTGATCCCTTCTAAATTGATCCAGCACGTTGTTATAACAACCAAACGACCGTTATCCTTATCACCATATAATGCTTACTCATCATGTGTTTCTTATATTTTTGGCAACTATTATTGATACTAAGCCATGTTATATGTAAACAGTGTTGGGTAGCAAGATGTGCCTTTGATGGCTCGGCCTATGTTAGGTTTGTAAAGAGTTCATTGGAACACGTGAAATAGTCTCGATAAGCCCGGCATCAAGTTGTTCATGCTCGGCTCTTCTTAGCTTGCATAAGCTCATTAATTAATAATAAATATATGTCATAAAGTGTATATGGTTGAATTGTTGACTCTCAAACAATAAGTTTGAGAGTACAAATCTTATTTCCTACATCGTTGAAAATGGTATGCTTATTTTATATACATAAATAAGCAAGTTTGAGCTTGGCTTAGTAGCTTTTTATAACCCGTTTTCTATTATTTTTAATTTACATATATATAATATTAACGATCAAGCTTGGATTCAACTGGACTCACCATTAACTCAAGACTGACTTGGCCTTTTTTAGTAAAATAAGTCATGCTTGAACACCTTATATTTCACTGCATGATATTCCACTTTTACTGGTGCAAAAAAACACGCTAGTAAAGACAGGACTAACATGATAAAGGGATTTACTAGCATTGTCGATACGTCAGTAAATGCACCATAATAGGTTCTATCAGTATAGCTTGTACTGGCACAAAATGACAGCATCAGTAAACATTGTTTTTATTGGCACTAATATATGCCAATAAAAATCTCTTTATTGGTGCTAACATGATAGCAGTAAAGAGAACTTCTAGTATTTTATTTTAAAAAAATAAGACACTTGTCTGGTGCATTTTTGCACCTTAAAATATCTGGTGCAAAATATGTGCCAATAAACATAACTTTTTTGGCATATTTTAACTCCAAAAAAATTGTTCTTTTCTGGTGCGTATTTCACACCAATAAAGTGATGTTTTTTGGCGCAAAAAATGCACCAGAAAAGTGGCCTTTACAAAAAAAAATTACCAGTAAAGATGTTTTTTTTTTTCCTCATTAACAATTTGTTCATACATTCATTATTTCATTCGTAACCTCCTCATACTTACATTCAATTACTCTGTGAAACATTTTTTTCTGACGCAAGTTTGCATCAATTTTTTTTTCAGAATTATATCTTGTTACAAAGATTAATATCTTGCAACAATTTTTAGTAAACGATTTTTTTTTCAGCTTCTATTTCTGTCACAATATACAGACACAAAGACTAATATCCTGCAACAATTTTCAGTAAATGAAAAAAAAATAACAATTACATTGAATGGACGATGATGAAAAAGCAAAACTGATGGTCTGAAATTTCAAAAATCACGAAAATGAACGATGATGACAAATTCTTTTCTAACATCAATAGAACACTTTTCTTCGCAAAGGACACCAAAAAGCTAGAAAACATCATGAAATTTTCCGGTATCCAAAGTCAAATAGCAAAAAAGAAAAAGAAAAAGAAAATGTTAAACCTTAAATTTCTAATATTGGGAAATAGAAGAGAAAAGGAAGAGCAACACCTAAACAACACTAATCTCTGTAAGCCGAGAAAGCCCTATATTTTGCGAAAAGCAAAAGAACAAATTCACAACAAACCCGTAAAATTTTAAAAAATAATGCAAACCATTCTAATCACTCCAAAATCACCAAGAAATACCGTAAAACTCTCACATTCAGCTTATCATCACCACCAAATAACACAGAATTTCAAAAGGAAGGAAAAGAAAGCAAAAGAACTCTCATACTTATAACTCAGGCAACACATATCAACTTGAAGAAACTCTAGAATTATTTAAAATAATAAAAATATTTCAAAAATCACAAAAAAGGTAAAAATAAAAAAGGAAGAAGCAAGGAGACGATGTGCAGAGGGAGGACGTATTACGAAATACAAACACACATACATATACGAAACAACATGAATTTACATGGTTTGGCAATGGTTGCCTACATCCACGGTAGAAGCGATCTTTTTGACCTATTTTATTATTCACTCTCGATGAAGCATACAGATGCCTACCTTATAAAAATAATTCCAGCTAATACAAGGATAACTAATTGCTGGAGATAGAAACAATTACAACCAAATGAAAACAAGATAATGTTGATAACTCATTTCCATAATCTCTGATGAAAATTCCTAATCACGTTCCACACTGCTGAAGTTAGTTTCCTCAAAATGTGGAAGGATAAGGATCCACACCAACTCATGATAACATTCTCCCCCTCAAGTTGGTGCGAAGATATCTGTCAAACCCAACTTGTAACTTAGCTTGTGATGCTTCTCATGACTTAGGGATTTGGTGAAAATATCAGCCAACTGCTCTTGGCTTCCAACATATGATGTGCAAACTTCTTTAGCTTGAATCTTATCTCTCACAAAATGATAGTTGACTTCAATATGTTTGGCTCTCTCATGGAAAATCGGATTAGCTTCAATGCATATAGCAATCATGTTGTCACACTTGAGTTTCATCGGTTGGGTAATTGTTATGCCCATATCAAACATGAGCGCCTTAATCCAAATAAGCTCACAAGTACATGCGGCTGTGGCATGATACTCAGCTTCAGTACTGGATCTAGCAATTACTGACTATTTTTCGCTCTTCAAAGTAACAAGATTAACACCAACAAAAGAACAAAAACTTGTTGTTGACCTTCTATCATTTGGGTCTCCTGCCCAATCGACATCAGCAAACCTTACAATGTCAAGGTTTTCATTCATCTTCATAATGATACCCTGTTCTGGGCTTCCTTTAAGATATCAGAGAACTCTGTATGCAACTTCAACATGAATAGATCATGGCTGATGCATGAATTGACTGATTACACTTACAACATATGTAATATCTAGACGAATAATAGTCAGACATGTTAACTTTTCCACAAGCCTTTAAAAACTATCAATATTGGTAACCACCTCTCCATCATTTTTCTTTAGTTTGCAGTTAGCTTCAAGAGGAGTTTCAGCTGCCTTTGCCTCAATCACGCTAGTATCTTTAAGAAGATTTAAAGTGTACTTTCACTGACACAATTTTTTTTGTTAGAATGTGCAACTTCGATGCCAAGAAAGTACCTTAGTTGGATAAGGTCTTTGATCTTAAATTTGGCATGTAAGATCTATTTGGTTTTCTGCATCATAGCTTTATTGTCGTTTGTTAAAATTATGTCATCAACATAAACTAACAGAATCGCATTGCCCTGAGATGAAAGATGCACAAACATGGTATAATCAGCAGTACTTTGCTTGAATCTGAATTTAATAAGAACATCACTAAGCTTGGCAAACTAGGCCTGAAGGGATTGTTTAAGGCCATAAATAGATTTTTGGAGTTTGTACACTTTCTCAATATCACACTTATACCCCGGTGCAGTGTCCATATAGACCTCTTCTTCCAACTCACCATGAAGGAACACATTTTTCACATATAATTGAAAAATGCCCCACTGTTTATTTGCAGTGACTGAAAGAAGGATACATATGGAACTTATTTTTGCAACGAGTGCAAAGGTTTCAATGAAGTCAATACCTTATTTCTGCGTATACCCCTTTTCCACTAATCTTGCTTTGTACCTTTCCACAGAGTTGTCACTATTATATTTGATTTTATATATCCACTAACATCTCACTGTTTTCTTTCCTTGAGGTAACTCCACTAAGGTCCAAGTATTGTTTTTGAGTAAAGCCTTTAATTCATCATCCATCACCCATTTCCATTGAGGATCTTCAAGAGCTTTTTTGAAACTTGATGGTTCATGATGGCCATAAGTCTTCGACAAGTAGGTTTGATAAGACATAGATAGTTTTGAGAAGTCAAATTGATGTTCTATAGAATGGGCGTTAGACATTTTGGTAGCACAATAGGAATAGTAATCACTAAGTCTAATTGGAAACCTAGTGGGTCAAGACGATCTCCTAATATTAGCAATTTCTTAAACTTGATTGGGCATAGGTATTGACTGACTTGGGTTAGGACTAGTCACGGGATCTAGGTCTGTAGAAGTGGCCTTTGGATCCGGTATGAGAGAGCTATCTGATTCTTGGACAGATGAGTCAACCAGGCCATCAGGACTCGGGAGGTTAGACCCTTCAGCAAAAAACTCAGGAATTGGCAGAATGGGACTCGGTATGGAACTTGACATACCCGGCTGGTTCTCCCCCTCATTGAGATACTAGTAGTAAGATCCATTTTCAAAAAATCTCACATCTCTTGATACATAAAGTTTCCTTATGATCGGATCAAAACATTTAAAGCTCTTCTTTGATGATAAATAGCCTACAAAAACACATTTGACGGCTCTTCTTTCAAGCTTGTTTCAAAAATTGTTTTGAAGATGAACAAAACACTTACACCCAAAGACTTTGAAATGTTTGATAGAGATTTTTTTGAGTTCTCACTATTTCAATGAGAATTTTTCCAAACTAGAACTTGGGACACTGTTTATGATGTAACAAGTTGTAGTTATAGCATCGGCCCAATATTGTTGAGGAATGTTCATATGAAACATGAAAGACTGAGTTATGTTGAGTAGGTGCCGGTTTTTTCTTTTGGCAACTCCGTTTTGTTGAGGAGTCCTGGTACACGAGGTTTGGGGCATTATACCTTGTTGAGTCAAAAAATCACCAAGAATTTCATTAATGTACTCCCCTTCGTTATCGGACCTCGGGAGTTTGATCTTGTGGTCATATTGAATAAGCAACAGATTTTTAAAATTTTTAAAAACTTTAGCCACCTCATTTTTATATTTCAGAAAATACACTCAGGTAACATGAGATTTATCTTCAATGAATGTAACATAATATTTAAAAACAACCATAGAGTCTACAGGGGCTGGACCCCACATGTCAGAATGTACCAATTAAAAAAGCATGTCACTTTTAACAGAAGAGTTTTGAAAAGGAAGCTGAGTGGCCTTATCAAACTTGCATGCATCACAGTATAAACTATCATTGTTCAATTCTGACAGCAACAAATTTATGATTCTAGCAGAAGCATGTCTAAGACGAGAGTGCCAAAGACTATAAATATTACTTAATTGAGCACAACTTAAAAAAACACTTGTCGGTTGACTGAAGATGTATAACCCATCATGTTTTATGCCTCTACCAATCACCCTCTTTGTTCTTCTGTCCTGAAAAACCACATCCTTTGAAGAGAAAACATCCAAACAATCATGAGTTTTTGTGATCTTGCTCACAAACTTAAGACTAGCAACAATTTTAGAAACAATAAGCGCTTTTGAACTAATATCTTGATTGATAAAATTAATATTCTTGGTGCCGGTGACCATCATGATTGATCCATCAATAATATATACCGGTTTTTTTGTACTAGTCAAATCGTCATCACAATTTGTCATGTGGTCTGAGGCTCCCGAATCTACAATCTACTCGTTATTTGAAAGACATGAAAATAAGGTATGAACTTTACCTTGTTGGTCAGCAGGAACATCACTGATGGGTAAGGTAGATGCTAAGTTTGTCTTAGCCATCTGTTGGAAAAAATGGGTCAGGTCGTCTTTGGTGACAAAATTTGTTGAATCTCTCTTTACACTAGTCTCTTTGTCACAGTTAGGTCGACCAACAAGATCCTAACACCTATCTTTGGAGTGATCCATCTTTTTACAATAGGTACATTTAAGCTTAGGCCTTGGTTTAGATCGGTCTTGAGTGAAGCTATTTGATGGCGCACTTGACGATTGATTTTTCTTGAAGCCAACCTAAAATGTCATTTGTTTTGACTGTTCTTCTTTAAATTTATGTCCTAGGTTCATAACTTTTTGGCGGGTTTCTTTGTGTTGGATCATGGCACACACAGAGTTGTATGATGGCAGGGGCATCATCATCAAGATCTACCTTTGCAGATTCTCATAGTTTAGGCCGAGACCTACTAACAATTTAAAAACCTTATCCTCCACAATTTCTTTTTTATTTTCAAGAATGTCATCGGTTGGAGGTTGGTATTGAAGCAATTTATCCCACATCCCTCTAAGGGTACCTATGTACACACTGAAGGGCTTGTCATCACGAGTATATTTAGAAAATTTTAGTTGGAGTTTGTATACTCTTGCGAGGTTAAATTGCTCTCCATAAATTTCTTTAACAACATCTTAGATTTTCTTTGCGGTGTTCATAAACACAACTTCTAGCAATGGTCGGTTCCATAGAGTTTGACATCCAACTCATAACTATATCATTCTTAGACTCTCATTTCTCATAGGCAGGATCTGAGTATTCTGATTTTTTGGTTTTTTCGGTGATGTATCATAATTTGGATCTACCATTGAGAACCAACTTAACGGCCTTTGCCCAACTCAAGTAGTCAGTCCCTGAGAACAACGTATTGATGATTTTAAGTAAATGGTTTTGATCATGGCAACCAACCTTAGTATCGACAACATTGGAGGATGAAGTCCCAATATTGTTAGTAGCATAACCTCCCACGGTGTTGGTTGTGTTATTGTCAATGGCTCCTCTATCTTTTGCCATAGGATCCAATGATGATCAATCACTACAAAGAGCTTTGCTCTGATATCATGTTACGAAACACAAACACACACACATAAATAAAATAGCATGAATTTATGTGGTTCGGCAATGGTTGCCTACATTCATGCTAGAAGAGATCTTTTTGACCTGTGTTATTATTCACTCTTGGTGAAGCATACAGATACCTACCTTATAAAAATAATTTCAGCTAATACAAGGATAATTGATTGCTGGAGATAGAAACAATCACAACTGAATGAAAACAAGATAATGTTGATAACTCATTTCCATAATCTCTAATGAAAATCGCTAATCACGTTCCACACTTGCTGAAGTCAGTTTCCTCAAAATATGGAAGGATAAAGAATCCGCACCAGCTCATGATAACATGATGCACCCAGAGTCAAGATCGTTGATAATGGCCAGTGGATGTGGATAACAACAGCATAGAGGGTGGTAGAGATAGAGGGGGAGAGGGCGGGTGAGAGAGAGAGGCACACCGAGGGTTAGGGACTTCAGCGGTGCTCGACTTTTCCGATGAAACTTGGCTCAAGCTTAATTGGGCCTTTAGTGGCCTCGGACGCTGATGGAAAACAAGAGGGGGGAGAGAGCAAAGAGGGAGGGGGCAGGGAGAGAGAGGGTGTGATGGGAAAGGGGAAACACAAGAAGAAGAAAAATGAATTTCCCTCATGCTAATTTAGTATGATTTTTCATTGGTTTGAGTAAAGAATGCACCAGTGGAAGTGGCTTTTCACTGATGCAGTCTTTAGTCGCACCAGTTTTTCACTTACGCAAGGAAAAACTGCGCTAGTAAAGAGATGACAAAGAGAGAGAGAGAGAGAGAAGAGAGGGTTCAAAAGAGAGAGGGAGCATTTTTTATTGTTTTAACATCACTTTACTGTGCGAGTTTTTTTCGTGCCAGTAAAGAACATGACACGAATTAATGTGGTGCAACCATATTTTGTGCCAATAAATATGTTTACATCGCTCATGTAAAATATGATCGCCAATAAAAAAATGTTATACTTAAGCAATATATATTGCACTAATATAAGAAACTTCTTGAATGACCTGATCATATTTTGTGCCAATAAAGATGCTTCACTAATAATGAGCATGGCAGCATGGTAGTGTTTGGTTCATTAAACGCCTTTTGCCACCCTTTTATGTTAGAACCAATGTTGTCGATATCGTGCATGATGCGATCAGTTTTAGTTTTACCCCTGAATCAGCTATTTTTTAATAAATGTAAAAAATAGTTAAAATTATTTTTTAAATATTATTTGAGTTTTAACATGTGTTGCCATTGATAAGTAATATTTTTTAATTATTTTTTGGCTAATTCCGAACGATTCACTTGAGTATCGATATCGGCGGGTTCATTTGAATCATTGGCCGAACCAAAACAGGGCTGATACCGATGCTGACAACATGGTTAGAACAAGTGAACAATAAATTTTTTTTCAACAAAAAAAAATGAAAGCATTTATCTTTTTTTTTTAGATAATGAAATGCAATTATCATAATTGCAAACTGTGCTACTTTATTCGGTGTACTGGTGTGCAGAGATGCTGAAATGAACCATCAATCTTGGGAGGAGAGAAGCATGATCGTTATTATTAATTTTTTTAAGTGCACAACACAACTGTGTCGATCCTTCTCGATGCATCATCAGTACGTGAATACAGCTGCACAACACAAGGGTGGGAACTCCCCTGACTGTACTGCCAATGCCTGTAGGCCTCAGGACGGGAACGTCTCCAAGTTGCATACGAATGCCTCTTGTGTGTGGGAAGTTCAAACTTAAAATCTCTTTGTAAATAAACCCAAAAGATATAGAGAGAGAGTGAGGGGGCGAGGCTACTCCAGTAATATCACAATATTTCTTTTAAACGGTCACGTACGGAGAAAAGGGTTGGGGCGCCGCTAAAAGTCATAGTTTTTAAACACGCGCCATATGTATGGCATGGTCTATTTAACAAGGACCAATTTTTGGATCATATTTTGTATGAAAAGCTAAAAAATTGTGAACTGTATTGCTTTTTTAAGTCTTAAAAAACCTACTTACATGTGAAAATCAAACGATCCAAAAACAATCCAAAAGCCATTTCTCACTAAATCAACTGTATAGAACACGTCTGCATAAGCATATAAAAAAAAAAAAAAGTGTTCACGGCCCTTTATATATATATATATATATACCATACTCCCACCTAATTGAATATTCAAAATTTCAAATTTCTCATTTTTTTTATTTGATCAGACCCTTATAGATATGATCTACAATCATTATATAATAGAAAATAAGTTTTTGATCATGTGATTATGACATACATATAGGTTTTTTAAGATCTTCAAAAATCAACAACTCATTATATACCAAAATCTCATGACTTAAAAGAATCTTATTTTTTGTCCAAAAAAAACATGATCCATATCATATAAAGTATGTTGAGTACATCAATAAGATCTAATTGAGAAGATGCAACCTAAAAGTGATTTTTAATAGTTAAGAATAGGTGCTTCGGGAGCACTATAGCATTACAATATATATAGGTAAATATTTGGTTCTAATGAAAATCATATCTGCATGGTGTACTGACTCAATCGATCTAACAACATAGATATGTTCAACATGATTTGTTTTGCTAAGAATTGAACTTTGGATCATGTTTTCTTTTAAATAAAAATGTGGTTTTTTTAGTCATCATGGTTTGGCACATTGTGAGCCATAGATTTTTAAAGCACTAGAAAAACCTGCTTATATGTCATAATCACAAGATTAAAAACTCACTTCTCACTAAGCCATCTATAGTGTTTGATATGCAAAAAAATAAAAAATAAAAGGGATTATGGGCCACTGATTTTTGAAGCCCTTAAAAAACCTGTTTTACATGTAGCAATCACATGATCCAAACCTGGTTTTCAATTGAACAAACCTTGTAGATTAAATTAATAAATCTATAAAAAAGAATATAAAAATATGAAAAGAAGATGATTTATACTCAATAATTCTATACCTTCAATATTAACAAATAATAACATTATATATATATATATATATATATATATAGAGAGAGAGAGAGAGAGAGAGTCGCGGTTGCAAGGAGGAGGTGAGTGTGGACGGCGTACTGAAATGGGGCCGCAGCGTTACCCAATTTGATAAAGTCCAATGATTGCAGGAACGGCTGCTGAGTTGCTCGGTAAATCATAAAGACTGCCAATAAAGAGGGCCCGAAACCGAAATGATGGAATTTCACCAAACCCCACCTCTTCTCCAATAATTTCGTTTTCACTCCCAAGAAGCATAAAATTGCAGCATCACGTCGACGCACGGCATGTTATCTGCTTCCCACGTGTCATAAGCCACCCTCCCCCATGCTCTTTCTAACGTGGTTTGATATGATTGGGCCAGAACAATTGGACTATCAACTCTTTAGCTGTAAACAAACCATTCAAAGCGCCCTAGATGGACGGCGCTTCCTCAGCCACTTACCGGCGGCCGTTTAAGTAGGCCCCACCTCCTCCATTGGTTGAGACTTAAGACTTTGGATCGAATTTTCCGGTATGATATTGGATTTGGATTTACGTTTAATTAGATTCACTATAAGAAAAATCATACCCGAATCCAATAAAAACTATATGAACCAAACCCGATAAAATCATATATTTTTTTTTACATTGAGGAAATGCGAGCCTTATATAAAATTTCAGAAACCATACCCAGGTATATGTATTAATTAATTGAACCTTTGAGTCTAAACTAGAATCTTCTTATTTGTCACCATAACGAGACCATAGAGAATTTGGTATGGGTAGGGTCCGGGTAAACCCGACCGGTTGACACCCCTACCCACTACCATGAACAACCATCATGCATACATTACATGCATCACGTGCACCACTCATCATGCATGAGCAGTCCCTTTTACAGCACACCATGCCAACCATATAGTACATGCTTCGTACTTGCTCACATGAACATGTTAGCCCTTTTGCTATATGTGGGATCACTCGTAATGTAGTTGTGAAGATGGGTTTTGCATGTGAATTAAGGCTGTAAATCGTAGAATTTGTAAAATTTGGCTGTCTCAAATTCTAACCCGCATGACTTTGCAATGTATTTAATTTTTACATTTTGAAATCCAATCCCTCTTCATCTCTAATGTGAATGATTTAAGGGATAGGTGCTTGACGATTTTTTGTGCTTACCAGATGCTTATCGAGCTTTGTAAAGATTGTTTCTATTCTTTCTAAAATCTAACCATAGATGTAATCTAAATGTTTGGTTTCGTAAGAATCGATTTTTGAATTGTTCCATTCCAACACCAAGTCAGGTTTTTACAAGATTAAAAAAAACAGCGGTTTATAATTTCAAAAAATAATTAATGCTTAAAAGATTATTTTTTATAAAAAAAAAACATGATCCAAGTATAATTTTCTAGTAAATCGATCATGAAGAATACATCTGAGATTTGAAAAAAACAACAACTTAAAAATCTCTATATATCTACGGATATATATTAGTGATAGTGAGAACTGAGAAGGAGAGTCATCGGGTGATGAGATGTGTGAATGAACGATGATGATGATTTCAGGGAATATAAAAGTGATGGTACGCAACCAATCCGAAGAGTAATTAATGATTGAAATTTAAAACGGAGGAGAATGCGCAGCCACAGCCGCCATTCCCTTGTGGTGATAATTGTCCTATAGAGAAAGAGGGGTATTTTAGAGAGAGAAAGTGGGGGGAAGAGGAGAAGAGTCACCAGAGGAGGAGGGAAGGGGCCACTTAATTGATGCTTGCAGGCCCCAATGATGAACGACTCAAACCCAGAAAAAGCAAGGATAGGGGACTTGAGAACGAGTTTTCTCTCTCTAGAAATAGATCCTAACGAAAAAACAAAAAGGAACTACTAGTAGAGAAAACAACTAACGGCCGCCCAGCCCCACACCTCTCTCTCTTAGGCTTGCTTGACACGTGATTCAGGCGTCGGAAGCCTGAAAAAAGTTGAGTTTTAACCGTTTGGTATCTTCTGTTTTTTTTTTTACTTGTTTTCTCATTTCTGGGGTATTTTCTTTTATCTTTTACTTGTTCTTCTCATTTCTGGGGCTATAAATAAGGATGCTTAGAGCAAGACTGGGTTATAGAGAGAGAGAGAGAGAGAGAGAGAGATGGAAGAAGCGATAGTGATAAGAGAGTATGAAGCAGAGAGAGATCGTGAGGGAGTGGAGTTGTTTGAAAGAAGGTGTGAGGTTGGTCCTAGTGGGAAGACTTCCCTGTTAACCGACTCAATGGGTGACCCCATGTGCAGAATTCGTCTGTCTCCTGCTTCTCTTATGCTGGTATATCTTGTTTCAAGACGTTTTCCACAATGCTTTCCGTTTTCTTGGATTCTTTTTTCTTGCTTTCTGTTGTTCATTTGGATTTCTTATTTATTTTTCCTTATATTAACTGCCCTTGAAATTTAATAGATTGCAGAGACGAGTGGGGAGGGTGAGATAGTGGGGGTGATCAGGGGATGCATAAAAACGGTTACCTGCGGTAAAAAAATCCCGCGAAATGGTAGGAATGGATGTGAAGAGAGTGATAACAAGCCGGTTCCTGTTTTTACCAAAGCTGCTTACATTCTCGGCCTAAGAGTTTCACCTTCCCACAGGTAAAAAAACAAAAACCGAGCAGATATGTGGGTATTTCTTACCTTTTTCTTTTACAATCCGCTTCGTGTTTTTTGTTTTTGTTTTTTTATGCGTTCCGCCTTTTTACTTTTTTCTTTTACTTTCTTGTTGTGTTATAAAGTTTTACTTTGAAAGTTTCCTTTGCATCGGAGTAAAAGGAAACATTCATGGAAACCGATGATGTTTTTTCTCTTTCTTTTTGTTGCGTGCTGCCGTTTTCCATTGTTTTCTTGTGAACAAGTGTGTTTCTGGGCGCTCCCCAACCGGAAAATGAGCATATTTATTGTTTTCCGGCGAGATTACACTCCCTTTTGCACTACTTTTTACTGTTCGCTCTTGACAGATGAGAGAATGGTGCTTCTGCATCTTTGAGACTTGATTTTGCTTCAATAGTTTTGGCAACTGTTTCATTTTATTTTTTTAACTTGAGACAGTGATTTCTTACTCGGCTTTTCGACTTAGAATACTCATTTTTTATGCTAGTGGTTCTGTTTTATTAGCAGTTTCTTTCTGTCTGGATTTCTTTGTTTCTCATAAGACAGCTTTCTGCGTGTTTGTCTAGAGAACAAAGTTTGCTTGCTTTTTTTAGGTATAGAGAAAAGCATCCTAGTTGATATTTTTTTTCTCTCGACTTTCCGAGTGTTTCTTCTTCTAATGTTTGTTAATGTGCTCCAGTCTCTGGGTACATGTAATTATTTTTAGATTGAGAAGACGGGTTGAATTCAAAACTAGACCCATAATGGGGAGAAGACTGGATCATTTTCTTGAATATTCCGTCTTCTTTTGAATCGCGTCTCTGAACCGACTGTATACCAAAAAGCCCTTACCTTGGCCCTTTGCTCTGTTTCAGTACTTATATTGCTCGGTGACTTAAACGATTATTTCCACATTACTGATTCACTAGTTAGATGAGTAAACGAAGCCCTCTTCTTCTTTCCCACCGGTCCAGCGATACCCACATCTATAAATGGTTCAGTCATGTTTTGTCGGGTTAGTTTTCAATCATTTCCCCGCTTCAATAAATTACCACCACCTGCAAATAGGCAAAAACTCAGTTTTCATACCCTCTCTCTCTCTCTCTCACGCACACACACACTACGAAAACGACCAAGCTAAACTTTCCTTTCTTTCTTCTCTTCATTTCCTCCGCTTCAAAAATAGTAGAAACAAAAATCCTCGTTTCAGATGTTCCCCTTGAATCTTCTCTATTTCCCAAATACAGAACAATAATCCATACCCACTCCTCGATTTCCCAAATTTACATGAAATTTTACAAAGAAAAAAATAAAGAACCATTGTTTTCACCACCAAACTAATCAAACCCCACTTCAAAATTCCTAATCTTCACCAAAAAAAGAACAAAAAACCCGTACTTTTTCTGTATATTTTTTTTGTTAGGCATTCTGGCACATATTCACCTTCCCCATTGGCTGTTGGTTTTCAGACGGAAGGGTATCGGCCTGAAGCTGGTGACGCAGCTCGAGTCGTGGTTCCGCGACAACGGCGCCGAGTACGCCTACATGGCCACGGACCGCGCCAACGAGGCGTCCCTCGGCCTCTTCATCCGCCGCCTCGACTACGCGAAGTTCCGCACCCCGGCGGTGCTGGTCCAGCCCGTCCACGCCCACCGCGCCCGCCTCCCTCGCGGCGCCCGAGTCCTCCGCCTCTCCCCCTCCGAGGCCGCCTCCTTCTACCGCTCCCGCCTCTCCACCGTCGAGTTCTTCCCCCACGACATCGACGCCATCCTCTCCAACCGCCTCACCCTCGGCACCTTCCTCGCCGTCCCTTTTTCCTCTGCCGCCGTCGACTTCACCTCCTTCTCCGTCGCCCCGCCGCCGTCCTGGGCGGCGCTCTCCGTCTGGAACTCCGGCGACGTCTTCAAGCTGCAGGTTAAGGGCCTCCCACGCGCCAAGCTCGCCGTCGCGCGGGCCAGCCGGGTCCTGGATCGGGTTCTACCCTGGCTTCGGATTCCCTCGCTTCCGGAGATCGACCGGCCGTTCGGCTGCCTCTTCCTGTACGGTCTGGCCGGAGAGGGGCCCGAGGCAGCGGGGCTGACCAGGGGGCTTTGCGGGTGGGCTCACAACCTGGGAAGGGATTGTGGGGCCGGGGTGGTGATCGCCGAACTTGGGTGCTGCGAGCCGCTGAGGGAGGGGGTCCCACACTGGGCTCGGCTGTCTTTCGAGGACCTTTGGTGCATCAAGAGGCTGGATGGTGGGGAGGGCTACTCTGACGGGGAAGTCGGCGACTGGACCAAGTCCCTCCCGGAGAGCTCCATCTTTGTGGACCCCAGGGAGGTTTGATGGTTTTTTTTATGGTGGTGTTTGTGGTGGTGGGTCCGAGAAGGGGGGGGGGGGGGTTGGTTTTAGGGTTTGGGTCCGGTGGTGCGGGTGCTGGTGCTCTTTTTGACTTTTTCTTTTTATTTTCGAGGGTTTTGTATGATGGAGAAAAGTGGTAAAGTGCATATGTTGATATATAGATATATATATATATATATATACACGTGTAGTTTTATAATTTTGTAAGGTTTAAAGAATGAATGAAAGGGTCTAAAACAAGGTTTCACACATTTGATGCTACATTCGGCGTGTTTGTTTCTCATCATTGGTTTGTGCAAATGATTGTGGGAAGTCCAGCATGGTTCTACGTGCTGCCGCTGCTGAATGGAAATAGGTCGGATCTAAGATTTAAGTTTTTATAATTTTTGGCTGTTTCATATCCAAGTCTTATTCAAATCTTCATGTATTTAAATATTTTGGATCCCAACTGTTTGCCTCTCTAGCTTCAGCTGAAATCTAGATATGAGAGAAAGAGAGAGTGTGTGGCTACTCTTAGCTTGGACAAAGTAGTATTGAGTCTATTGACAATGACCAAGTCTTGCCAAATTTTTTCCATCCAAATCAACCTCTTGCTTTTGGCCGTCGGTTTTGAAAATGATTTTAATTCGACCAAGAATTGGATTGATTGATTGATGCATGAAACACTTACTCGTCCATATGTGCACATGTGACTTCAGTTGATTCTACTCTGCCACAAGCTCCGTATTCTTACATATATATTCCCATTTAAAGAGCGTTCCTAAATTACATTTCTTAAGTCTTGGCGGCACATTTCCCATCAAAACTAGAAATCCTTGCCTTTTTGGTGGCAGTATAACAATCACGGATACTGAAGAAAAAGAGCCAACTTACTTCCCTACTAGCTTCTTGATCTGCCTGCTGGCTAGTAGTAGTAGTATAAAATCAGAAAGTGCAAGAAATGCTAGATTTGGGCTCCGGGATTTTCTAAATAAAATAAACCATCTGATCCTTTTCAGTTTTCACACCTGACTAATCCCCAAACAGGTGATTTTGTTATTGGCTTTGCAGTGACCAAGAAAAAGGCTGGTCCGACTCAAGCAACCGGCAGAAGACCCCCACTTGGTCACCTTTCACATCTAACAGGAACCAAAGTATGTGATTTGACAAGTGAGCTTCTCCCAAGTTGGTTAATTTTTTCCACCTGGTGGTGGTGGTGGTGGTGGTAGGGTCCCTCTGATCGCTCCTGTCCACAAGAGTCGCGTAGTGGTAGAACCACTTTTGGACACGTTTATTGGTCAAAATTATTTTATTCTCTTGATCAGATCATTATTTAAGACAAAACCATGGAAGTCACCTGTCTACTATCTAACCTTTATTAACGTTTGGAATCAGGATAAGGATCAGGATTGTTCGAGATGTGATCTCCTTTTTACCTAGGGATGACAATGTCCCAGGACCGGAGCGGGGGACAAGGTCTCCACCCCCACCCCGTCTCAAAATCCGAACCTCAATCCCTGCACGGGGATGGATTTTAACTTCCGCCCCTGCCTCCATCTCCGTTTTATGTCCTTCATCCTCGGTTCAAACGGGGGTGAGGCGGGGCGAGGCCCCATTTTCCCTTGGTCTAGTGTCATCCCTTGGAAGGATTGGGAATGGGGCAGGGCATGTGAAAGCATAAGTCCATCCCCGCCTTCATTTTCACACATGGATGGATTTTAACCTCCATCCCCGCCTCCATTCCCGTTTCATGCCCCAGTCCAAACGGAGCAAGGCGGGGCTCCACCTTTCCCCGGTCCACTGCCATCCCTATTTTTATCCCATATTTTTGAGATATACACAACTCAAATGTTTGTATGAGTTATAATCGGAAGTTTAGAGTTTCTGCGGAGAAATGGTCACAGATCAAGAATTTGGTCATGGCTGTCATGAAAAAAGAGAGCTTGGATGAAAATTCAACACTTCGTTTCGTTTTACTAGGAAGTAAGATTAGTCTCATCTTTATTTACTATTTTTGCAGTCTTATATGGCTAAGTACTGTGTCAATTTTGGTGGCTCTTCAAAATTCTATGCATAGTTTTAAAATTCAGTGACTCGTCATTGATTGGGGGCGTGGTTGTGTTCAGGTCTGAAGACTTATATAAGTGTTCTACCTTTTAAGAGGGAGGGAGTGGCAGTACATTGGGTCCTGCCTGTTTAATAGGAGGGGCAGCCACTACATTGCCCACACACACACACACACCGTTTGATAGAACACTTATATAAGTGTTCTGCTCAGATCATTGGATCTACTGAATACTGACTTGGCAACCCATTAACTCTTCATGATAACTTTATAATTTATAAAGATATATAAATATATTTATATAATATCTATATTTTTAATATATTATATATAATTTACATTATATGATATTTTATTAGTATATTATATATAAACTCAGTGAATTCAACCTATGACTTGGTCGAGTCATGCCAAAACTCGGCTGGCCTGCCATTATCATGTAAAACATGGCCAAGTTGATTAACATTTCAATTGGGATGAGGAAAATGCCATTTAGGATATCTTTTCTGGAGGACACGACATGACACAACACAAACACATGGGACACACCATGGGGTATATGAATATTATTTTATAAATATTTGATGCATTTTAATAATATCTAAAGTACCTTCTTATAAATTAAATAATACAAAACCAGTGCCATGTCCTAGTTTTCAAAAGAATTAGGTATCCATGTCTCGCGCGTCTTTGTATTAAGTCTATGTCCATGTGACAGTGTTTGCATCTTGGTGTATCATGAGATACTTTATGCATCCGGTCGTATCATGAACTCAGCAGTCCCTTGAAAATACTAAAATCAGGATCTTGGTCAATATTAGACAATCTTAGCAACTCTTTTCCACCCCCATAAAGACGGTTGGAAAAAGCTTTTTGAATTTTTAAACTTGAAACCATGTAGAAACATCACTAGGGAGAAAAGAAAAGCGTCAAACACTTTGTTTCATGCTGGATTATTTTTTTGGGAATCCAGTTTAATTATGTGCACCCAACTAATGATTCCAATGGGAAGCTTGAACAAGATGATGTGGATAGACAACTTGGTTGGCCACTTGTCCAGTGCAAAATGCTTATTGCTTTTCATTTTTTTTCTCACTGATGTAATATTTTTCTCTCGGTTGGTCGACTGCATGTTTTCTTTTATTGAATTAATTTCGAGAGCACCTTGTCTTTGTTTTCTCTTGAGTACGTGCACATAATATGGTTGTTTGTATACAACAAATTAAGGGGTGAGTCAAGCTATTACAAAATATTGATGGTTTCCTGTGACTTTTGAAATGTTTTTAACATTTTAGAGAGAGAGAGAGAGAGAGAGAGAGAGAGAGAGAGAGAGAGAGAGAGAGAGCAGAGATGTTGGTGTTTTTTTTCCCAAATAAATCGAGGACAAACCCACCATGAGCCAAGAGGTGTCATGTTGATCGTGGATGTGTTTAGGCATCCTCAATGTAAAACTCTATGAGTACTCCCCTAGCTGCTCACCCAAATCGGTTTCACTCATCTCCTATGTCTTCCCTATCTTCCTACCCTTTCTTTGAATTTCATTAACGAGATGAGATCTACATTATTCATTTAGTGAAAATAGACATTTAAATTTCCAAAATCCCACTTGTGTGCAGGGATTTTTAGTAATTAAAAAAATCAATGGTCGACAAAACACAAAATTTTGTGATTTGAAAAATCATATATTTTTTGTTCAAAAAATATGATCCAAATGTCTATTCTTACCAACTCGACCATGCTGAATCATCTATAAAGTCAAATTTGATCAAAACAACTTGCATCATAAGATTTAAGAGAGGCATAAAGATAGGGGGTGACATAGGGGATGAATGAAACAGAACTGCTGCTCACCGGGATAGTTTTACATTGGCTCAATGATGTTGATTGTGAATAAAGTAGGCAGTAAAAAATTCAAGGTTATATAATGACCATTTTTTGTTACACAAGTGATATGGTTGACTGAACATATATAGAATCCTTCTTGCTGCATGGGTCACTGCCCCGAGTCTTTCAGGCGTACCCTCTTAGTAGACATCTTCCACCTGATTAGGATCCCATGGGAATCCAAGAATGTGAACTCATTACGATCTCTGTTTCCAGCTTATTCTTCTTCTTCTTTTCAAGCTTTTATTGGTTGAGTCCTCCTCATTTGTTCTCGAACATAATTTTTTTTTAAAGTCAAGCTGGGGTTAGGCAGACGCCACCAGTTATTATTCAACATATATACCACTGGGTTTTGAACCTGCAACATCCCACCACGACAGCTCCTACCAACCACGCGGAGTCCCCGTCAATAAATCCAGCCATTTTTCATTGTTTTTAAAGCACAATACCACAGTTTCATGAAAAATGGCCGCCTTGACATCAGAGTTGGATTGAAAAAAGAAGTTGCAATGCTTTATGCTGCCACCTGTAAAGTAGTATTAGCTTCTTACCAAATTCACCTTTTTTATATGAGAATATCGCTGGGAGATCTTCTTTCCGTTAATGGAAAAAATGTATGCACAAACCAAAAACTGTATATAAATTCACCTTAATTTTGTTAATTTTTCGACTACCCCTGACATTATATCGCATCAAAATCCAGCCTTTGCTCTCTTCCCGATCCTTTTCCTAGCAATTAGCATGAAAAATAGCAGGAGTTGCAGGCTGATAAGTAGCTGTTCGAAACCACCGATCATGAGAAGAAAATGCAATTTCAGTAAAAATTTGATCTGACGTATTTCAGATTCAAGTCAGTTCATAGTTCAGATTCATACGGTTCAGTGAGGGGGTAAAAAAAGTTATTGAATGGTCTGTTCTCCAATGAGTCTTACAGAAGAAGGCATTCATTTGAATCTGAATTGCATACTCTCTCTCTCTCTCTCTCTCTCTCTCTCTCTCTCTCTCTCTCTCTCTCTCTCTATATATATATATATATATATATATATATATATATATATATATATATATATATATATATATATAAAGTGGAGAAAACATGCTAAATAAGCTTTGAGGGTTTTTCATTTTATTTTTAAATTCTGACAATACAAATGTGATCAACATATTCAATTGTATACGGATCAGCTCTTGGAGCATTCAAAGTTTTGATAAGGTTCGGGAAATCAATAGTCCAAAGTCTTCATAATTTTTTTGAGGCTCCAAACAGGGGCGGAGACACGTTTCGGGTAAAACCCAAGGGGTAATGAGTCAGGGTGGACCATGCCCACCCTGACCGTAGGTAGGCAGTGCCCGCCCTAAACTGGACTGCAGGTGGATAGTGCCCTGGGTCAGGGTGGGTACCACTCATGCCAAACCCCCAAGCCGAGTGGCAAGTACATACCTACCTCTCTGTCTCTCTCTGATTTTGGTTAGACAAATAGTTTTTTTGTTTTGTTTTCAGTTAGCATAAATTTATGATTTTTTAGAAATTAAGGTATTGATTTGGACTTTTCCAAATGACATGAATGTTTAATTAAGGTTTAAGTTTGTTTGTGTTCTTTTTCTTTGGATTTATCTGAAAATAGCATGGATGTTTTGATTTTAAGGGTTTTATTTGCTTTTTTTAGCATAATGTATGATAGAGTTTTTATTTTTTTTATTTAATTTAGTTTTTAATAGCATAAATGTTTAATTATAATTTTAACTTTTTGTATGTTTTTTAATTAGCATTAGGTATATACTAAGTGCCTGATTTTAGTTAGAATATTAGTATGTTTTTCTAATGAATGTAAATCCATGGTTTTTTAGAGATTAGGGTAGTTTGTATTTTTTCAAATGGTGCAAATGTTTAAATATAATTTTTAGATTTTTTAGGTTTTTTTTATATATCATTAAGCGAGATTCCATTAATGAATGCTTGAATTTGCTTATTACATACCAAACCCTTAAATATTTGATTTTTGTTCAAATTTAAGTTTTTTATGTGGTTTCTTAAATGCCATAAATATTTGATTAGGCATTTTTGTGTCTTTTTTCAATAAACATTAAACAAGATTCCATGAATGTGTGTTTGATTTTGGTTAGAATTGTAGAGGCTTTATATTTTTTTTCAATTAACATATCTATATCTATGAATCATGTTGTTACAATTTGTGGTTTTGATTTTTTTTACTGTGCATTTGTGCATACTCTAGTTTAGATTCTTGGCTTCTCTCCCAGCTCAAAATATTATTTTTTTGTTAAAAACACATAGCTAGGGCATTGATTCTTAGTAAATCGACCTTGTCGAACACATCTATGGGGTCGAACGAAACACCAAAAAATAAAAAAAATCCATTTAGCATGTTTCCCTCACTCTCTACACACATAGAGGTGAGTGATGCAAACATGCTAAATGAAATATGTTAAACGAAATGTGTTAAATAGGTCTTTTGGCTTTCTTGGTGTTTTTTTGTGTGATTTTGATCCCATATGTGTGTTTGGTATAATCAATTTGCTAGACATTGTTCCCGGATCATGTGTTTTTATGAAAAAAAAAGATATTTGAACTTTTGAAATTCTACAAACACTTTCAACAGTTGATTTTCTTAAAACTTATAAAAACCCACTCATGTGCGACTTGAATGCTCTAAGAGTTGATCCCTAAAAAATCAAACATGTACACCTATATGGTCATAATTTAAAAATTAATCAAAAAATCTCAAAATGCTTATTTAATATATTTTATTTAACACATTTCATTTAGCATGATTATACAGGGTAATACATCCGTGATAAATGAAACATGCTAATTGGGTTTTCTAGTTTTTTGTTTTGTTTTGTTTTTTTAATTCTAGCCATACAAGTGTGATCTATGTACTTGATTTTATAGGGATCAACAATTGAATCATTTGATTTTGACACAAGTGGGTTTTTATAATGTTTAAAACATCAATGATCTAAAATCTTTATAATTTTTTTTAGACTTCAAATACTATTTTCATAAAAAACATGATCCAAGTGTAAATTTGGAGTAAATCGACCATGCTCAACATATTTATGAGATTACAACCGTAAAAGAATACCCAAAAACCCGTATAGCATGTTTCATTTAGCACCGATGTATTGTTCTCTCTCTCTCTCTCTCTCTCTATATATATATATATGTATATATATATATATATATATATATATATATATATATATATATATATATATATATATTAGTAAGGATAAGGTGCTCTAGAAGTACCTACTCCCACCTAATAGAAACTTTAGATTTTCAAATTTCTTAAACTTTTTTTGTTGATCAGACCTTTTATATATATATAAGCATTATTTAGTAAAAATCAATTGCTCATGATGTATAAAAATTTCATGTTTTATATAAAAAAACATTATCCAAAGCATAATTCATAATAAATAAACTATGTTTAATACACCCATAAGGTTTAAATGAGAAGATACAACTTACAACCATGATTTATAGTATGTGGGAGTAGGATGGTAGTCGACCCGGAGAAAATGGGGCCCCACCCTACCTCGCCTTGTTTAGATAGGGGATAGAGGACATGAAACAGGGATGGAGGCAGGGCTAAATTTACGTGTTCCCTGACCCGCCCTGCCCTATCCCCGATCTCCATTAGTAAAATAATTAAATTACTCTTTGACGGTTCAACCTCCTTCTTTAGGGATGGCAGTGAACCGGGGTGAAACAGGTGCCCGTTTGGCCTTTCTCCGTTTATACCAAAGATGAAGGCGGGGATAGAGGTTAAAATCAAAACCCATGTGAGGACGAAGGCAGAGATGGAGGGCAGAATTTTGAGACAAGGCCGGGGTGGAGACCATGTCCCTCACATTCACCCTGATCCAATGCCATCCCTATGTAAGAGTAGGTACTTCCGAAGAGATCCGTCCGTGCCAAACCCATTTGGTGCTAAACCGCGTGCTAAATGGTTTTTTAGCTTCTCGGTGCTTTTTATGCTGTTTAGGCCCTTTAAATGTGTTGGGCATGGTCGATTTACTAAGAATCCACACCTGGTTGCCTCAAAAATTTAAAAAGATTTTGGACCCTTACTTTTTTGAACTTTATAAAAAACTCACCCATGTGTTGTCATCAAACGCTTCTAAGAGCTTATCCCTATAAAATCAAGTACATATATCACATCTGTACGGTAAGAATTTAATTGATTTATTATCTTAAATATTTTGAAAGATACAAACTTTGGTGGTATGTTTGGATCACTCGGCCTTCAGTTTTTTTTAAAAAAAATTTGCATTGTTATTTTTTAACAAATATTGTACCATTATTTAATAGCTTAAGCTGGTCTTTGTCAAATATGCAGAAGCCTCAAAAGAGTTTTTTCAACAAAATGTTGATCCCACGGGAAGGCCTAGCAATTTATCTTTGGCTTTTGAGAAAATTTGGCCCAACTGATTTGCCAATAGATTTTTCCCTTTTAACTTTTATTTGTTTTTCATTGAATTGCAAATATGTACTTATATTTATAAATGGGCTTACATCATGCATTTATTCAAAGCATATTCGAGTTGTTCCGGACCGCCATGTTTTTCACCTTTTGCTTTGATGTATACACCTCTTTGGCACTCTAGAGTGCCCCACAAGGCCTTACGGCCTAAGAACCCCGTGTATTCGGACCCTCTCTTCCCCTCTTGATGTACTTTGCTTTCAAGTATCTATAAAGAAGCTTTTTGCATCTCTCTCTCTCTTTGTGCTTGTGCATATGTGTACTCTTGCTTCCGCTCGTGCGCGTGTGTTGTACATTGCTTGTGTGCTTAAAAGTCCTGCCTTCGGTGTGTGTGATTGCCCGAAGCTATGTCACAGGGGCCTTCGCTTCCCAGCTCGTGACAAGTTGGTACCAGAGCCTTGTCGACATTGGGAGTGACAATGGCGCCAAAGAAGATTGTCATGACTCCTTCAAGCAGCATGGTTCCTGCTGAAGAGGACTTCATGGCCGATGATCGGTTGTCAGCCATCTCGCGTGATGTGGCGGAGCTGACTGGGTCAGTAACCAACATGGAGAAGTTGGTTAATGGAACTTGTGTCGCTTTTAGAGATCTTAATGCAGAGATCAAGACAACAGTAGAGGGAGTGGAAGACTCGGTGGAAAGTCTTGCCACTAAACTTAACTACTTGGTGAAGGACTTTTCCACCAGATTTGATGATTTGTTGGGTCGGTTCAACATCATGGCTGCTGAATTGGATGTTGTTCGACGAAAGAATGAACAGTTAGAGCGGCAGTTGAGAACTACCCCGGTTGGCGGTGTTGCGACATATATGGATAGACCACGTTACAGGCTACCTGAGCCCGCAAAGTATAAAGGCACGCGGGACTCAAAGGATCTCAAGAATTTTATCTACGAGATGGACCAATTTCTAGAAGCTGCGAGGATAGAAGAGGACGCAGAAAGGTTGCGCACCGCAACAATGTACTTTGCGGATGAAGCGACCCTTTGGTGGAGACGTCGCTTAGGTGATGTTCGACGGGGATTGGTTGCTATAGTCTCATGGGAAGACCTCCAGAAGGAAATGCGAGACTACTTTCTACCTAAAAATCAAGAGAAAATGGCCCGAAAAAGATTATTGGCATTGAAACAGACAGGGTCAGTACATGACTATGTCAAGGCATTCTCTTCGATAATGTTGGAAGTGGAGAGAATGGATGATGAGGATCGGTTGTTTTACTTTAGCAACGGGTTGCAAGGATGGGCAAACCAAGAACTTATCCGGCATGACCCCACAACACTAGCTGAGGCGCTTGCGGTTGCAAAGAAACTTGCCGAGCTGGATAGGAATGACCCTGCATTTCAAGGCAGACAGCAAGGAAATGATCGCAACAACCGAAGGGACAATCGAAGAAACGACCAAGGACAAAATGTTGGTCGGGGAAACCAACAGAATCATGGCCGTCAAGATAGCCAAAATAATAATCAGAATTGGAATAACTTTCAGGGTGGTAATTATCATCGTCGTGACTGCCGCATCTGCCATGGGGATCATTGGCATGATACATGTCCCAATAGAAACCGCAGTCAAGGGAATGGAGATAACCGTGCACCCCGAGTTGCGAATGCTGTTCAGGGTGAGGAAGAGGATCAACTTGCAGAGGCGCCAACAATTGGCGCAATGCAGATGATGAATGCAGTAAAGGTCACAACCAGTGTGGAACCGACGGTATGCAAAGAACTGATGTATTTAGAAATTTTGCTCAACGGAAGACTTACCAAGGCATTGGTAGACACGGGTGCCACACACAATTTCATCTCGCGTGAAGAAGCAGAACGGTTGGGATTACAGTGGGAACAAAAAGAGAGTCGCATGAAAGCGGTTAATTCAGAGGCTAAAGCCATCTATGGCGTTGCTCGGGATGTACCAGTGCGGATCCACAACTGGTCAGGAAGGATCGCGTTATCAGTCGCACCCATGGATGATTTTAAAGTCATCCTCAGGATGGAATTCTTGAGAAGCAACAGGGCAGTGCCGATGCCCCACCTCAACGTTGTCAGCTTTGAGAGTGAGAGTCAGCCCTGCATGGTTACTGCGATGACAGGAAAGCCTTGTGAGCGTTTGGTGTCTGCGCTCCAGTTGAAGAGAGGCATAAAAAGTGGTGACAAAACTTTTCTTGTCACAATCCATGCTACAGATGAGGTAGAAAAAGTCGTGAATGTCCCAGAGGCCTTAGCGCCAGTATTAAAGGAGTTTGGTGATGTTATGCCCGCTGAGATGCCGAAGAAGCTACCTCCGAGGCGTGAGGTAGATCATCAGATTGAATTAATACCGGGTGCACGACCACCCGCAATGGCTCCTTATCGCATGGCGATTCCTAAGCTGCAGGAATTACGCAGACAATTGGATAGTATGCTCGAAGCAGGAATCATCCAACCATCCAAAGCTCCTTTTGGAGCGCCCGTGCTCTTTCAAGCAAAGCACGATGGGTCGAAGCGGTTGTGCGTCAACTATAGGGCACTGAACAAAATGGCGGTGAAGAACAAGTACCCGCTTCCTTTGATCGCAGACTTGTTTGATCAACTTGGGAAGGCGAAGGTCTTCTCTAAGTTGGATTTGAGATCGGACTACTGGCAAGTGAGAGTTGCAGAAAGGGATGAGGCAAAGACTACTTGTGTAACGTGATATGGAGCGTTCGAATTCCTTGTCATGCCCTTTGGCTTGACGAACGTGCATGCTACATTTTCGACCCTAATGAATAAGATCTTCTACCCGCACCTCAACAAGTTTGTCGTCGTCTATTTGGATGACATAGTGGTGTATAGCGACTCGATGGAGCAGTATGTTCAGCACCTTCAGATTGTGTTTCAGACTTTAAAGGACCACGAATTGTATGTCAAGCCAAAGAAGTGCCTATTCGGCCAAAAGAAAGTTCATTTTCTGGGGCATATTGTGGGAGGTGGCACTCTCAAAATGGACCACAAGAAGATTGAAGCTATTCAAGCATGGGAGCTGCCCTCTAAGGTTTCTGAGTTGCGCTCTTTCTTGGGGCTTGCAAATTATTACCGACGCTTCATCAAGGGATACTCGCAGATTGCGGCTGCGTTCACAGATCTGTTGAAGAAAGACAGGCCATGGCTATGGTGTGATGCATGCCAGAAGGCTTTTGATGGGTTAAAACATGCCTTGACAGAGGAGCCAGTGTTGAAGTTGTCTGACTGTCGGCAACCCTTTGAAGTGCAGACCGATGCGTCTGACTTTGCTATTGGTGGGGTGTTGCTCCAAGAAGAACATCCCATCGCATTTGAAAGCAGGAAGTTGAACGACGCTGAACGTCGATACACGGTGCACGAGCACGAGATATTGGCGGTCGTGCATTGTCTCCGCACATGGAGACACTATCTCTTGGGTTCACAATTCGTTGTGCGCACTGACAATGTTGCGACAAGCTACTTCCAAACTCAGAAGAAGCTGAGTTTAAGACAAGCACGTTGGCAGGATTTCTTGGCAGAATTCGATATGGTCCTTGAGTATAAACCAGGCAGGACCAATGTTGTGGCCGATGCCTTGAGTCGAAAGGCGGAACTTGCAGCTTTGCTCACCTGGGATGACAGTGTGAGCCAACCGACGAGCGATCTTCTTGAACAAGTGCGTGAAGCTTCAAAAAGTGACCCAATAGCTCAACAATTGATCACATTGGTGAAGGAAGGAAAGACGCAGAGATTCTGGCTAGAGGATGGTTTGCTCCGCGCCGTGGGTGATCGTCTATATATTCCGCGACAGGATACCTTGAGGAGGCGCTTGATGCACGAGTGCCATGATACTACTTGGGCGGGTCACCCAGGACAACAAAGGACCTTGGCATTGTTGGAACGTGCATTCTACTGGCCGCAGATGCGCGGTGACGTAGATGCCTATGTGCGGACTTGCTTGATTTGCCAACAAGACAAGCCCATCAATCAGAGACTCGGTGGACTACTGGAGCCCCTACCTGTGCCTAGTCGCCCGTGTGAGTGCATAACCATGGACTTCATTGTAAGCTTGCCGAAAGCACAAGGTTGCATTTCGATTTATGTGGTTGTGGATAGGTTCTCGAAGTATGCTATCTTCGTGCCTGCCCCTGCCACCTGCTCAGTCGCGGATACTGCAAAGTTATTCGTGCGGAACGTAATTAAGCATTGGGGAATTCCAGAGAGCATCGTCAATGATCGTGATGCATGCTTCACTGACAAGTTTTGGCGAGAAGTGTTTCTCTTAATGGGGATGAACTTGCATTTCAGCACAAGTTTCCACCCCCAAACCGACGGACAGACAGAGAGAATAAATGGCATGCTGGAGGAATACCTGTGGCACTTTGTCAGTACTAACCAAAGGGATTGGGTTGATTTACTTGATGCGGCTCAATTCTGCTACAACCTTCAAAAGAGTGAGTCATCCGGCCATAGTCCATTTGAAGTCGCAACTAGACAACAGTCGCAGACTCCGCACTCCCTTGCTGCGCGAGGACGTGGAAAAGCACCTTATGTATACCAGTTTGTCAGGAACTCGCAAGATCAGACAGAGTTGGCGAAGGCATAACTAAACAAGGCAACCAAGCGCATGAAGAAATGGGCAGATGAGAAGCGTCGCCCAGCAGAATTTCGAGTTGGAGACAAAGTGTTGGCCAAGCTCTTTCCTGACCGCACAACTATCTTTCAGGGCCACCACCGAGGCCTTATTCACAAGTATGATGGCCCCTTCACCATTATCAAACGTGTGGGAAACTTGGCGTACCGGCTGGACTTGCCAACAAACTTTCAAGTGCACCCGGTATTCCATATATGTAACCTGAAGCCATTCTACGAAGATGAAGGAGATCCTCAATGGAGCAGGCCTCAACGTGCTCCGATCCCGCAGCGAGCTCCTTCAGCAGTTAGTGTACCAGGCAGAGATCCAGATATCATCATCAACCATTCCAACAACTATCTAGGGGAAGTCAAAAAGTACTTAGTGCAGTGGAAATGATTGCCAGAATGTGAAGCCACTTGGGAGAAAGCCAACAACATGTTTCAGCATCGACAACTTGTAGAAGGTTACCATGAACAATTGGCGTCGAGGACGGCGCCAACTTAGGCAGGGGAGCGTGTTCCGGACCGCCATGTTTTTCACCTTTTGCTCTGATGTATACACCCCTTTGGCACTCTAGAGTGCCCCACAAGGCCTTACGGCCTAAGAACCTCGTGTATTCGGACCTTCTCTTTCCCTCTTGATGTACTTTGCTTTCAAGTATCTATAAAGAAGCTTTTTGCATCTCTCTCTCTTTGTGCTTGTGCATACGCGTACTCTTACTTCCGCTCGTGCGCGTGTGTTGTGCATTGCTTGTGCGCTTAAAAGGCATGCCTTCGGTGTGTGTGATTGCCCGAAGCTACGTCACAGGGACCTTCGCTTCCCAGCCCGTGACACGAGTAAGGGACTGAAAATTCTCCGAAGGTTCAAGACTTTCAGTCTACAAAATCACGTATAAATGGAGTGTCAAAACACCATAAATTTATTCTGCAACCATGCTTGTACAATTACTGCTTCTCATACACATTGCATTAGAGTTTAATTGCCAACTTTTCTTATTTACTCAAGTGGTACAACATTTTTTTGAGCTGCAGAGTTTTCCGAGTCCTTCACCCTCCCTTTCATATCAACCTCAAATGACCACCTTATTATTTGATGCTGAGACCTCAACAGAACTGATAAATCTCTTGTGGTGTGCTGGTCCATCCTCTCCAACAAGTCTGCAGTTCAAAAATTAGTAATAGTCAATAGGATCTCTCGTGTCCAGAAGGTGAAACAAGCTTGGCAAAATTTATATGGGCAGCAATAAGTACATGGGCGTATGTCAATATATAAAATGCAATCACAACAGGCTTCCAATTTTCACAAGTAATGATCCCTGTCTGTTTTAATTTCAAAACAAGGATTTCCCTTGTGTACAGTTAAATCGAGGAGACAATCTGTTTCCAAGCATAGATGGAATAAGAAGTGATAAAAGAATGACAATATAAGCAATTGTTAGGCTTCTTAAAACTTCATATATGGCAATATATAACTGAGATATGTGGTGTTAAGATGAATATGCACAATGACAAAGAATAGGACTAGATGAATATATGAAGACATGTTTACTAGTATTGCTAATAAATTAAAAATTAAATATTGTCACCTTAGATGTAAAGCCAAGTGTTAGGTTTTAAAGCACGTACAAGCAATCTTAAGATCAACAACAAACAAGAAAGTTCAAGCACACAAGCTTGTATTGCTTCAACTCAGAAAGATAATTAAAGTTAAAACATATTACATGTGTATTCCAATAAGGTTTGTTTGACCTAAATAAAGGATAAATGGTGTAAGTCCCTAACATAGAAACAATATTTACAGTAACAGTTGCATAGCATCTCTCTTTTTTCTCTTGTTCCAATTCTAAGATCCGACTTAATTACAAAACTCAATTGTAAGTAAACTCCAAAACTAAGCTCCAGAAAACTATGAGGACATGAACGAAAGAACAACCTAATATTCCAAGTCAAAATTATAAACTATGTCAAGCTCTTGCAAAAATCCTGTAGTTACAGGGATTTCTTAGTTTAGATACTCACTAAATGATAGTCCTAATACATAGAACTTGAGCGCAAAATTACTAGGATAAAAAAACAGTACAATCCTGGAATTTAAAAACCTCAAATTCTTAGGAGTACATGATAAAAAATTGTCTTCTAAAATGTCACTTCCATCAAACAAGAAATACATTCTCAACAGGGTTTCGGACTCGCAGGTGTTTGACTATTTTTTCCTGCAATGTTAGAGCTATTGAGCTAAGCTGAAGCTTATTTATAAAAAAAATATATTCTTTTGAAGTTGGAAACATTAGAATTCTGCTCAAAACAAATATGTGACTATTTGGTAGCATCAGGCGATGAGCAAGAGAGCGAAAGAACGAGAGAAATGGGGTCGAGTTGCTTCAGGCGATGAGCAAGATAGGGAAAGAGCGAGACAAATGGGGGTCTAGAGAGGGAAAGAGCGAGAGAGATGGGGGTCGAGCTGCGTCGGGCTTGGTGGCGACTGGGGTTCCGGTGCTGCGAGAGAGAGAGAGAATGAAAGAGAGACTTAGCTGAGGGTTTGGGGAGCCGTGTTCTGAAGAGAGAGAGAGAGAGAGAGAGAGAGAGAGAGCAGAGGGTTTGGCGAGCAGGTGGGGAGGCGAGATGGGTTTCGGGGAACTGTGATCTAGAGAGAGAGACCGGGGTGATCCGGGACGACGATCGTGGGAGGGGATCCAACGGTGCTTGGCTCAGGGGAGGTTCAGGCCGCCGATGATGATGGTCCGACGCTGAGGGGGCTCCGGCATGGTGGGAGGGAAGGAGAGGGAGAGAGAGGGGGGAGCATGCGGGAATGGGGGACAAAGGGTAAAAAGTAGGTTTAAGTAAGGTTATTGCTGGCCATTGGATCTGAATGAGATCCAACGGCCAAAAGGGTTAGGTCGTGGTCATTCTCAAAATGATCATGCTCCTGCCACTTAATCGGGGTCTCTCTCCCTATATATATATATACCACCTACTGCGTGCCTATCGAGCGTTGGAAAGATTTTGTGAGAATCTACTTTTAAATCTAACACCAAGTTAGATTTTCATAAGATTAAAAAATCAACGATTTATAATATAAAAAATATTCAATACTTAAAAATATTATTTTTCCTCTAAAAAACATGATTCAAGTGTAATTTTTTAGTCAATCGATTATATGCTAGGGTCAGAATTTTTGAAAACAATTTGAAAACCCTTATCCAAGCTCGATAGTTACTAATAAGCACAAAAAGTATTAGACACCTATATATATAAAGGTATAAGACCTTTAGCGACGATAAAAGTCGTTGCTAAAGGTTGCATACCTTTTATCGCCACTAAAGGTGCTATTTGATGTTGAGTGTTTATCGTGTTCGCGATAGACGCTCAAAGCGAGTTCATTCTGATCATGTTCAAAAGTCAAAAGTGAACATGCACCTGCACATTTTTGTATAATGTTATAATATTCCAAAGACTTTTAGATTCTCAGTGCAAGTTTGCATCAAATAACACCTTTAGCAGCCATAAAAAGTCATTTCTAAAGGTTCATACTTTTAGTGTCTACTTTTTGTTGTTAAAGGTATTATGCAAAAATCATGATGCTAGCCCGAGTTCGTTTTAGTCATATTCAAGAGTATTTATACATCTACGCACTACTCTCTCTCTCTCTATAGAGAGAGAGAGTAATGAGTCTGTGCTAAATCGTGTGCTAAATGAGTTTTTTTAGCTTCTTTGATGGTTTTTATGCGGTTTCAACCCAATAAGTGTGTTGGGCATGATTGATTTATTAGGAATCCACACCTGGATCATGTGTTTTCAATGAAAAAAAAATGATGTTTAGAGCTTTAAAAGTTTATAAAGATTTTGGATGGTTGATCTTGAACTTTATAAAAACCCACTGATGTGTTGAAATCAAACGCTTCAAGAGCTGAAAATAAAATCAATTACATAGATCACATCTATACGGTTAAAATTTAAAAATAAAATCAATTACATAGATCACATCTATACGGTTAAAATTTAAAAATAAAATGAAAAAAACCCTGAAAACCTGTTTAACATCAAATGGGTTTACCACCAACCCATTTCTCTCTCTCTCTCTCTCTCTCTATATATATATATATATATATATATATATATATATATATATATATATATATATATATATATATACAGCCCTTCACAACGTTATACCGTTTGTGGAAGACATCTTTTTCGTAAAAAAAGGTTTGTTTGATATTAATAAATGGGACATGTCAGAACAGGGTTTTGTCTCACTTGATAAAAGGCGTTTAAGAACGCTCTACGTGGGACTTTGTCATCTAGTGGGTACAGGTGGGAGTTGAGGTGGAGTTTTCCGTACTGGCGATTATTGATTGTGATTAATTCGCCTTTGAGAGAGCTTTATTCAGCAGTGGGGGCCCGACGTTTCAGATATTGGTATCGTACGACCTATTTATTGTCCAACCCCATTATTAAAAGCTAAAGTCTCTCTTTTTTATATATATATATATATATCACTTCAGAAAATAACCAGAGCAAACTTGCACAGAAGCCTGAGATTCTGCACATAGCACCTTTAGCAACACTTTTAGCTGTGATAAAACCGAAAGCAGAAACACTATCACTGAGCGTCCATCGCCCTCAACGAAAGTTCGAAAGATTATGCACCAACACACTACTCATATTATATATATATATATATATATATATATATATATATATATATATATATATATATATATATATATATATATATATATATATATATATATGTGATTTTGTATGCTTGAATATTTACTAAACTTTTGAGCCATTGGTTTTCAAGCCTTAAAACACCTTTCTTATACATCCTAATTGGATGATCTAAGAGTCTGTTTTTAAAATTTAAAATAAAAATAAAAAACTGTAAAAATCTCAGTGCATACTAGTTTACATGTTTTGATGGTTTACATGTTTCAGTTACCTTATACACATGTATATATATAAGTTAACATTTGCTCATGTTGACATTACCTATAAATGAGTTTTTCTTCTTTTTTTTTTCATGAAACTGAACCTTTCAGATGTGATCCACATGTTTTAGGTTAGTGGAGGTCAGCTCTTAGATCGTCCAATTATGATGTTGCATTTTCTTGCAAGGCATTTTAATTTTTATGTTGATGGGAAAGGATGTCATTTCATGTGAAAATGGCTCCATTTTCCATGGGGCAAATGGGCCCTAAATGAAGATTAACTATGGTTTTCAAAAGATAGAGCAAAACCAACTTATTAGGAATATTTGTCTAAGAAATGAGTGCTAGTTTTTTTTTTTAAGTCAAGTTGGGGTTAGGCAGACCCCTACAAGTTATATAACCATACCATTTGGTTTTGAACCTACAACGTCCCAACACAAGGTGATATGCACTAGCTGCTCCTACCTGACAAGCAGAGCTCCATATCAGTAACGAGTGATACTTCATTATACCTGGTGTGTGACATGAGTAGGCATAAATTGTTGGCTTAAAATGGATCAAGAAAGAGCCACTTACCTGATGCGGTTATGGACGATTCCAATGACACTTCGGTGGAGGTGGGTGATTGACATTCTCCTTAACCAATCAACACCTTTAATGAGTTGAGACTAGAATGTTGAGAGGTGAGCAGGACCCTTGAACCCTAGAAACAGTGAGAGGCTGATAACACGTAGGTAGTACCTATCACGCTACTATGGGCCTCCTATTTATAAGGAAATCTAGAGGGAGGTTCATAATGAGAGATCCATAATGGGCATACATGAACAATTATAAGGCCTCATAACTATTTTGTAAACCCCCTAAACCCAAGAGTCTCTCCCATGCATGTCCCTTGATGTGCCCATGTCAATATGGGTCATATCCAGGTTGTCGATCCGATCAAAAATTCAATATTCTCACTTGACCCATTGACACATGAAAAAATACTTCATCGAGGTTCATTACTGTTATCTTGATTCAATTTTTATGTTGGTTCACATATTATCCTGTAACACAAGAATGAATCATACGAGTCGTGAAAATGAATACCTCTATATGATATGTCATATTTTCATGTACTACAATATTATTCATTTTAAGTGTTTAGCATGTTAAGAATATCTTTATGAATAGGTTGGTCTCTAACTCATTCTATTGATCTTTTTTAATATTGTTATTTTGTTATTCTCTCTTCAAAATGAGTGACACTTTACACAAAATCAACAATGCACAAAAATCATAGAAAATTAATTTAGTTTCATAATGTATTGTCATACATAAGAAGGAATCAAATAGACCCATTCTCATTGCATGTTGAGAATATAACTTTGGTGCTAGTCCTTTAGTAAGAAGATCTGCAGTCATTTTCTTTATACCAATTGTGTTAATATACATTAAATGGTTCTCATTCATTTATTTAACAATAAAGTAATTTAACTCTATATGTCGACATGAGGTGAAGCTCTTGTTTTTATTCAAGAAAGATACAACAACTTTATTATCACAAAAGATCTTCATTGGCCTTTCAATAGAGTCCACAACACCAAGACCCATAATAAAGTTTCTGATCCATATGGCCTGAGACAAAGTCTTGTATCGAGCAATAAATTCCGCCTCTATGGTGTGAGCTACAATTGTAGACTATTTTCGTTTCTCTATGAGATGACAACACCTACCAATAGAAAGACATATCCAATAGTAGACTTTCTACTATCGAGACATCCTTCTAAGTCTGCATCAGAGTATCTAACGACCTCCAGGTGGTCAACCTTTTTGTAGGTCAACATATAATCTTTCGTTCTTAGTAAATAGCGCATGACCTTTTTCGCAACCTTCCAGTATGCAATGTTTGGATTGGACTGATATCTACCAAGCATCCAAATAGCAAAAGCGATGTTTGGTTATGTCCAAGTCTTCTCATATTGCAAACTCTCAACCGTCGAAGCATACAAGATGCTTGCCTTCTGAGCTTTTTTATTATCATCATGAGGATAGTCATTTAGGCTTAATTTATTTCCTTTTACTATGGGTGTCAAACCAAGAGAGCAATTCTTTATCTCTTATCTTTTAAGAACTTTAAGAATATAAGATTTATGAGAGAGGCCAAGTACACCCTTAGTTCTATTACGACATATCTTAATTCCAATGACATAAGTGGCCTCACCCATGTCATTTATATCGAAATGAGAAGAAAGAAATTCTTTTGTTTCATGTAGCATAACCAAATCATTAGTCATAAGAAGAATATCTTCAACATACCAAACTAAAATTAAGAATTTACTTCCATTAGCCTTAAGGTATATACACTGATCAATAATATTTTTAGTGAATCCAAAATTTAAAATCACTTAATTGAACTTTTTATACCACTAGATGAGGGCTTATTTAAGTCTATAAATTGATTTTTTTAATTTGCAAACTAAATTGTTTGAGTCATCTATACCGAAACTAGAAAGTTGTTGCACATATACCTCATCTTTCATATCACCATTTAGGAAGGTTGTTTCCATATCTATTTGATGTAGCTCTAAATCAAAATGAGCTACGAGGGTCATGATTATTCTCAATAATTCTTTAGTTGAGATATGAAAAAAGGTTTTATTATAATCAATGCCCTCCATTTGAGTGAATCCTTTTGCAACAAGCCCAACCTTGTACCTCTCCACTCACCCTTTTTTAATATATGCATTGTAGTCCTAAAAGCTTCACCCTATAAGGTCAAGGAAAGGTTTGAGTGATTTAACTTCGCTCAAACCATTTTTTTAAGCGTACATTTTTTTTTTGCTACATAATTTTGGTATGCACTACCAGGCATGGTGTATTGAGACAAAATGTCTTCCTCCTTTAGAAACTGAGCTAATGACCCTTTTTTTGTCTCATCTCAGTAAAATGACCATAATATTCACTACCTCTATCAAATCTAACCACTTTTATAACTTCTACCGCTATCAAAACTTTCTTGAAGTCCTTAAAAACTTGAAAGACCTAAGATTTCTCAAATAACAAGTAAAGATACATATATTGTAAGTAATCCTCTATAAAGGTGATAAAATATTTTTCACCCGTATAACACAAGAAAAATGACCCGCAAACATTCATATGCACAATCTCTAGTTTTTTATTACTGCATTTGGCATCTTTCTAATATGTGTTGGACTGCTTAACATTTATGCAGTCAATACATGGTTCTTTATTCGTGAAGTTAAGGGATCCAAAAATCCCTTCTTTCACAAGTCTTTGAATTCTCTCTGTTGAAATGTGTTCTAACCTTCAATGCCAAAGTAAATAGGATTGATCGTCCTTTAAACTACGTTTATTGTTAATCATTGTATTCTCAATGGAGTGAGATACCTAGATATGTAGTTTGGCTCTCAAATGATACAAATCATCACATACATATGTAGAACCAACAAAAATAGACTTTTTAAAATAATAAGATTTGAATTTTTAAAATTAAATATAAAACCAAACTTATCAGGTTTTGAAATAGAAATAAAGTTTCGACTATTAGGATGAAATATAAAATGTATCAACCAAATCCAAAATGAATTCAGACTCCAACACAACTATGCAGTTCTTAACGTTCTTCACATGCGAAGACATCTTGTTTTTTGAGAAGCTTCTTTCATGCTCTATTGGTTCTCTTTTATTGAAAAATACTTGCAAAAGTTGGCAATATGCATCGTAGCATCAAAATCAATCCACCAACTATGCAATGAAACATATATTAAATTGCACTCATGAAAAACAAATGACATGTTACATTTCTTCTCGAGTCATTTCTTATGGTTCAAGCTATTCACTTTCTTATATTCTTTCTTCTTAGAAAAGAAGCACATTATAGAAAAATCTCTGGACTGAGATTTGACATTCGCCTAAGACTTATAACTCTTTTTAGAATTTTTTTTTTTTTGCTTTTCTTCTTAAAAGAATCCTAAACTTATAAAATTTTCATGAATTATCTAGTAAATAAAGAAAAAAATTTACTATTGCTCCTAACCGAGCAGGAATCTGAAATATCAATTTGAGCGAAATTAAAACTTTCAAGGATTTTAAAAGTTGCAATTTAAAATCTATTTAGATTTGGACTTTTGGATCTCGATCCTATAAAGATTTGAACTCCATTATTTAAGTTAAGTGAATCTTGTATCTGAATCTGGATCTCAAGATGATCCAAAATCTATTAGAGAAAATAATTGGGTTTGGTATTTGGATCTGGATTTCAAGAGGAATCAAAATTTACTTTGGATTTGGATAGGGTATGGGTTTGATCCAAATATAATTGGTTCTAATTTAAATTCAGGATTGAATCAAAAATATAAAATTGGGTTTTAATTAAATATTTTAAAATTTAGTGTTAGATAATATATTTATTTAATATATATATATATATATCACTTAAGAGTTAACAAACTATCTTAATGGTTTTTTCTAAAATTAATCTAAGCTATGTAATAAATAAACTAAACTAAATGGTAAAATAATAAATAATAAAAAAGAGACGAGAGTGAGTCGGCCCTCACTAGTGGGCTCCACCTTAAAATTAATAAGGACCGACATATGATGAGAGGAAGAAGAAAGGGTGGGTCTACCCTCCATCTTCTCTAAAGGAGTTAAAATATCAAACAAGAAATTAATAAAGCAAATGTAATAAAGAAAATAATGAAAAGTGGCATTAAAAAGTCAATTTAATGACATGGGAAGAATAAGACACCCCAAACCTCACCCTTTTCACATTTAATGAGGCTCTATAGAGAGAGCTTCACACACGATAGGCCTCTCCCTCTCCTCTTTAAGTGATGAAAAGAAATGAAAATAATAATAATAATATAAGGTATATTTTAATGTATTGAATGTAATAATTGTATTTTAAAGTCAGTTGAATGACTTGAAAGGTGAAGAGACCCCGACATGATGAGCTCTTTCCCTCCCATCTCATTTAATGGAGGGAGTCCCATACGTTTAAGGTCTTTCTCTCTCTCTCTCTCAACCCTCTCATTTGCCTCTCATATTCTATCCCTCTTCTCTCACATATCTCCTCTCTATTTCAAACCCCTCCTTTCATAACGTAAGAGTGAGGAAAATTTTAGTTGGTTGGAACTCAGAGTGGTTCGAAACATTACACGCGATGATCATCCGATCTTTTCAACACACGAGTTAAGGATCTTCTTCCAAGAATGCGTAGGTAACGGGCCATCATGTAGGATTATGTCGGACCGTCCTCAGTTATGCTGGTCAATCGGCTTCTTGGTTGAGATGGACGACATATAAAGGATGATCGCAGCCCACCATGTGTACATGTGATTAGAACCCTGTAAATGAAATATATATACATATATATAGCCTTTATTAGTTTCACAAAAAAAAATTCTAAGCTATTCGTTTCGTGTTAATTGTGTGCTCATCTATGATCACCCTTCACCTAGGCATGCAAGGTTGCTTAGGAAGTGCCAAGGCATGCTTTTAGCTGCATAGCAATTGGGTTATATGTTTAGATTGTAAAAATGAGTAGGGACACAACGTCTTTCCTTTCCAGTTTGTTTTATACATATCTATAAGTCATAAGTATGGACATTTTAGTTGTTCTTGTTTTGCTTTGTTGTAACCCTAATAAAGGGGTATTCCTAGTGCATTCTCTATTTTGAGTTTAGTGAAGGAATAGCAAGACCTGATAGAAAACTCTTCACACCTTCCCTTCTTACTTTCTATGACTTGGCACAATTCTGAAATACCGTTTTCAAAAAAGAAAATATAAATATCGGCTGATCGGATGGGTTCACCAGCGCCGAGACGGCTGCCCATTTCATGTGTAAATTAGTGCCTGCTGCATCCCAGTAGCAGATCATGCACCAAATAAAAGAAAGTGTAATATTGACTGACTGACTGGGTTGCTGACCCAATCAGTTTGCAGCCAATCCTAGTCGAGCTCGAACAGAACAAGGGGACCAGCAGGGTACGCCATGGTTGTGACTGCAGCAGGCTGCAGTCCAAAAAAAAAAATTTATGTAGGCAGGCTGGGTCTATCAACCCCAGCCGACAAAAAATGGGAGGGCAACATGGTGTTGCTGCACTGCTGGACACAGCAGTGTCAGGCTGCTGCGTTGAGTGGTGGCAGCAGGTGTTGCACCTTCAGCAGTGCAGCAGGTTGAGTCTGCTTAGCCCTGACACAAAGAAAAAAATATATATATATATAATATATATATATTACGAATTAAGGGAAAGAAAAAAATATATAATATACATTTGTATAGGACTCAAAGAGAGAGAGAGAGAGATAAAGAAAAAAAAAGATCTTTTGGGTTGTATGTCAATGGAAACTGCTTGAATAAGCATAAGTTCAATAAGTATAGATCTTGAATGTTTGTATTGGACGATAATCCAAAGAAAATTATAAATCGAATAAGCTTGCTTGCCATTTTATGCGAAAATGTGCATGCGGGTGTAACTTCACAATCATGGCTTAATTAATGCTTTATGCTTAAATGAAAGCATTACTTACATGAAAGGTTTGTAAAATACATATTTTGATAAAATTGTGATGCTTGAATTGTTTGCAAATGCTTCATGGTTTAAAGGACATGAACGGGTTTCATTCGTGAACCTTGTCCTATAGAATGTATGATTTATAGATGTGTTGTATTGCAACAAATGTTTGTAGGGCCATGCCCAGAACCAAAGATGAGCATAAGGTTCTACAAAACCTTTGGGGTGCCACACGAGCACTCGCGATAATTTGTGTGTGCCTTGCCCAAAATTGGGTGGACGGTTGAACAAAACTAATGGGGTACGAAGCATACGCCCAAGTTATTTAATTAAATAACTATATATACACAAACCTAAGTAAATGCCTGGCTGATTTAAATGTATTGGGGCATTCTTCGTTGATAAATACACCAAAAGCTCACTTGATGGGTGATCTGAATGTATAAAAAATAAATATAATATTCCCGATTACACCCTTGGTATGTTCTACATTCTGTCATTTAATGTTGATGAGTTTGTGTACCTTAAAGCGATACTCGGGTTCTCAAAATCCTATTATGAGCGACAATAGCTCGATGGTCCTCTACCCATATAATTAGGAAACCCAGACTACTCAATCTTTGTCTTAAAGCATAAGGTAACACTTAGTTCTAAAGCTTTTAATAATGCAGAAATTCTTCTGATGTTAGATGTCATTGGAAACCCAGATGGATGTCTTGATTAAGGCCATACATGATCTCATTGGAGTAGTTCATAGTTCATTAGCAGGCTACTACCATCTGAGATCTGCAGTTGATAGTCTGAGAAAGTGTCAATCCGAGAGTTGTAGATGAATTGAGAACCCATCCGGAACTCAATTGTTGGTGGTGTCGTCACGGTTTGGAGGGACAGACTTACCCTCATAATATAGAGGGTTGTCTCACCACCCTATTTGGGACTACCAAATAAGGAAGAAGGTGGATAGGAAGCGTACTATTGTGACAACCCTCGCCAATGATGTTTCAAGTCACTCGGTGGGATGTACTCTTTACGATACTATGGTGATAAATAGTTGCATAAATATTTACACTTATTGCAGAAAACCTTGACTAATATGGCAAATGAGTCATTGTGCGAATAACAACAAAAATGATAATGTGAACACAAACACGAACCCTACTAATGACTAACAAGCACAAAGAGGCTTCGTCATAGATGCTCTTAACAACTTGGTGTAGACAATAAACACTCACATCTAGAATCAAGGTGCATAGGTCATAATGGTCCAAGTAGACCCCAACCATGGTCAGGTAACTTACGAGAAGTTCCTAAAATTGGACACACGTATATATTCAGCGAAAACTGATCCCGAGGTAGTCGAGAGTTGGGTCGAGGAGATCATGTGAGCCTTCCACGTATTGCATGTACCTGAAGTCCAAAAAACTAATTTTGACACTTATTGGTTGAAAGGAGAGGCACAAAAGTGGTGGAATATTGTCCTAACAGTTTGCTTTATTGGAGCAGGACCAATCCCTTGGGTTGAGTTGATGGTGATTTTTTTAGACACTTATTCTCTTTAACATGCGCAAGAGTGGAAGCAACAAATGTTTTTGGAGCTCACTGAGGGCAACATAAGTTTTGCGGAATATACCTCAAAGTTCAGAAGCTTGGAACGCTATTGCCTAAATTTATTCACCGACAATAAGGCTAGGGCAACTAAGTTCGTAAGAGGGCTTAAGGATACCGTAGCAACACCAAAAGCAACAACAACATCAGAACACCCAAAATAAGGTTCAAGGGTGAGTTTATGCCACTACCGCAGAACAGTTGAAGAAAGGTGACTTGGTGCAAGGTATAATTTTTGTTGTTGGTCATGCTGCACTTGCTTCTTTGATTGCGGAGCTACATACTCCTTTATATTATTCAACTTTACAAAACAACTTAGGGTATACAAAAAACCATTAAATCATGCTTTGTATGTATATAACCTTATAGGTGTCAATTCAGTGTGTATAATATATGTACCCAATATAAAATGTTGAGTTAGATGGGCATAATCTACCCCATTATTCATGTTGTGATCTTGGGTATGGACTGGTTGTATAAACACTATGCATGTGTAATGTGTCATAAAGAAAAGGTCTCGTTGACTCGACCTGAATGCCCAAAAATAGAATTTAGACTCTCAAGACCTGTTATTGAGATTCGAGTCATCTCCACATTGAAGACCCAAAAATATATATCGAAAGGATGTGTTGTTTTTCTAGTTAGTGTAACATTAGCGGACTCAAAATCAGTACCAATTGAATAGTTGAAAGTTGTTCCAGAATTTTTGGAGGTATTTTTAAAAGAATTGCTTGGACTTCTTCCATCATGGGATATGGAGTTTGTGATCAAATTAGTACCAGAAACAACTCCTATCTCCAAAGCTCCCTATCAGATGGCACTGGCAAAACTCAAGGAGTTGAATAAGCAAGTACAAGAATTGATAAATAAGGGTTTTATATGACCCAATGTGTAACACCTCAATTTTTATAACCCAAAAAATAGTGGATTTTTTTTAAATACTTTTAACTATTTAACAAATAACAACAGAAAAATACATCAGGTCAAAAATTTGGCATGCTACTTCACATAATCATTTGCAGTCATATAATTGTAGAGTTAAAATAGATTTCAAATTAAATATGACAATAAAATTTAAATAGCCACACATGTCCAGAATTAATTACATTCAACCTTAACTCAAAATATAAAATTTATCAGAGTCCAAAACATCCATAAGACAAAGAAAGGTAGGCTCGGTCCCCGTCACAACCTCCCGTCTTCGCTAATAAGTACCTACTCACTTCCTAAAAAAATTTAAAATCAGAAGGGTCAGACACAACTTGTCTCAGTAGGATAGATTATACTAAACTTGTAAAACAGAAATACAAAACAAGAAATTCATCTAATTTTTCATAGTAAATTAAATCTAAGTGACTAATCATGCATTTTAATTTAAGCAACAAGTACAGAAACTAGTAAATTTAAATAAATATATATTATTCATTTTTAACTCAAATCAAATATAATGCATGAACAGATAAAATGTATGAATTTACTATATGCAGAAATCATTGAATGCGTGTTCAAATTTTTGTCTTTAATTACATGATCTTTCTTAAATGATGCATGCAATGCCTAACTAATGCACATACATCTTATGTTTCACTTCTTAGCCCTGTGGATACAACACAGGCATAAACCTGATGCAGGGTTGTGGCTCAGACAGTGTTTTACGTACAGGGGTGACTTTAGCCTGGCTAAGCACCTTTCACCAGTTCTGGGTGCAGGACGACAAGAGAGAGAGAGACTCCTAATACCACCATCTTGATGCATCAGAATTTCATTCATGAGTTTCTTACCCTCTACACCGCAGTCTATTGCAGAGGTTTTCCCTGTCTTTATAGGTGAGGAGGAGTAACCTTCTGTACTCAAACAGAGTTTCACGAAGTCGAATGTACCACTTGCTCTCTCTTTGCAAACTCTCATTTTAATGTCGCATGTTTTAACTTGATTACTTTAATGACTTACATGCAATATTATGAATGAATCTGTTATAAGGAGTCGATCACTTCTCAAGCAATGGATGCATTTATAAAGCACAATATTTAAAAAATATTTTATTTATTCATGTTTCCAAACAGGAACATGTGCATTTGCATAAATGCAAAATTTCATTCATTACTTGGTATACATCTATTTATACATGAGAACCTCATCATCATCAATATAATCATGAGAGTTTGATACAAATCTCAGCATGGATTTCATGAACATAAACACTTTACACAGGTTTGGACTCTTCGGTCCTTTGTATGTGTATAGCCCCCTTTCGGGCAAACGTATTTATTATCCTTTTTTTTATCATGCAAACATGTCTTATCATAGGCACTTCACACCCTGCATAAAATATGATATTTACTTGCATGCACATTCTAAAATAACTTAATTTATAAAATATGCAAAGTACACAAATATTGGAGTTCGGCCCTTAGACCGATTTCGATTTGCAAAATCCTCAATTCTGACCAACTGTTATAGAATTAACAAAAAAATTTACATTCAGTGAACAAAGCTAAAATTTTCATAGATCATAGAAAATTTTGTCAACTTCCCGTAGGTGCAAATCGTTCATAAAAAATCCTTTGTATGAGGGAGTTACAAATGTTTTACTACATACATGTCAGACTATATTTCAATTGTTGCCGAACCGTGCTCAGACTATGAACAGAGCTAAAAATTTCACAGAAGATAAGAAATTTTGTTAGCTTTCCAAAGCAACAAACTGCACATTAAAAATTTTTCGGACGAGAGAGTTCTGAGTGTTTTACTGGCCGAATGTCTGGCCAAAAAAACTGTAATTTTGGGTCTATGCATTCGGGTGGGCCTAAACTGGGTTACCCGAATTCGTACACCCATAAATTTTTTGATATAATATAATTAAAAACCATAATAAAACTACACATCTAGGTCTAATCTAATATCCCTAAGACAAATCATATTTTTTCTCAGCCTTTTGGCTAGAAAAAATGACATGTCTCTCACATCCATTATTTCCTAGGAAATTAATTTAGAAAAATACATAATTAAATGAATAAATCATAGAATTTACATGCAAATAAAATTCAGAAAAATCTACAAAAATCATACAATACCCATATGCATATATTCTACTAACTACAATAAAAAAATTACATGATCTATATCACGAAATCCATGATTTCTCTGAATTACCAAAATCTTTTTTGAAAAACCTGATTTAACTAAAATTGCGATATCTCCAAATTTTGACCATATAAATTCACCAAATTTTTATAGAATGTCTATAACAATCCACTCTACTAATATAAATCAATACTTTCAAGAAAATCATAGCATAATTTGTGTATTTTTAAAATTTACAGATTTCTTTTTTGAGAAACCTGATTTTGAGCAAAAACATGTTTTTAAAAGCGTTTTTTTTCTCAAAAACCCCTTATTTTTTAATCTTTCAATAGCCCTAAGCCAAACCCATGTATAGGAGGGTTTGTTTAGGATCTATTATTATAAAAAATTAGTGGAATTAGTGTTACGAATTTTGTTTCGCAAGAAAAGTATAAATCTACCTACTTTTTTGTCAAGAATTCTAGTCCTACGAAATTCGGTTGAACTCTTTGCACAAACCAAGCGATCCACATATCTCACAACCTTGGATGTAGCCTCCTTATGCCTTCTTCAACCATGTAAAGGTCTTTGTTGTATATCCAAGGGTGAAAACACCAATAGACTTGGTGTAGGAAAAGGAGAGAGAAGAAAAAGAAGGGATTTGGGAGAGAGAAAAGAGAAGAAGCTCTAAACCATAAAGAGGCAAATATGGGGAGGGTCAGCCCCTCCTAAATATTTATAGCACTTGAGTTGGGGTCAAGGGCTGAAGCAAATTCCATCCCTTGATCTCAATCAAGGGTAACTTACCAAATCTAAAAAAAATTACTCTTTTTTTTTCTAAGCTCTCTCTCTCTCTCCCCCCCCCCCCCTTTTTTTAATCTAAGCATGGTACATGATATATTTTTGTACATACTTAATTACTTAATATACTATATATAATATAACTATATTAAAAGAGAGAGAGAGGGTTGGTCGACCCCCTTGATAGACCTCCCTTTCCATTTCCAAAATCCATATGTTTCCTTTCTTTTCTTTCCTTTTTTCCATTCTTTTTTTTTGTATTACATTTGATTTAGATAACTTAGTTTAGTATCTATGTTAGGTATTATATTATATACAATATATATACTATGTAATATGGTCTACATGGGCTGGTCAACCCATGTAGTCCAACTCTTTCCAAATTTTAAAATGCCAACTTGCTTGTTGACTATTCCATCCTTTTTTATTTATTAACTTCTCATATTTTTTTGTTACTTTCCTAATCTCTCAAGAGATGTCCCACCCTTACTGGACCCTTCTAGTTTTTTTCCAAAATGGTGCCCCCTTATAGGGCTCTTTTTAAAAAAATTGGAAAGTTTTGACTTTTTCAACCTTTATTTTTTTTTTTTTGAAACTTTGATTTTAACTTAGATTTCAAGTTTGTTTTTGTTTTAAAACAATTTAAACTTTAAATTTGGATGCCACATAGGTTGGGAGGGCCCACCTATGTACTCCTACCATTTTATAAATTCTAGTAAATTTTTGAAATCCATTTCACGAAATTCAAGCTAAATTTATTTTAAATTAAATAAAAATGCTTTAGAAATTAATTCGGAATCTATATGAAATGCTAATAAATGAAATTTAATTAAATCATGCATAAATAAATTTTATTAATATATTTTCAAAGTATTAAACATTTTAAATCATTAATTTTTTTTAGTTAATTCCATTAAGGCTAACTCTAAATTTTACAAAAAATATGATTCAAAATTTCAAATTCACCCTAAATTATACTTAAATTCTAAATGTCATTTAAGCCTAAATTAACTTTGAATTTAATTAAATTCAAATTCAAATATTTACAAATTCAAATATAAATGTTTGTTTATGTAAATTGTTTATATTACTTATGGGTTAATTTGAATTCTTCAGAAATAATTCTAAAAAATTTGAACCTCAATGTGGTTGATGAGACCCAGGGGCCTGTAGGGGTTCCTTTTACATATTAATAATAGTTTTTAAACCCTGTAAACTCTATAGTATTATCACTATATAGTTTTTCTTCTAAAAATATCATTTTCTCAATAATGCACTTTGAAAATGATTCCTACCCGAGTCAGCAGAACCTATTGTCGTAGTGATTATTTGATTTCATTTTGGTTTCATACATTAGGTTTCAAACTTGAATTAACATTCGATTAAGTCTCAAATCTAATTATAATTGAAATTCAAATTTAAATCTGATCCAAATTCAAATTTTTGAATCAGGATTCAGATTTATAAAACTTCAAAAATTGAAATCGAAATTCAATAAGATTTCAAATTAAAATAGATACTTAGTTCGAATCCTGGATAATATTAAAACTCAGATTAGATCCAACAAAAAACAAAATCCTGATTCAGAATAAATTCTCAACTTGAACTTTATTCTGAATCTCAAATAATATTTGAATTATAATTAAATTTATAGCATATTTTTTAATAATATTTTAGCCTTAATTTACTATTATTTCCCATAAAGTATCAAAAAAATTTATGGGTTTTACACAATAACCTTGGGGTGTGTCTATTTTGTTCGTAAAAAGAAGAATGGATCAGTGAGACTATGTATCAACTATAGGATGTTGAATCAGGTCGCCATCAAGAGCAAGTACCCATTGCCCTATATTGAAGTCTTGTTTGATAAATTATAGAAGGCAAAAGTGTTCTTAATGATCGATCTTATGTTAGGTTATTATCAACTCTGAGTTAAAGATAAAGATGTCCGTAAGACGACCTTTAGAATAAGATATGAACATTATAAGTTTGTGGTAATGTCATTCGAACTTACGAATACTCTAGCAGCATTCATGGATTTAATGAATTGTGTGTTTTGTCCATACTTGGATTTATTCATGATAGTATTTATTAATGATAGCTTAATATACTCTGAAGATAGGGAACAACATCGAGATCATCTATGGGTCATGTTGGAAACACTTCAAAAATACCAACTATATGTGAAGCTTTTTTAATGTGAATTTTAACTTAAACAAGTGATGTTCTTGAGTCATGTGATCTTGAAAGACAGAGTATTAGTAGACCCAGATAAGGTAAATATTAGATACAAACCTTGAAAATCTTAAAATTAGCAAATAAATTTTCCTTTAAAACCCTAATAGAATATCTTCAATCATGATATACGTAGAAGCTGTATTAAACTGGGAGAAGCCTAAGAACGTTAGTGATATAAGGAGCTTCTTGGGATTGGCAGGCTACTACAAATGTTTCATCCAGGACTCTAATGGGTAGGAAGTGAGCCGATTTGGTAACTCTAACAATGATCACCCAAATTGCATCATGCTGTCTTCGAGTCTTAGGTAAACCTATCACAATATTCATATTGATGTCTTCCCACTTTCATTATGAAATCTTTATTTGTTGCATTATACCTGCAGGTCTTTAATGCTCAATCTTGACCTGCTGACAGGTCAAATACTTTGAGACATATTTTGTTATCTCTCGCTTCATTCCCTTCCACTAATACTTCTGATGTGAATCCTTATACATCTTAGTACTATCTTAATGTATGGTGTACTTGGATCTATGAGCTTCATCCAATAGCAATTTTCTTAATTTAGGGTCATTCAGTACCCAAATCTGGTCTTTCATCCATAAGCTACCATCCTCCTTCAACCTTAAAGATGCATTCTTTTATTGCATGAGCACCTTCAGTCTTTCATACTAAGGGTCTATCTTTTGTGCATTAGCAATCTTAGTAGTGAATTCAGTTTAAATAGTCAGACTGGATATCCGAAACACACCTGAGTCATCAGAAAAAGGCTTTCAATCTATAAACTCTTCCAACATTTTTCATCCTTATCCTACTAAACTAGACAAGGTACTTCCTCTTGCTTTTCGGCAAAGTGCATTAGCTACGATGTTGGCCTTCCTAGAATGATAAGAGATGGTGAACTTGTAATCCTTTACAAACTTCAACCACCATAATTGTCTCATGTTCAACTCCTTTTGAGAGAATAGGTATTTCAGACTCTTGTGATATGTAAATACTCTGAACTGCTTTCCATATAAGTAGTGTCTTCATATTTTGAGTGTAAACATGATGGCAACTAATTTTAGATCATGGATGGGGTAGTTTCTCTCATGAGTCTTTAACTGTTTTAATGCATAAGCTATGACCTTTCTGTGTTGCATCAGGACACATCTTAATTCAGTCCCAAAGGCATCTGTATAAATCATAAAACCTTAATGTCCCGATGACAAAGTTAATATTGGGGCTGAGGTGAATCTCTGTTTTAGGATTTGAAAACTCTCCTCACACTGATCATTCCATTCAAACTTGGTTCTCTTTCTAAGTAACTTAGTCATAGGCAAGGCTATAGTACAACTACATGAGGTATCAGTCTCGATTATATCAGACCAAGATCCTCGTTTCACTTCTTTTTTAGAAAAACTACAAAAATCTTTGAGAACAAAGTTAAAGTTCAATACTGCTTTTATCCCCAAACGGATGGACAAACAGTCAAAAAAAACCATTCAAACACTCAAGGATATGTTGTGAGCTTGCGCTCTCGACTGGAAGGGTGATCGGGATACACATGTAGAATTGGTGAAGTTTGCCCATAATAACAGCTATCATGCGAGTATTTATCATGTGAGTATTGGGATGGCACCTTATAAAGCCCTATATGGATGACCACGTTGATCCTCAGTTTATTGGGATGAGGTTGGTAAGAGGACATTGGAGTCACCAATGGTGTTGCAACATTACATGTAGTAGGTAAAAATGATCCAGAATAGTCTGTGTGCCGCCCAGAGTTGACATAAGAGCTATGCGGACAAGCAACGTAGGGAATTCACTTTTGAAGTAAGAGATTCCATATTTGTTAGGGTAACTCCTACCAAAAGTATTTTTTTATTTGGAAAGAAAGGGAAGCTGAGTCGCAGATATGTCAGACCATTTTTTTATATTAGAACATATTGGTGAGACGACGTACAGAGTAGCACTACCTCCTCATTATTTGCAAATTCATAATGTCTTTCATTTATCTATGCTGTGAAATTATGTACTTGATCCATCCCACATAATCCAATATAAAGATGTAGATATGCATGAAGATCTGACCGTGAAAAAATGACCAGTGAAAATCATAGATGGAAAGGAGCAAGTCTTGAGGGTCGAGACTATACCTCTGGTCAAGGTATGATGTCAACATTATGGCATCGAAGAATGCACATGGAAACCCGAAGCAGGTATGCAGAAAAAATACCTCCACTTATTTGAGTCAAATTGTACCAAATTTTGGGGACGAAATTTCTTTAAGGGAGAAGGATGTAAAACCAGTAAAATTTTCATGAATTGTCTAGTAGATAAAAGAAGATTTTATTGTTGTTCATAATTGAATAGGAATCTGAAATATCAATTTTAGCGAAATTATAGGTTTCAAGGAATTTAAAACTTGAAATTTAAGTTCGCAATTTAAAATCCATTTAGATTTGGAGTTTTGGATATGGATCTCAAAAAGATCCGAACTCTATTATCTCAGTTAAGAGGATCCAGTATCTGAATCTAGATCTCAAGAAGATCCAAAATCCATTAGAAAAAATAATTGGGTTTGGTATTTGGATTTGGATCTCAAGAGAATCTAAAATCTACTCTAGATTTGGATAAGGTATGGGTTTGATCCAAATAGAATTGGATCCAATAAAAAATATAAAATTTGGTTTTAATTAAATATTTTAAGATTTAATGTTAGATAGTATATTTATTTAATATATATATCACTTAAGAGTTAACAAACTATTTTAATGATTTTTCCTAAAATTAATTTAAGGTATGTAATAGATAAACTAAGCTAAATGGTAAACTAATAAAGAAAGAAAACGAGACAAGATTGGGTTGCCCCTCACTAGTGGGCCCCACCTTAAAATTAATAAGGACCCATGTTTTTGGAGAATAATGATGAGAGAAAGAGGAAAGAGTGGGTGGACCCTCCCTCTTTTCTAAAGGAGTTAAAATAATAAACAAAAAAATAAATAAAGCAAATGTAATAAATAAAATAATGAAAAGGGGCATTAAAAATTAATTTGATGACTTATGAAAAGAAAAAGAGACCCCATATGTGATGGGTCTCTCCCTCTCCCTTTTCACATTTAATGAGGGTCTATAAAAAAAGCATCACGCACGATGAGCGTTTTCGCTCATGCCAACATCTTGGCCATCCGATTTGCGTTTTAAAAGGCTCAAAAGTCAACAAAACCACGTGGCATTCATCCAAAATGCAAACAGACGGCCACGATGTCGACATGAGCAAAAATGCTCATGTTCAGCATGACCTGATCTACTTCCCACACATGATAGGCCTCTCCCTCTCCTCTAAAGTATTTAAAAAAAAATGAAAAAAATAAGAGGTATTGAATGTAATAATTAGGTCTTAAAGTCACTTGAATAACTTGAAAGGTGACGAAAACCACATGTGATGGGCTCTTCCCTCCAATCTCATTTAATGGACTCCTTATGGATAGGGAAGTCCCATACCATTGAGGTCTTGCTCTCTCTCTCAACCCTTTTACTTCTCTCGCATCTCTCTCTCTATCTCAAACCCATCCTCTCATACTGTATAGCTGAGAAAAATTTTAGTTGGTTGGAACTCAGATGAGTGGTTCGGAACCATACACGCGATGAGCATCCAATCTTTTCAACACGAGGTAGGGATCTTCTTTGAAGAATGCGTAGGTAACGGGCCAGCATATAGGATCATGTTGGATTGTCCTCATTTATGCTGGTCAATCAGAATGTGTAGGTAACGGGCAGACCCAACCTGACACAATGAAAAGAATATATATATATATATATATATATATATATATATATATATATATATATATATATATATGCGAATATGAATTAAGTGAAAGAAAAAAATTTAATATAATATACATTCTTATAGGATTCAAAGAGATAAACATAAAGAAAAAAAAGGATCTTTTGGGTTGTATCTAAATGGAAACTACTTGAATAAGCATAATTTCTTTAAATATAGATCATGAATGTTTGTACTAGACAATAATCCAAAGAAAATTATAAATCGAATAAGGTTGCTCGACATTTCATGCGAAAATGTGCGTGTGGGTGTAATTTTGCAAACATGACTTAATTACAGCTTTCTGCTCAAATGAAGGCATTATTTACATGAAAGGTTTGTGAAATACATATTTTGGTAAATTGTGATGTTTGAATTGTCTGCAAATGCTTCTTGGTTTAAAGGACAGGAACGGGTTTCATTCACAGACCTTGTCCTATAGAATATATGATTTACAGATGTGTTGTATCGTCATTTCATGCAAAAATGTGCGTGTGGGTGTAATTTCGCAAACATGGCTTAATGATTGCTTTATGCTCAAATGAAAACATTATTTACATGAAAGGTTTGTGAGATACATACTTTGGTAAATTGTGATGTTTGAATTGTTTGCAAGTGCTTCTTGGTTTAAAGGACAGGAACAGGTTTCATTCACAGACCTTGTCCTATCGAATATATGATTTACAGATGTGTTGTATTGCATCAAATGTTTGTAGGGTCATGCTAAGAACCAAAGATGAGCATAAGGTTTCACAAAACATTTGGGGTGCCACATGAGCACTCACAATAATTTGTGTATTGCCCAAAATTAGGTAGATGGTTGAACAAGACCAACGGGGTACGAAGCATACACCCAAGTTATTAAATTAAATAACTACATACGCACAAACCTAAGTAAATGTTTGGCTAGTTTAAACATACTGAAGCATTCTTTCGATACTTGCTGGTAAATACACCACAGACTCACTGGATGGGTGATCGAAATGTACTAAAAACAAATGTAATATTCTCGATTACACTCTTGGTATAGTCTGCATTTTGTCATTTCATGTTGATAAGATTGTATACCTTAAAGTAGTATTCAGGTTCTTGAAACCCTGGTTTGCCCAAGAGATGCAGATAAAAAAAAATAAATGAATCAAATTAAAAAGAAAAGAAATAGATACCCATCCAACATAGAGCTACCTGAGTAGATGGTACAAACTTTGTTGGGTTATTGTTGTTGAATCATACAATGTTTGTTATTATGCTACGAATGGCAATAGCTCGATGATCATCCGTCCATAGAGTTAGGGGACACATACTACTCAATCTTTGTCCTAGGTGAGTAGGTCTTGTAACTTCCACAGAAGTTGGATGCATCCTGTTTATCTCGACTTTTAGGGGTTTTCTCTCGATCATTATATTGTCCATTTAGAAATCTGATTCAAATAGTCATTCAGGATATTACAACACTCATGCATAATAAACCCTTGGATGGTGTCATATGTTTCGACGTATTTAAACTGCGCGTACCTGCAAGGGGTTAATCAAGGAAAACATAAATTTTATTTGTAGAGTTTTATATTTTTATAATTAATTATTTATGCATGTGTTTAGTTATGTTGATTTACTGTTATTGGTTCAAATATCCTTTGAGGCATGTTTTGTATTCAACTTCAAGTATTGGTAACTACTCAATGAATAATCTTATGATATTACTTAAATGCATGCTTTATTATTACTTCTGACATGTTCTAAGGTTAACTATACTTGTATTGAATAAATGAGATGTTAAATTTCAACATGCACTTGTATGCCTGACACTTTACTTGTGTACCTTGAAAAAAAAATATCTATTGAGACTTGGAAGTCTGGCCCCCAATATTAACAATTTTACAGATCAAGATGAATGATCAATTGGAGTTGTTACGGGAAGCTTTACTGGAGTTGAGAAAATCATATCTTTCTTTGTTGATCTTGGATTTTGTCTTGCTTGTTCCAAACATTTTCACTTAGTCTTATTTCGAGAGATGCAATAACTCTTTAAATTCCAGTTGAATAATATTTATATCAGTGCTTTTGTCAAATGCAAGCTTATCTGTATTTACCCAAGATTTTTTCAACTTCACTTTAAATATTTTCATTATGTATAAAAAAAATAACAAAATTGCCTGAAAAAATGGATAACTTTTGGGGCGTTATACCTTCCCTTATGAGAAGCCATTTGTGCAGAATGCCCCTTCTCACCCTTCAATCTTTCTTCCTCTTCAACAAACTTGGTCAAGAAGACATTTTGAAGGGTCTGTATTCTATAGGCAAAGAGGTCAAAATAAGATGGTCTAAGAAGGAATTAGAAACGGAGAGCTTCATGTAATTCAGTTGAGATGCAATTTTTTTCATTTACACAATGTGTTATCGGATGTTGTTATCTCCAGAATATTTCATAGATACTAATTTGCACATGAGAGTACTCGTCCTAGCTTTATTAAAACTGATGAATTGAGCCTTAATGGCTCTGAGAAATTCTTTTATTTTTCTGCAGTGAGGGATGGTACCTCGAATATTCTTAGCCACTCGGGATTGAAAAAGTAATAAGCTAAGCCTGTGCAAGCGCTCTTACTTCTCAAAGGCAGCCTTTTGATCGATTGTACTTTACTCTGTAAGAGTGGGAGGTTCCTCAATTCTTAACGCTATATCTAGGTCCATGTATCTCAAAGTGAATAACATTATTTTTTCTTCAATCCAAAAAATTAGATTTATATAAAATGAGTTTTTGGGCTCGGATCAAGCCCCGCGGGGTCAGGTGCAGACCCAATCCACCTTCAAACCCTGAGTTTTTTAACCCGAATCAGGTCCTCCTTGAGACAGGCTCATACCTGATCCACCTGGGTCCAGGTCTGGATGGGGTCCCTCGGTTTGGGATTCAGAACTAATCCACCTGGAACCCACTTACTGGATCTGAGTTCGGATCGGGTCCCTTTAGGGTGGGCTCAGACTCGGTCGACCCGAAAACCCTAAAATGGGCCCGGGTCCTAGACTGGGTCTACGAGGACGGTGTCTAACATGATCCACCTAGAAACCATGTAATGGGTTCCGGGTCCAGGACCGAGTCACACTGATGCGGCCCGGATTTGAATCCACTCAGAACCCAATACGTGGTTCAGGTCTGGATTGGGTCCACTATCCACTGAATCGGGATTCACTATAGCTATAGTGCTACATTTTTTAAATGTATTTACACCCCCACCCCTCACAATCTTTTGTCGTCGACAGCTACCACCGGCAGTAGGCCTCAACTGGCGACAACGACAGTCGGTCGACGGCAGCCAGCTGTGGTCGGCCTCAGCCGTCCACTGATGGCTGCAGTGATGGGAATAGGAACTCGTAGAAGAGGGGAGAGTGTTCTTCCTCTGCCACCTGTAGCTACCACTGGTGACCAGAGTAAACCCAGCCACCCTGCGGCTGCAACCTCCTCAGCTGATGGTGGCGGGGGGCCCTATTGCTCGGATGATAAACAGATCTTGACAACCCTGGTCGTCGTTGGTGATCCGGGTCTTGGTGCTCTTGCTTGCCAGCGGCGACCACCACTTCCAGCCTCGACAGAACCTATATAGTGTCAGCCTTAGGTCTGCAAGCAGTGGTTTATCAGTCAAACCCTCTCCCTTGTTGTCAACTACCAAAACCAAATGGTATTCTGGCAAAGAAGAAAAAATCGGACAAGTACTGCATGATCGCTGGCACACTCACAACCCAAAAATGTGCAACAGATGCGTGGTGCAGGCCCATAACCCAATGTTGGCTTAAAATGGATCGAGGAAGAGCCAGTTACCGGATTCAACCCTGGACGATCCAAATGGCACTTCGGTGGAGGTGGGTGGTCGGCATTCTCCTCCGCCAATCGACGCTCTCAATGAGCCCAAGCTAGATGTCGAGAGGTGAGTAGGACCCTTCAACCTAAAAAATAGTTAAAGACTGATAACACGTAGGTAGTACCCATGACACTACTACGAGTCTCCTATTTATAGGAAGATCCTGAGGTACAATTATATATGGGCATACATGGACAGTCAGATGAAAAATCCAACATAAATTCCTTCAAAATACCAAATAACTTTGGTCGCTGAAGGAAAAGGGTCAGTTAGGAATCCCCCACCATTTTCTCTATCAAATGTGGCTGTGTAACCCCATTCATCTTCGGGCAAAAGAACCAAGTTGCATATTTCAATAACAAAGTCTCGAGGCTTGGCGGGTACTCTCTCTACATCAAGAACTCTACATGGACTACTAAGATAATGTCCCTGGTGTAAAGTGAAAGCAGATAGTACTTCAATGGTAGGAAATATGATCTTCGTAAGTGTTTAATTGTTAAGTTCACATTCTTAATGTGACTGGGGAGACATTGTTACAAAACTGAGTTTTGACTAAATGCTGCAAAACCAGGTTTTCTCAAACCTGGGTTTGATGTCATCCAAACATCCTGGCAGTTTTCCTGCCAGTGACTGGGAAATGGTCTTACAGAAATACCAGCCACCTTCCTGCCAAAAAATGTCTGGATGGTGGCTGATAAACGAGGGAACGGTGCTGTCCCACATTAGCTGTAATGGGTGGTCGGAAAATGGTCATACAATTTCTTTCCAGCAATACCAGCCACTGTCCGGATGGTGGCCGATAAGAGTCCGAATGACATCGTCCCAGCCATTTTTGGGTGGTGGGTTACGGGAAAATATCCAAAACTTCACATTTTTTTTTGTTTTCTCAACCATTTGTCGGCCATCTAGTCAAAAAAATGGCTGGAAAGTACCATCCATATGTCTGGTAGTACTTTCCAGTTCCAGTCAGTGGGTTGCTGGCAAAAGGCTGGAAAAAAGGAAAACTCGAAAAACTATTTTTTGGGGATTTTTGTCATTCAAACACTATAAAATCAGAGCATGTTTGATGGCTTGTCCAGGTTTGGACAAAATGAACAAAAAAGATGGACCAGAACATTGGTTATGTTTGTTCTAATAACAACTGTTCCAAGTCCAACGTTTGTTTGGATCGTACTCAAATGCTATGTTTCAAATATCTTTTGTTTGATGATGATGTGCGGACAACTTGGAGAGTCATGGATAATGGGTCGAATTACTTACTCGATCCGTTTACCATTTTACATGTTTTAACGAGTTTATTATGTTTTTTTGCTCGAATATGGATCCAATTATGAAATTACATCTAAAATCATGAATTTTTGCCCTAAATATGGATTTGAAATCGGATGTTTGCCCCAGATATGGATCTCGAATGAGATTTTTGCCCTGAATATGGATTTTTGTTCTGAATATGGATCTCAAATTAGATTTTTGCCTCAAATATGGATCTCGAATTGGATTTTTGCCCCAAATATGGATCTCGGATTTTATATTTGCCCCGAATATAGATCTCTAATTGGATTTTGCCCCGAATATGAATTTTTGACCCGAATATGGATATGAATTTAGTTTTTGCCCCAAATATGGTTTTTCAAAAACTATTTTACATTGTGCTCATTTATCAAAAAAAAAGGTGAAGAAGATTTTTATAAGGTCAACATTTTTGGATTATCTCAAAGTCTTAAAAAAGGTAAAGAAGATTGAAAGAATCTTTCAATTCATAGCATTTGTGGAGGCACCTGCAAGGTTGTTGTTAGTTGTTTTATCCTTTGTCGCAATGGGTTGACTAAAATTATCTTAAAACTCTTCATGGGATATATCTTTTATGCATATGCATTTGTCTTTATATTTTGCAGTTCAATGCATGATCTAAAAATAGAAATAGTGTGTGATCTTTGCCATCATATTCACGGAGAATTAAACATGTTGCAGTTTAGATCAACTTGGCATTGGCAATTTAAATCATTTAATGAAAGAGTATTAATAAAGATGTATGACTTCATGAAAAGGTTCAATTGGTACCTTGAGACAAGATATGTCCACATAATACAAATCATCCGTATAAGTATAATTATTGCTCACATAAGTCTATAGAGCATTCCAAAATCATTTGGTACATACTATCACAAAAGTGGCTGCACTCTTACAAGATTGGCTTAGCACTAACCTTATGGATATATGCAGAGAAGGGATTGGAGACTGAAATGCTTCATCCACCATGTCGTGTGTATACATCTGTGTCTGTGTGTTGTCTTAGAACATAACACAAGATTATCTATGCATCCAGAAGTGAAATGTTCACCATAACTTTGTTAATCCATTCCTAAACTTGGAAATTTTAGAAGAATATCATGTAGCAATGCTTCCACACATATATTAAGACATAAAGCATCAGAATGTTTAAGCAGCTTATTTCTGATTATGCCAAAGGAAACCTCTCTCTCATGCAATGATTGCATTGAGAGATATACCATGCTTCTCTGCTTCATCAACTTGTTCATTCATTATAAATAGATTTTAAAGAGTCTAGCTCTTCACCAGCTATCCCAAAGTCAAAAAGGTAAGTAAACAAGCAGATCAACAAACCATTCCACCAATTGCTTTGTGCTTGGCAGAATGTGTTATACCAACCTGGTGAAAATTGGATTTCTGAAAAGAGATTTCAAGCCTAGAGTCACGTTCTTAAGATCGCTATCTTTAGAACTTCAATCGCCCCACTCCGGAAATTACGAAGATGCGAAAAAGGGTTTTGTTACGACTGAGTTTCCAGGATACAACTAGGCTTGAACCTCAAGAGAGTCACTGCTTCGCAAGAACAGATGACCTCTCCCACACATGAACTCTGCAAGCCAAACCGAGAAGAAAGAAAGGAGAAAACTGAAGAGTCAGAGATTCTGATCTTCAAAAGACGAAAATAGAAGAATTTATAGACTTTTATAGAGGCCAAAACGTTTTGCGATAAATGAGATTAATGGCCATAAATTTGATGCCACATTGCGCCTCAAGCGCCATCAAAACGCCACATTGCGCCTCAAGCGCCCTTGCGCATGCACGCGCGCGCGCGAACGGCGCGTCCGTTGCTGCACAATGCGCAGCAACGTCCGCAAGTCACCCATGGACACAAGGCTTACCAAAGTAAAGAATAGAGAACAAAGTCTGTATTTAAACCACTAGAAAAACTGATTTCTCTTAGATATGGGACTAAACTTTTTAAAACACTTTTGGTGAAAAGAAATCATCAATTTTAAAACTTTCCTAACAGAATGTAGGTGAAACAATAACAATGTAGGCTTCAATTGAGTGGATCACAAATGGCATGTAATCTACATTTTTAATATATTGCGTGTGTGTGCCTAGTGTTTTTAACAGAACTAGCAAATTACCCTGTCCTCTCCTTTTTGAGAAGCAAAGATGCAAATACATATGCAAGACACAGGCTTGAATGAATTACATCACTTATGGCAGTGAACTGTTCAATCCTAAGCTTCAAATGCATTCTGAATGACATGTGTCTTGACTGCATTTGTGTGCATGACTCCACACATTCTCTTGCTATGCTAAATTAGGAGACATGAACTGCTTAAATACTTCTAGTCATCTTTTATTCACTCACTAAGGGACAGCCCAAGGGGATTCAAGCCTGAGACTTGTTCTAATATGGAGTAATTTTACCATCAAACTATTTCATATTCCATTATAAGCATCATTCAGTTGTAACCAAGTATTGATTATCAACGAGAAAGAATCATGCACAAATACATATATGTGCACACACACAAACTACATGACCGTAATTATGAATTCTGATTTATTGTTGTCAACAAATAAGTTCCTCTACCAATCTCAAACTGCACAGATTTACCTGAATTATGGTTAGACACATGATTTGTTAAGAAATTCATGCCAGATAAATATAAAGTTTCAGTAATACATGAGTATAGCAACATGGAAACCGCTACAACTACAGAGCTATGCTCCTATTGGAAAAACAATGTCTATAGATTGTTATGCATCATCCTGATGAAAAAACAATGCTTACAGGGTAGATGAAGTGACATGCTTTCTAAATAAGTTTGATGGAACCGAAAAATTCTCATGCAGAGTTGAAGAAAATCCAAACATGCAAGATCTTTTTGCTCTTAATAACAAAGTTGTGAATGAAAGGTTCATACAACACAATGCAAAACATGAGAACTGAGAAGCATTAAACTTGCAACACTACTGATGTATTTATGCCATCTCATCCAACAACAAAAGAGTTTAACATTATTAAAGAGAATAAAAATAGAAAGTAACAACTCACAAATATTATGCATAATTTTTCAATTTGTCAAGGAAAGCTATTTAATAAAGAAAGGCAATATGTAACTTGCATGTGCTTATGCACATTGTTCAGCCATAGCCAAAGAATGCTAAGCCACAAAATAAATGTATGTGAAGATTATAGATTTTCAGCAACTTTGCCAATTGGACCTGGTAGGCTTTCAGCCTTGCTGTCCCCAAAACAGGTCATAGTAAAGGGATAGTCTTATAGATGACTGGGTGTGCGTGCACATGCATAAACACACACAACAAACACAAAACATGTATGAGTTATGAATTCCAAATGCATGCATCTGGTGCAGTTAGCTTCATGAGTCCATTCAACTAAGCGAAGTTGTCAGCCTCATAGCTAATAGGGCAAGTACTAGAAGTCTAGAGCCCATGTTGGAGAAGTTGGTTTGATCTAATTCAAAGATACCAATGGTTCAGAGCTCATCTCAACTTTGAAAATGATATGTAGTATTAACTTAGGTTGGAGTTGATTACAAGACAACAACAATATGCCACGAAATAAGAATTATTAATAGTAAAAAAAAAAACCTCAAAGGTGTAAAACTTATTACCATGCACTTAGTTGACAGCATAATCAGTTTGTTGATCAAAATACATAACAGAAAGCAACACAGAGATGCAGTTTGTTGCAGCAGTCAACAAATATCACAATGTCAACTTTAAAATCAACAGGATATGACTATCTCCAACCTCACTTGATCAAACATAACTCTATGCTTCCAAATCATTGCGATGAGCTAGATTGAGCATCTCTGCAATTTCAGAAATGAACTGTATTTACCACTACATAACAAGATCATGAGAAGTCTAGGTTAGCTGCAGCCACCAACATCTACATTAGCACCTCATTTGCTTTTGTCTTTTCATTTTTTTTTTCATTCTCAGAAGTTTTGATTCAACTCCCCATTAATGTCTGCTCTTACAATTCTCTTACTAACTAATGTACAATCCTCAGTCTTCTATATCTGCTCAAAATACCAATATGGAGGTGTATGTTAAGGAATTTTAATAAATTCTCTTTAGAATCTTCCTGAAAGCACTAAACCAAGGATTCCATAAACATTAGGATGTTCTCATAATCATGCTCATATTCGACATACTTTTGTGGCTTAAACAGTCAGGAAAGTTTAGCTGTCTGCCTACTCTTATGAACCTTTTCTCTGGTCAATTTTCCAAGATCTTTTCACATTCTGGATACAGATTGATAAAGAAATTATAGAATTTGTGCCTACTAGGCTTCAGCAAATCCTTCAATACCACCTCAACACCAAGCCCACCTTGTGACCTCAGCCATTGAATGACCCTATATCTGGGAATAATCTGGAACTTCAATCAGGGCACTGATCGGGAATCCGATTTCATCAGTAAGAAAATCGATCTTCCTCTCCACATCTACTAAATCATAAACGAGAATTCTAGGCTCTCTCCACAACAATTTGAATGCATCTCTATGATTCAACCCGTGTCGGCAAAGGCAACATACATTTCAAATTCTTCAACAGATTCACACATCTACCCAATTCTCCCCCAGCTTCAATCCAAAAAATTCGTGGGTCGTTGACAGTCGCCTTCTTAATCTCAAGAAAACCAAACCTCTGGGAGATCGTTGACAATGCGATCAAATTTTCACTTCTAAATCCAATTCCCTTCAAATAATTGATCCTCGACGCAATCTGCCATGTACCCAATTTTGAACAATTTCTGGAAATCCATCAAAAACCTCGTTATGGCTTTGTCTCCAATGCCGGCATCCCTTGTAATCCCCACTCCCGGTTCCAATTCCAACCGCCGATCTAAGAAAACCAAATGCCCCTCCACCGGTCGTCGCCCCTTCGCCAGCTGCCGCCTAGAGAAAGCTCGTCCCTTGGCCTGGCCGCCACCCCTTTGCCAGCCGTCGCTGAGAGAGAGAGAGAGCACCGCCCCTCTGGCCGCTACACAAGAGAGGGAGAGACAACTCTGAGAGAGAGAGTGTCGGGCGTGCGAGAGATGGTCCGGCATGCCCGCTACACAAAAGAAACTCTTGCTGGAGGAGCGGCTTCCTCTGAAGACGCTCTTGCTAGAGGAGCGGGTGGTGCCGGAGGCCAAAGAGCTCGCGGGCGCACCTGTCGAGAAATTTTCGTTCTCTTCATCCATGTTACTTTTGTAACAGGGGGAAGGTGGAACGAAAAAACCACGTATATAAGGATGCTGTGGATGCACGGAACGCCGTCCGCCGCATCCAACATTTGTTAAAAATCGCCATTCTCAACAAGATTTTAGTCCAAATCATGCTGGGAACGGCGCATCAAACATACCCTCAGGTTTCGTTAAACTTGGGTTTACCAAAACCAGAGTTTGGTAACCCAGTTTTTGAAAGAAATGTAGGAATATGGGGGGAAAGATGTTCTGATTCTACCAACGGGGGCTCCAATTGTTTGGTAGGAGCTGTCAGTGCAAGTTCAAATCCCATTGGTACATTGTATAACTGGTGGGGTCTGCCTAACCCCAGTTTGCATGTCAAAAAAAAAAAAAGATGTTCTGATTCTGATTCTCGATTACCATGCCTTCTGGTTTGTCTGTTGCTCGGCCAAAGTGTCAGCCAAACGGTGCCTATGTGAGGGAGAATTCCAAAGTTTATTATGCTTACTATGGACAGATGAACGGTTTTAATATCAATTGCAGAGTCGTTACCTCCAATGCTGCCCCCAGTCCAGTCCATCATCTCAACCCTGAACAGCTCTCCTGTTATAACATCTGCAACAGGGGGTATGCTTGGGTGCCACCGGCTGTGGAATTGCAACTTCTGAACCCGTGGCTTCTTCTTAGGGTCTATGGGCACTACCAACGTTGGAATATTAGGAGCCATAATCATCCAATGAAGGGTTTGGCGTTCTGTAGTGTTTTTTTTGTAGTGTAATTGAGAGTCGCTCACTGGAAAGGGTTGTGAACATTTCAGGATTTGGTTCTTCATCTTAGTAGCCCTTGTAGAAAGTTGCAATATCTTCACTTGGGAGTAAACAATAACCTTGAATTAGAAAACTTACAGATCTGATCTCAAAGAGAAATATTGCAACTTTCTGAGACTCTTTTCTTCTAGATCTTCACAATCAATCCCTAATCCACCAAAAAAACTCCATAGATGATCATATTCTGCTGTGGAACACATGAGAGGATATGGTGGGAACCCTGACGCCTAGGTCTTGATACTTCCTGTATTTGAGGATCTATGAACCTTTTGACTTGTAGAACCGACAGCTTTGTCGTCTATACCGCAATGTACGTGCATCAAACGTGGTACAGACAGCTGTAGCTGAGCCCCAGTGATGCCTTACGCTTTCTTTATTTGTTTTATTTCATATGCAATCTGGGGATATGGCACATTATTCTTATTATTCTTATCCATATTGTTGTTATATGCCATATGTTTTTGTTCATGATAAATAGCTGGAATTTGGTTTCTAGTTTTGCATATTTTAAAGATTGTTCGTATTTGCATTGCAATGTCATTGTCAACTCTCTCTCTCTATCTCTCTATCTCTCTGCCAGGCACATGGGAAGATAGAGGAATTATTGCATCTCAAAGCTGCATACTTCCAATAATCACTTGAAATGTCATGAAAGCATTCAGATGCTGTAGCATATTTTTGACGTTTACAAGAAATTCATTGCATAAACCACAAATATCCTGGAAACTCAATAAAACGCAATGGGATAGTGAGCAAACTTTACGTCTTCTGCTGAAATCGTTGCCTCCGATGCGTTCCCCACTGAAACGACTATCTCGAACCGGAAAACCTCTCCCTCCCCAACATTCACAACAGCAGGTATATGAATACTGCCTTTCTTGCTTCCATGGCTGCCTCTTAACATTCACGGATATGACCACTCTGGGAGCATGGGGTGCCATCGGCATCGAACCTATGTCACAGGGACACTTCAATTTATTCACATGTCGTGTCCCGCTATATATTATCCTTAATTGAAAACTGCAGAAAAATCACCTATCTTGTGTCCTTCAAGTGCGAGGTCAACCATAGAATATATGGGTAAATATTCAGTATTAAGAAAGTTATGGATCTATTGAGTAGAAATGCTGGACATTTTATTTTATTTTTAGCTTTTTTAATAGATCGGACATTCGGACCCTACAGATGCATTCCAACCATCTTTATCATGGCTTTCGAGAAAGGCATTATAGGCAGCTGGTGTACCACTTTGTAGCTCTTTTATGGGTTGGTTGGTTGGTTCTCAACGACGTGGTTAACACTGACTTTAGACTTAAGAGGCAGGGTTTTCATCTTGCTAGTCGGTGTTCATTATGTTTGATCAAGAAAGAATCCACACCTCACTTATTTTGGAGATGTATCTTTATCTGCACCCTGTTACATCGAGCTTGGCATGATGTGTTTACGGATTGGGATAGCATCTCATTCCCACGAGAGATGTTGATTGCACATCACATGCACCCAATTAAAGGTTTTTGTGGATATTTGTATGGTGTGCTTGAATATTGATGGCTTGGAGACTCATTTGGCTTGAGCAGAACCAACGGATTTTCAAGGAAAAAGCAACTGATCTGGAAGCCATTCTTTATCAGCTAAGGTGGGAGTTGAAAGATCGTGTTCTCCACAAATGGCCAGACATCCAAGCGGATTAGTTTGGGGTAAATACTAAATAGGGTTGCTGCTTCATTGTCAATATATTTCTGTATCTTAAACTTTTCCTGTTTGGGATGTGATATCTTATCACTCCTAAATTTGTTTTTTCATCGTAGATGTACACTGTTTTCTCCAAATTAATGTTATTATCATTCTCTTAAAAAGAAGACAACCAGGGATGCCAACAGATCGGATGATCCGATTAGCTAAATACATAGAAAATTAAGTCAGATCCAAATCGTGTCAGCAATGTACCAAAAATCATAAAAGTGGGGTACTGGATCTGGTCCCTTTCCATCTCTATGGACAACTGACTTATGCTTGTCAGCAATGTATCCAACTCAACAAGTCGAGAGTGATCCTAATCGAATGGTAGAAATTATTGGACTACGAGAAAAGAACCGATTATAGAGCATGCAGCAACTGGTTTAGCCTTGTCACATTTATTTCTCACTTCAACATTCAACCAACGATGTAAGGCTAGTGCCACCACCAATGCCGCTTCAAGATACTTGTGAGAGTGAAGACCATAATGATTGTTCTTCTTAGGCTTGCAAGGAAAAGATCCAGGATGGTACAGGAAAGCCTCGATCCAGCACATGATTGTGGTCTTTGAACATTATGGCTACAGTGAGAAATACTGGTGTTTTCTTGAAAATAAATGGTATTTTACCAGCTCATAAAATTCTTAAATATCAGTTTGATTTTTTTTTCCTTTCTAAATTGCCACTATGACAAGCAATGTTCGAGCCTTGACTTTGTAGGTGTAACAAAACAAAGAAAAGACTCAACCAAGACTTAGTCGATTCTCCAAGCATGCAAGCTTGGTTGGAAGTGAATGAGTTAGATTTCGAACCCAGTTTGCACCTTACATTCATGTTTGAGTAGGAGCCTGTTTGGTCAAGTTTTTTCAAATATAGCATACAGAAATCTGACGTGTCATGCCATGGGAAAAGTGGTCCTTCTTGATTCAGACACGAGAGCTCTCAGTAGGGCAGTCAAATGGTCGGGTATCTGACCCGTCGGAGCATACTCAAGCTTGTCCAAATAACTAGTTGTCAAGTTTAGGTTTGATATTGGGTTTTGTTGGCTAAAGAAATAAAATAAAAAACTCAAACCTAGATTTGTATATATAATATAAAGGGCTTATATTCACTAAAAAGGCATATGAAATACTCATGTCATGCTATCTCAGGGTGGATATTTGATAAAATTGAACTTATCTAAAGCCTGCTGGATATTTTGAATGGCCTTACAAAACTTTTAATAAAATCCATGAATATTCAAATATGTCTTTGATTATGTTCATGAATTTTTGTTTTGGTAATGCAACTATAATTTATGCAAGATCTTATCTTGGTTTTACCGGTTTTGATTGTAGGATAGGCTCATTTAAAAACTTACATAAGTTGTACCAATTTAGACTAAAAAAAAAACTCTAGCTTTAGAACTTAGGATACACTGTCTTTTATCAAGCCTAAGTCTGCCCTCTTGGTTGTGCTCTTAAACATAGAGTAGACACAAAATCTTAATCTTGATTTTATTTTGTAATGGTGGCTAAAGTGTAAGTTGATGTAGCCCTGTGCTTTATTATTATTATTATTATTATTATTATTATTAATCAACATAAATTGAGAAGCTTTGGCTAATGAAAGGTACTTTTTCTCTCTCTTTTGAAGTTGTTACCAATTTATGTATACTATTTATTCAAATTTGTACTTGAGTCCTATATTTACCCATATTTGTGTTGGATCATAACTCTAAATAATATAGCATAAATTGGTAGTCAGCTTGCAAAATCGTTATTTCACAACCATATGTCAGAAGTTTATGATTTTTATGAGTTAAAAAGCTTATTTAATTCTCTAAATTCAGTCTTTTTACACCAAAGCCAAATTTCTTCTCTTTCATGTTTGAAATTGCATGATAATCAAATGTTTTTGTTTTTGAGCATATTCAGTTGCTTATTTAAATAAAATTGATCTTCTTTTTATCTTAATTAAAATCATTTCATTGATTGTTAATCATAATTGCATATTTTTTTTAATTACAAGTATAGATTATTTGAAATTTGATCAAACTAGATATGCTTAAATATTTCAATTGATTATAAACGGTCCCATATATTCACTACAAGGATATAGGTCAATAGTGGCGATATATCTCGCTGATATTGCCTTGTTTCTCGCCACTATAGGCCTATAATGACAAGAATTCTCGCTGACAAGTCACCAAAAAAAATAGTCTTTGTTAAGTAATAACAGAGATATTTATAGCGCGTTGTTAAAGGGTAAACCAACATTAGCGATGACTCTCGCTGAAACTGGAAACACCAATAGCAACATGGCAATCTTTAATGGTGAGGTTGTTTTAACGATGAGATAGGCTATAATGGCAAGATTCATGTCTCGCTGCTATAACGGTGAGATCTCTATCTTGCCATTATAGGCTATAAAAGAGATAATTGATAGGCTATAATGGTGAAGCAAAGATCTCACCGTTATAGGCTATAAACATGGAAAAGAAACAAAAAATTAACAAGTGTCGCCCAATTTGTTCTAGGCCCAATCTCGAGGGCAATAAAAATACCACTCGAGATCTGATAATACAAAAAAGTAATAAAGATTCTTTCCTCATGAGAAAAAGTAACAAGTGCAAAACAAGCATGAAAGGATTAGATAACAATTAGATAGTTAATTAAGATTCTTTCCTCATGAGAAAAATAATGAATGGTTGAGAAAAATGTTTATCAGATAAAACAAAAAATACTGCAAGAGAACATGATTACAATCCTTTTTATTGGAACAAGATGACATATAAATGGTTTGGAGAGATAGACATTGTAACAACATATGAAGATGTTGATAAAACTTGAAAGTTTGACAAAGATCAACTTACCCGGATTCACTGAAAACCCTTTTTAAAATTATGAAAATGTTGTAGGCAAGTCTTGACCGTTCTTTGCCCAAAGAAAAGGTAAAGTTAGGACAAGTTCTTGATTTTTGTAGCTCGAATTGGACCGTTGCATATTCAGGTATACAAATAAAATAAAAATGTGTATAAGTACCAATTAAATGAAATAAAAGCAAAGGAATTAATGATCTTGAAAATACATTTTTTGAACTCAAGGGTTCGTTTAGCTTTTAGGCTCCTTTTGGTTCATCAACACCTCTGCATAGGTTCAAGGGTTCTTCAATGACATTGAGATGAAGTGCTGACAGGGCTTGAGTAGGCTTGTTCTGCAGGGCCAGCACTTTGATATCTAATTTTCAGATGATTAAGTTCTAAGAGAAGGATCCTATTTATAGGTTTTTTTATGAAATATGGACTACTGAACTCTCAAATCTAGACCCAACCCAAATGGGTTCTAGCCTATCTCAAATGAGAATAAAGCTTATCCAGAACAATCTCTCATTTTTTGAAAACTCATACAAAGAAGAGAGATTGTTAGGGATAAGATAGAGATAAGTCAAATGGCTTATCCACACATTCGGTGCAGTAGATGGCACTGCCATTTTGTCGTCCCATATAGGGGAGGACGTTCCCTTTTGTCCTCTCCTAAGTTGTGAAGATACGACAAATTAGACAAGACTAGACAACAAAGACACTTTGTCATTCCCAATACCGGACGACACTCCTACCAGACAACAATCCCAAAAATTTGGAGATTTTGTTATATTTTGAGTATTTTTTATATTTTTATGAGATTTTCCTAGAATTCTAAGGGTTATACCTAACTTTTTGGGTTTTTTTCCTAAACTAGGGTTGACAATGACTCAATTTTTGGATTTGTGCCTTAGGACTTGAAAAAACACTTTTCAGCAATGTTATCATTTATACATCTTATAAAAATTTTGGTGTCTATTGATACTCTTCATTGTCATTAATCGATGTGATGTGATTTATGAAAAAAAATACACACCTAAATTTTGAAATACAACTAGGTTGTTGAGACCGTGATTAATTTTGTTGAATGTGGCCGGTGCTAGTTTTTGAAAACCACTAGGTTTTGGAGATCGTTTGGGTCCTATCGAATGAGGTTAGGCTAGAGTTTTTGAAGAAAAACTAGGTTTCTAAGACCGTGATTGGTCTTGCCGAACGAGGTCGGGCCAATTTGAAAACCACTGGGTTTTGAGAACCGTTTGAGTCCTGTCGAACAAGGTCGGGCCAATGTTTTTTAAGAAAAACTGAGTTATCAAGACCGTGCTTGGTCTCGCCGAATGAGATCAATGCCATTTTTTTGAAAACCACTGGGTTTTAGGAACCGTTTAGGTCGCGTCGAACAAAATTGGGCCAGTGTTTTTGGAGAAAAACTAGGTTGTCGAGATCATGCTTGGTTCCGCCAAACGAGATGGGTGCCAGCTTCCAAAGGGATGAGTTGGACTATCAAGACTGTTATAGGTATCACCGAGCGAGGTCGGATTAGTTCGAGAACAACTGATTGCCAAGACCATTTGGTGATCTTGCCGAGTGAGGTCGGTGCTAGTGCCAAAAATAGAGAAGAATTGGGATGTGGAGATCGTTATAAGTCTTGCCAAACGAGGACGGGTCAGTTTAGGAACCACTTTATTTATGGTAGAGGGAGAAAATATTGGGTTTTAGACGGGGATAACAGAAGAAGAATGTATCTCTCTTTCATTCTTTTTAGGCCCATTTTGATTTTTGATGCCTTTTAGTGATTTTTTTTTTAAAAATTTGTTGGAGCAAACATCAGGAGTCATACACCTCTTATGGGTTCATGGATAAGATAGAGTTACCCCAGTAAGACCTTAGGGTGGAGATACCCTTCCTAACATGATTAATTTATATATGAGGCTTTATTTTCCTAGTGAAGAGAGTCATACATATTTCGGTCAGGTAACACCGAAGATATGACAAATCTTTTTGTGTACTTCTTAGACTCAGGATCCTTATTGCTAGACTCTTTGATGCATGCAAAAAACTTTTATGATATGCAGTGGGACTCGTGCATCTGTAATAGAGTGTGTAGCCTATAACAACTATGAATGATTAATCTTACAAGGTCACATATTTTGTTTTTTTCTTCAAAAGTTAGAACCTTCCTAACAAGTTGATTTTTGCACTTAAAGATTCACACTTTAGACTTTTTCCTCTCAAGTTGGTCTAAGATAGTGACACTTGGCTTCACTGGTACTTTTCTCCTCTAATTTTGCTTTAATTTTTAAGTGACTAGTTATAGAGATATGAGATTAAGTTTCAATGCATTTTTGTTAGCTTTGATGGTCTCCACAAGGCTCGAACTTTGAAGCATTAGAGCTTGATGAGAATGCATTCAAGTGCACCTCTCTCCATTAGGTAAATTTTTTTGAGTATTTGTTTTTAACTCAAAGAACTTTATTTCTCACTTTTGCCATCCTTTTGACTTGAGGCCTCGCTACCATGGGTCTTATAGCTTCTCGGTTTAAGAGGAATGCCCCTAGCTATCTAACCTCTACCTTTGTAGGCTATATGACTGGAGTCTGCCACCTTGTCATAGGTCTAAAGGTAGGTATTGACTTTTTTCTAGCACACATTTTATATTCTAACCTTTACTCCTAAGGAAACCTCATGATCGGAGCCTGCCACCTCACCATGGGCTCAGAGTAGGAGTTAGTATAAATGCACTGATCTTTTTTATATATTTTTTTTGGCATTTTCCGTTTTGTATTTTTTCCTTTGGCTTTTTTCATGTTTTTCCTATTGAGGTAAAAGAAAAAGGCTCCTCTGGGGGTTAACCTATGAAACAGAGTAGCACCAAAAGTATTCAACTTCGCACTCTTTTCTTAGAGAGTTGATTGCCTAGGTGGGTTCTACAGACTTGATAGTTATGCATTGATAATGATCTTAAGCTCCTATAATTCATTCTTGTAGACTCATGGGCTATAATCATTGGATTAAAATACCTTAGCCTCACAGTATCATCGTCCTATCTTACCCTAAGAATTTGATGTCTTATGTGGCAGACTCTTGGGTGTAGGGACATACTTGAAGGAATGACCATTTTGAAGATAGTTGGATCAATTTTGTGAGAAGATTTATGACCTTTAATAATCTTTCAATGATAAGCCTAGCATCATGATAAAGCGCTATCCTCTTTCTATGACTGTTGGAGTCAGGGTGAGCTGGACAATCAAGACTGTTTTGGGTCTTGCATAACAAGGTTGGACCAGTTCAAGGACAATTGAGATGCAAAGACCATTTGTGGTCTCACCAGATGAGGTCATGCCAGTGTCTAGGACAACTGAGATACAGAGTCCATTATGGGGTCTTGCCGAACAAGGTTGGGCCAATGTCCAAAGGTAAACTCGACTTCCAATACCACTTGGGTCTCGTCAAACAAGTTCGAGCCAATTTAGAATTTGTATGCTTGGTTATTAGAGATTCCTTATTGCCTAAAAGATTTGGACTTTGGATGACTTTACAATGTTCTATCCCTGGGTTTGAGATAGGTTCAGACTCTTTTGACATGCTCACACATAATTTTGATTGAAAGTCATCATTGAGAATAATCAGAGAAAACAAAAGAAAGGTTTGACAAAAGCTTCCTTAGTTTTGTCGACAAGAATAGTATGATCTTGCAACGAAGAAGATAGCTTAGAAATAATTTTTTCCTTGGCTTTTCTTTTTTTCGATTTTTTAGAATATTTGAATTTTTTTTTCAAATTTTTTTAATTTTTTTGGAATTTTTTTATTTTTTTTTATTTTTTGGTTTTTGGAATATTTCAATTTTTGTAGATCTTCAAAACTTTTCCATTTTTGAGAATTTTTGGTTTTTTGATTTTTTTTGATTTTTTTTGTTTTTTTGATTTTTTTTGTTTTTTTGCTTTTTCAAAAGACTATTTTACAAAATCTAGGTTTTAAAGGCTAAACTACGATCGTGGGATCGTGACACGTGCAAGATGTCATTTTTTTCATACCAGTGTAACCCTACCTTGACCTATGATTGCCTTTTTTTTTAGCATACTAACATTTTTTAGGAGGGATAGAAGGGCCTAAATTGTTGTTGGACCTTCGTGAGCCTAGGTTGAGTTGATGCAAAGGAAATGTCAATCCTGTGTTCTCAGACACAATCAGACTCTCCATTGAGTTGATGATGGTTAGCCTCTTTCTGAAATAATCTTTTAGGACCAATGTGAGATTTTCCCTTTTGCCTCTTTTTTGTTCAAGTCCTTCGTAACCTAGACCTTAGGTCTCTGCATTTGGCACTGCTAGAAGAGGCTCTCTTATACCCTATTGACTTTTTTTTAATCCCTTGAATGGTTGATAACCCATGCACAAGGCAATTCTCTATCTATTTCTATATTTTCCTACATGTTGGTACATGAGATGACCATTGAGGTGAGAGTCATCAATCCTTCCTTTGGGTCTGAAAACCTTGGGCTTTTTGGAGAGGTCTCTAACTGACACTTGACCTGAACTGGATGATAAACTCACGACTAAGCTTGATGATGTGATCTTTTTTTTCTGTGACCAAGCAGTCGGTCTGTCAATTTGCCCCTTAGGTCAGGACCACATGGGTTTTATGGAGAGGTCATTTTTTTTGTGATGAACTTTTTATGCTAAGATGCTAGGAGAGAAATCTTGGTGTAATTGACGTCTGGTGAACTTAGATGAATCGCATTTATTTGATTAATTTTCTAAGAGGTTTCTTGATTCTCTCATGAAATTTATCTTCCTTGTACTCACATTCCTCCTTTGTAGTAGACCCAACGAGCAGCAGATATTTCATAAGCACTGACATTACTCACAAACACTCAATGAACGCATGTCACTGAGTTAGCAAACAGTTCTTGCTGTATAGCCTTTTCTGAAAACCAATTCTCTCTCGGTTTGCAGGATTTGAACCCCTTTTCCATATTATGATTTGAGAAAAGCTCTTGAAAAATATTGAAGTCATTGTTGCCCTGGTTCTATGGTTCCTCATCAATCAGGAGCTCATCGCTTTCAATATTGTCCTATATGATATGTCTAAGGACAACACATTCCTCAGTGTCATGGCCCATTGTTTGATGATATCAACAGTACTTGGATGGGTCTTTCCCCTTTATCTGTGGTGGATTTGATACTTCTAGTAACTTCACTAGGTCATCCTGGAGTAGAAGATCAAGGATCTGTGATTGAGCCTGTTTAAACTTTATGAATCTCTTATCTATGGTCTATTTTGGATTGCCCCTATATTCGTTCTCGTTCAGCTTCTTTGTGGATTTCTTATGGTTGTTTACATTATGTCCCTAACTATCATTTTTCTTGGCCTTTTATCGTGTGGCCCACACTATATTATTGACCTGGCCTTTAGATGGGTCGGACCTCTTGTATATATTGTTGTTTTTTCTGCTTTTCAAGAACCCATCATATACTCTTCTCTTGATTCATGCCTTTAAGGCGATATCCTTTTTTATGAGTTCGACATAGGTTTCAATCTGAGGCATATTGATCAGGCTCCTCAGAAGTTGAGAGAAGTGGTTCATGACAATCATTAGGGCATGAGAGTCTGATATCGGTTCCTTCATCCGATTGGCCATGGACCGCCATTAGTTTATAAATTTATAAGCAGTTTTATCTCTCTTTTGCTTTTAAGACATACAATTGACTGATGATCAAGAGGGCCTCCAAGTTGAAGCAAAAATGATCCATGAATAGATTTATGATTTACTTAAATTATTTGACTTGTTATAGGTTCAGGATAGAGAACCATTTCAGCGCCTATCCTTCCATACTCCTAGGGAACCAATTGATCAACCTCCTATCATTGTTTCGATATTTGGCTACACTTCCCATGAATAGGGCTATATGAGTCATTGGGTCTCCATTCTCACTAAATTTAAAAAACTTGAGGGTTTTTCTTCTTTTACAGTGATCTATAGACTCATCAAGATTGTCAATATGCATCTTTTCTTCAGGATTCTCGTCAAATATATTGTTTTACATCATATGAGGTGGCATCCTGTACGTGAGATTCTCTAGAGGTGGTTCCTCTGGGATGGATTGAACTTAGAGTCTTCAAGCTTTTAATTGGGTATTCATCATACCCCAAACAATGGTTTAGATCAGCCCAAACAAGTAAGAGAGATTTTAAAAAATAATAGGTACCCTAGTTCTCCTTGAAAGATGTATTCATGAATCTGCGAGGTCTCTCGGGTATTCATCATACCCCAAACAATGGTTTAGATCAGCCCAAACAAGTAAGAGAGATTTTAAAAAATAATAGGTACCCTAGTTCTCCTTGAAAGATGTATCCATAGATCTGTGAGGTCTCTCGGGTTCTAAAATTTAGGGTTTTCTTTCTGATCCACAATGATATACTCAAGCAAACAACTTAAGGGTATTGATGTCGATAATTTGGCTCTATTAGTAGTGTCACTGATATACCTAAGCTAATAATTTAAAGGTATTGGTAGAGGGATCTAAAGACCCAAATTATAGGAGAGAAGATCATGAAAAATCCAAATAAAAGAGGGGCTCTTTTCTAGAAGACAGGAAGATAAAAAGTGAGGAGCATATAAAAGAGATCCAGATAAGGTCTCAAACAAATCCTAACTTGTTGAGGGTTGTATTTTTCCTATTTTCTATGTAGCATAAAAATCTCCAGCAAGGGTTTCTAAGGTGTGACAAGACATAAGCCTAATATTTATGCATGTATCTAATGCAGGACAATCTATATGCGGGATTAAAACCTAATGAAAATAAAAAAAAATAAGTAGAAGATCTATCAAAGAAAAGCAAAAGAAAGCAACAGTGAGATCTACACCGCACTATACAAACGATAGTCATTCAGAAGAAGAAAGCTACTGGACGACCAGTCTATCAGACAACAAAAGCTACCAGATGGTTGGTTTGTCAAACAAATGAAGCTTGCAAACAACAGAAGCTATCAGACAACAAATTTGCAAGATGACAAAATTATGTCGATGCTGCAGACAGAGTGGACAACACTGTCAACCTCACAATGGTCTACCAAATGGCAGAAGCCTGGTGGACGACGAACCTGCAGACATGCGAGTCTGCGGATGGCAGATCTACAGACACGTGAGTATGCGAACGGTAGAACCTTGTTGAATGACATAAGGTCGAACAACAGAATGTCAACGAATGACAAAACTAGAAAAAAAGTTGTAGACTTTGAGTCTATGGATGCCAAAAACTTACCAAACGGCACAACGTTGGACGATAGAAGGTTAGCGGGCGACGAAAGCCAAAAAAAACTACAGACTTCGGGTCTGTGGAAGACAAAACCTTGTCGGACAACAGAAGGTTAGCGAACAGTGAAACTAGAAAAAAAGATGCAGAATTCGGATCTACAGACGACAAAACCTTACCAAATGACAAAATGTCGAACGGCAGAAGGTCAACAGATGGTGAAACTAGAAAAAAAATTATAGACTTCGGGTCAATGGGCGGCAAAAACTTACTGGACGGCATAACGTCGGACAACAGAAGGTTAGTGGATGGAAAAATAGGATTTGTCATCCGAACAAAAACATAAACCCAAAAATGGAGATTTTAGGCTCGTTGAGGCTCAAAATCTTCCTACAATGCAATTCTAGCTATACAAAATAAAATAAAAAATATGGCATCCCATCATGATCGACAAAAACTATTGATAAAAATTTGAATGTTTGAGAAAGATCAACTTAACCGGATTCACTGAAAATCTTTTTTTAAATTGTGGGGACATTGTTTCCAAATCTTGACCATTCATTGCCCAAAGGAAAGTTAAAGTCAGGACAAGTTCTTGATTTTCGTAGCTCGAATCAGAACGTCGCAGATTCAAATATGCACATAAAATAAAAATGTGTATAAGTACCAATTAAAAGATTAAATGAAATAAAAGTAAAGAAATTAATGATTTGAAAAATACTTTTTTTGGACTTGAGAACCCGTTTATCTTTTAGGCTCCTTTTAGTCTGTCAATACCACCACGCAGGTTCGAGTGTTCATCAATGGCATTGAGACAGAGTGTTGGCAGGGCTTAACTAGGTTTGTTCTACAAGGCCAATACTTTGGTATCTAATTTTCAAATAACCAAGCTCTAGAAGAAGGGTCTTATTTATAGGTTGCTTGGACGGGATATAGACTACTGGATTCTCGAATCTCAATCCAACCCAAATGGGTTCAAGCCTATCCCAAATGGGGATAAGGCCTATTCAGAAATTCAGAAGTCTTCTATTTTTTGAAAAACTTGCAAAAAATGGAGGAGAATCCATCAATGATGCAACCTTTAGTGACACTTTTTTGTGATGCTCATAACACGTCACTGAAAACTTCTGATGTTTTTTGTGTGATGTTGTTCAACTACGTTCAATTTTCTAAGTTTGCTCAATTGCAACGTGCAATTCTTGGTAGCTAGTTGTGCAGTTAAAGAAGTTGAAAATCTTTGGCAAATTTAATTAGTAGTCTTGACTTAATAATGGGGATAAGCAAGCATGCAAAATACTCAAGGGCTTGTCAGCAAAGCCTTGAAAGGTTGAGATGAAAAACAGGAATCTGCAAAATATGTTGTTTTATGCTACAAGTCGAGCAATTAAGAAACCAAGAGTACATCTGAACACACACAGAGAGAGATCACTACAATCAAGCAAATTACCATATAGAGAGCACTACATTCATGCAAACCACCGTCTCATTGGATAAAAGAAGGCAAAAGAAGCAAACAAAAAATGAAATTTCCTTGGTTTCCTCTGCAAAAGCCCAAGTCTTGGTTTAGAAGGTCACACTCTGTCTGGCCGAAAAGAACCATTTTCTTTTTTCCATCTCCTTTTTCAAGTTATTGCCCTCCCGGTCGCATGAAAAATCATGCACAAAAAAACAGAAAAAAAATTTGCGAAATTGAACTTCAGAAACACTCTTAAAAACACCCACAATCCTGTGATGGTTTAGATTAGATAAAGCCAAGATCCAAATTAGAAAACGATGGTTCTAAACAAAAACAAGCAGGAAAAAGTGAAAAATCAATATCATAAATCCTAATCTCAGTGAATTTGGACTAGAAAATGCAAATATCCTGATCGAAATAAAGAAAAAAAAAAAATCAGCTCCCAAGAACCAATCCACCCAACTGAATAAAAGAAAGTTAACAATCCGATTTGAAAAACCAAAGCATATAAAACGGGAAAAAAAAGACACAAAGAACGTAATTTTAGACACTATATAGACCTTATGCCTGTGAATCCCCACCAGAGAAACCCAATATCTGGCTCAATCGAAATGCATTAGAAAAGAGAAGAAATAAACAAAACATAAAGCAAACAAAAAATCCAATCCGGCAAACTACTCTGAGTGGTGCAAAGCCAGGATCTCATTCCCCAAAAGCATGGACCCATTAAAGAAAAAAAATCTATCCCTTTGAATCATATCGTTAATGGCCGGAGAGAGAGAGAGGACGACATCTCGAGATCCGGCAAGGATGACCTCTCGATGCTGGTTCCATCCTGCCGTTAATAGCGAGCGAGAGGCAGAGGACGACAACTAGAGATCTTAGCGGGAGGGAGAGAGTCACAAATACGATGTTGGTTCTCTCCTGCCATTAATGGCGGGTGCGTGTTTTTTGTTTTGAACCAGCATATTGAGAGAGAGCCGAAAGTAATTCAACATTACCACTCATGAAAATCAACAAAATGTTGAACCCATGAACTGAACAAGAGCTAAAGCCAAAACAAGTAAAGAAAGCACAAGAGAAAAGAACATCAGACAGATAAAATGGGCTCATGTCGGAGCCGCTTGCCCAGATTGCGACAAAGGATAGGTAACATCAGCAGGAGGGAGTGGAAGATCACTAAGATGCATACGCAAGATCACATAAACATCTACCAAGATTTTATGCACCAGGTTTTGAATGTTAACTGGAATATGACGAAAATGAGCATTGTTTCGCGCCATCCAAACAAACCACCAAGAAGTAAGCAACCACGTCCGCCAGATGAACCTCCACCTCTTGTTGCGCCTAATACAAACCGGCCCCAAGATCGGATCTAGCGCAAAGGACTCCTCCTTAACAAATACTTCTAGATGCCTCCAGGTCCTGCTAAAGATTTCCACAAATATTGGGCAAGACCAAAACAAGTGAAACGTAGATTCTTCAGCAGCTTGACAAAGCACGCACCAACTCGAGAGCTGAATGCCCCACTTCTTTAAATTACTGTGGGTCTGGATCCTATCGTGCAAAATTAACCAAGCTAGGACTCGAGAACGTGGGAAAGGACCCTTCGCTCAAAGCACATCCTCGGGCAACCAATCAGCCCCCGACGGGAGCAACGATCTATAGACTTTTTTGGTGAGAAACTCTCCGCTTCGCGCCAACGCCCACTGCAACCACTGACCAAAATTTCTGGAGTCCTCAAAATGGTCTCTAAAGCAGGCTAAAGCCCTCAACCATGATTTACACAAGTGCGAGAGCGCCAAACCTCGAGTTTCCAGACGAACCGGGATAAGAGTTGGATCCCCATATTTAGCAAGAAGCAAACTAGCACAAGGGTTATCTGGTTGGTGGGCCAACCAACATTGCTTGGCGACAAGAACAATGCTTCGCAGTCTGGGCGTAGGAATGCCTAAACCAACCATACGTCGAGGTAAGACCATCGAACGCCAACCAATCAAGTGACGCTTACCCTTGAGTTGACACCCAGACCATAGAAAGCCTGTCAACAAGCGCGTCAGCTGCTTCTCTACTCCCACAGGCATCACAAACATAGACATAAAAAATTCTGGAATAGTTGAAAGAACATGTCTGACTAAGGTTAGACGGTCAGCGCTGGAGAGATAAGACGACTACCACGAAAGCAATTTGTGCTTCACTTTTTGAAGTGTCGAAGCCCAAGCAGCTGAAGAGAGGTGCTTCACTTGTAACGGCAAGCCAAGGTACATAATAGACAAGTCGGAAATAGTGCAATTAAAAATTTTCTTTCCAGCTGCAAGCATATTGGCATTAACATTGAACATGATAATAAAGCATTTGGTCTTATTTAGAGAAAACCCAGATAGGAAGAGAAAGAACTTAATGATAAGCTTGAACCTAAGCATCTGTTGAACATTTGCACGACCAAAAATGATCATATCATTAGCATAAGTAAGAATATGACCCGGAAAGTCAAAAACCTGCAAAGGATCAATGAAACCCGATACAACAGTCCGCTTAAGCAAGACCACAAGACCCTCAGCAACTGCATTGAACAACAAATGTGATAGGGGGCACCCTTGTCGCAAACCCCGCCCCAGCTTGAACCGGTCTCATCTAATACCATTGATATTTAGCATGGCATAGGCATTTGAGACCAACTCTCTCACCCAACCAGAAAAACGACGACCAATACCGAAATTTGCTAACATTTGAAATAAGAATGGCCAATGCACAGAGTCAAAAGCTTTATGAAAGTCTAATTTAAGGACAAAGTAAGATTGACCGCTATGCTGCAAGGAATGGACAACCTCAGACGCCATGATGAACGAGTGTTGGACCCTCTTATTACGGATAAAGGCGAACTAAGAGTCTGAAAAAATCTGGTTAGCCACTGATTTCAGCCTATTCGCCAAAACCTTGGCAAACATCTGATAGAGAGCACTTATAACTGAGATTGGTCGGAATCGAGAAATATCAGTGGTCTCGTCATCTTTCGGAATGAGCGAAATAATAGCAATATGCAAATGATAAGACAGTCTGGAGTTACGATGAAACTCATCAAACATGCTCACCATGTCTGACTTAACACAGTCCCAAAAGATTCTAAAAAAGTCGACATGAAACCCGTCAATGTCAGGCGCTTTCTAACCCGACAAATCCTTAATGGCCAAAAAAATCTCATCGTCAGAGAACCTTCTTTGCATAGATCTGACTTGCTCAGGCTGAATTGAGCCAACTAGAATATTACCAAAGGCACCCTCTGTAGTTAACGAAGCAGAATATAAGTCCTTAAAGTATAGCGAGACTGTCAGATTAGTGTTGATTGAGATAAGAAACACCCTCAATGGAGATAGAAGGAACAACCTTCCTCCTATGACGATGGGAAGCATATGAGTGAAAAAATTTAGTGTTGCCATCATCAGCCGCAAGTCATTTCACCATAGACATTTGCTTTCAACGAATTTCCTCTTTGATCCTCCAGCTTTTCAAGAGCATAGTTAATTCTAAGGACCTGCCCTAGAGACTGAGAAGTTGCAAATCAAAAAGAGAGTCAGGAGAAGACATAGACTGATACAACGCAAAAATCTCTTGATCCGATGCGGCTATTTGTTGAAAATTCTCTACCTTACGACTATGAAGTCAAGTTTTGATATCCTTAGCTAGACGAAAAAGCTTATTTTGAACACGTAGCGCAGCCCAATGCTCATCAACAGTTTTGTTCCAAGAATTAGTAATAACCGAGAGAAAATCTGGCTCCTGAAGCCACCATTCTTCAAACGCAAAGCTCCTAGTAGGTTGAAAGTCATCCCCCAATGAGTGATGATTTGCCCATGATCCGAGATAGTGGGAGGAAACAACACACACTTAACGTCGGGAATGAGGTCTAATAAATTAGGGGTGACAAAGACCCTATCAAGGACCCTACAGCACGGACGAGACCGCATATTCGACCAAGAGAAGCACTCTCCGGTTAAAGGAATAGGGTAGAGAAAATGACGATGAACAAAGTCTTGGAAACCTCGCATAGAGGGATTAAAAATTACGAGGTTATTAGAGTCACGGATAGATAACAAACAATTGAAATCCCCCATAAGAAGGTGGCAATCCGCGCTGGAAACGACAACCCTATCCAAATCTTCCCAAAAAGCGAGCCTCATGGCAGCGAGATTAGGTCCATAAACAACAGAAACCACTATTCTTCTATTAACTGTCTGCAAATTGAAAGCAACAGACAGAGAGAAAAGACCCATATCCAGCTGAGATAAATTTAAAGACTGTTTTCCCAAGATAAGGATACCTCTTGCATGATTTACCGTTGGCTTAAAGAAATAGTCAGCTCCCTGCCATATGCTAGAGACGACCACGAGTGAAATGACATCATTTTAGTTCCACATAAAGCAAGAAGGTTGAGCTTTTGCTCCCTAACCCAATTAGCCAGAAACAGGCGTTTAGTGGGACAATTTAAGCCCCTAACATTCCAACAAATAGTCTTCATGGAACAAAATCTGAAAAAACCCATGGTTGGTGGCACCGAGATGACCTTCTTGGGGACCTAGCATCAGTAGCCGAAACAATTGACGAAGGCCTCCTTCTTCTTCGCTGACCACCAGCACTGACAGACGACCTCAAGTGACCATCGAAAATGCCCAACTGCTCGCAGTCTGCTCTATCGAAGTTGCTGAGAGAGTCCCCAATAATCGCAGAAATAGCTGAAATCGTAGAATCCATATCAACAGCTATAGCTTGCAATTGCGAAGAGGAGAGAGAGATATCCAACAACTTAACTGCATCGACAACCATGACACCCAGGGGTTGTGAACTAGGATGTTGCTGAATCAAAGGCATAAGCAAGCGGTTGCCCTGACCCTGTGCTGGACTAAAGGAAGAGACCTTGTTTGGAGGAATACCAAAAGATTTGGTAGAAGAAATAACCTCAGAGACATAATGCGATACAACGAGAGGACGAGGAACCGAGGAGCCAAGCACCATGAATCTGATTGCCAGGTTGGTTCTAACATTAAACGCAATAAGATTGATAACCAAATAGTCAGAGCGTCTGGAGGGAAAAATAATAAAAGATGATTGCATATTCATCCTTTGTCCATCATGTGCAAGTCTGCCCAACCGCGCCTCCAAGCTGAAATGGCAATTGGTACAAAGAGAAGCAGATACCAGGCCCCGAGCTTGAGAAAAAGCTAACGACTGAACTCCATTAGAGAAAGCATTGCTATCATGGTCAAATGTTTGTGGGCCCACCCTAGACAAATCTCGTGATGGCGAGGATGGCAAAAATTTTCTCTGCTTCCCACGAGCATGCCTACCCAACCGTGCCACCAGTCCGCCATGAGAATTATAGCAAAAAGAATTAGACGTCGAGCTCCGTGCATTATAAATAATGAGCGGCAAATCTCCAAGAGAGTAAGCATTGATGGCAGAGCCAAATTTATTGGGGCCCACCCCTGGCAGAACTTGCAACGATTGGGAGATGCCATCAAAAGATGACGAAGAGTCTAACATAGCTGGAGCAATTGACGGAAAAGAAAGTCCAAAGTGTTGTGGCCAGACCGGGACCCAGATAGACCCAATATTGACAGCACTGAATGAAATCGCCGGGTTATGGAGATTGCCAATCTGCACTCATGGCGAGAAGGATAATTTTTGGGAAGGTCATTCAGGATTTCGACTTGCTCGATGACGCACCACCCAGAAAAATCTTTAGAGATTAGATTCATCCCTGACAAATGGGAATGTAAGGGGTTAGATCGTCTTTGCTTTCAGACTGGGTGCCAACGAGAGAGAAAAGATAAGCCACACTTATGACAATCACAGCGTTTGTGAAAGTTCAAAGAAAAACAATTAGCACACCACCAATCCCCCGGCCTGGCATGACTCAACTGAGATATATAGTGAATAGCATGAAAGGAACTTTGCCAAGTAGATGGGACCTGCTTCCATCCTCGATCAGCAACTCATTCTGGAAGCTCACGAATGAAGAAAGGAGAAACAAGCAAAGCCTTAACAGAGCACGCTTCTAGAGGCTCCCGTCTTATAGCTCGCAGGAAAAATCTAATGTCCGAAATACGAAGATAGCCCACTTCTAGGCATGATCGGAGGGACTCCAAAAGCTTAGAGAAGAACCAACGATTGAGTCTGAAAGGCAGGACAACATTCAATCCCCATCGGCGAAGCACAAAGGTTGCACCCCAGTCATTCACAGCTTCCTTGATGAAATGTAGGACTCACAGGTTGACCCTCAATGGGAGATCGGGAGCAAGCCCCCAAAAACAGCTAGACGAGAGGCGCATAACCAAATGACGAAAGGCACCGATGAAGGAGCCTACGAAACTCTGAAAAAGGAAATAAACAAGATAGAGGCACACCTGCGAGGGTCGGGGACTCCGGCGGTGATCGGCCCGACCAACCAACGCAGCACAAGCTAGGGCAACCTCCGTTCGAGCATGCCGCTTGAAATGCAGACTTTGACGCCTTCGTCAGACATCGACCGAGAGAGAGAGAGATGACCCTAAAAGGCACCTCGTCTTTTGGGGTCCGTATTTTTTTTTTAAAACATTCAAAATGCATTAACAGCGTCAGTTAACGAAAAAGGTAAAACAAAAAAAACACATGGCACTCATCGGCAATTCGTAACCCAAGGGTCACGATACTTGGATGAGCTCTAAAGTCATTTTAGAAATGACCTTAGCTGCACCCAACAATTCAGCCATAGCTCATTTGAGCCCTCTTAGTTAAAGGTTTTGCTAGAGATTTAAAGGAAAAAGAAAGAGCTTTTGAGAAAGAAAAAAATCTTGACATTTTTAATGAATAGGGAGACAAGAATAACATAAAAATAAATAGTCTTATCCTTTCTAAAATGTAAACCAATTAATATTCATTTTAAAAAATAAAAACAAAGAACGAAAAATACGTACGTAAAATATATAATAAAAAAAAAGTAACAAATGTCTGAAGATATCATGGTATCGGTATCACAATATTTTTATTTACCATTTGAAAATATCGTAAAGATTTTGAAAACATCGCTGATATTGTTGACCATGTTTTTAGAACACGTGATCACCCAAACACCGATGCATTTCGGTCTCAGGTTGAGTGCAGCTGACTCAACCAATGTCCACTTTGTATCAGGTGCAATCACATATTCACATTGCACACTTCGAGTATGCTGCTGCATCTGTTCGCCTTCCATCTCAGTGGTAGGGGGGCCCACGTGGGTTTTTTTTTCTCAGCGAGTATTTATAAAAAAAGATACAGCCGGTCAGCTGTGGGGCTCAACAGAAGAAGGAGTGGGGAGCAGGTACAGTGGCATACTAAAATGTGCAATGTGATTGCACCTGATTTGCCTTCCACTCATATGGGTTTATATCGGTAATCGTTTCCACTATTCAGCTCCATAATTCTTTAAAAAAATATAGATGTCTTGTATGCAGAAAATATAAAGGGGACAGTTGGACCAGTCACAGATCTTACCCCATTATGAGCCCTCGGCGTCAGTCAAAAGTTTACAGTCTCATTGGCCAGATCAGACCCACTCATCACTCTGATTCGAATTCACCCGAGGCGCCAACCACCTCAGGTGTTGGATCAAGCATCAAAAAACATACGGGTATCAACGGATCGGCTTTACCTGGATCCGATCCAAACCAAACCCTATATGGTCCAGGTATTAGAACCCGAGTCCAGACCCGAAGGTTATACATGGATTCGGGTATAGTTTGTGAAATTTTATACCAGACTCAGACCGGACCCGAGTTTCGATTATAACCCACAATTTTTCAATGTAAAAATGATTAAAAAAAATGGTTTTATCAGGTATGGTACGGGTCTGGTTCATGTAGTTCTTATTGGGTTGGGATATAGTTTTTACAGTAGACTCAAGTCTGGGGTCTGGTTCATGTAGTTCTTATTGGGTTGGGATATAGTTTTTACAGTAGACTCAAGTCTGGATCCAATACCATACACAAAAATCGAATCCAAGTTTGGTTCTAACCGAGTCCGGACCAAACCCAACCTGTTGACACACCAAATCATAACAGGGCTGTATTCTCCCAACCGTGTCCCATATACCTACTACGCCTGTATCACGGAACACGAATATCCCGATGGAATCCAACGATGGGGAGAAAAAGCCAAAGCCGCGGTGACCCGGGTGAAGAGATCAGGTGCAAATATTATTTTACAAATATTTGCGCATGTGCATTAAGCACCTGATCACCCTCCATCTTGAGGACAGAGACTGTCAGTTGTGAGGCTCAAGGCCTGGAGGGCAATAAAGTGCTTAATGCACAACTTTCTGCAATCATATTGCACCCGATTCGGACTCGTGACCCGGAGTCGCACCCCAGGAGTTGGGAACCTTAACCCTGGTTACGAGTCCCCACCAATCCTGGTTAAAGGAACCCCACCCCTCCCTCCCTCCCTCCCTAGTCCCTACTACTTGAAAGAGAAGACGTACGCTCGCCTGCAACAGCTCTCTCTCTCTCTCTCGTCGGAAGGAAGAAGAGCGGGGTGTGTCGTCGCATGACCTTTTTCCGAAGAGAAGACGCCGGAATTCCGAACTATGAGTTGCAACGGGTGCCGAGTGTTGCGAAAGGGGTGCAGCGACACCTGCATCCTCCGGCCGTGCCTCCAGTGGATCGAGACGCCGGAGGCCCAGGGCCACGCCACCGTCTTCGTCGCAAAGTTCTTCGGCCGCTCCGGACTCATGTCCTTCATATCCGCCGTGCCGGAGATCCAGAGACATGGTAGGGTTTGCACACAGGAAACCAGACGATAGATTCGGTTTTTCTTCTTCTCCTGTTTTGGTTCTAATTTTCTTTTTCTTTTGTTTTTCCGGCGGCTTTCTGAAGCTGTGTTCCGGTCGCTACTGTACGAGGCGGCCGGCCGGACGGTGAACCCGGTGAACGGAGCTGTGGGGCTGCTGTGGAGCGGGAACTGGCACCTCTGCCAGGCGGCCGTGGAGACGGTGCTCCGCGGCGGAGCCCTGAAGCCCTTGCCTGAGATCCCTCTAGCCTTTCCGGTGAAGCCGCAGGGCTACGCCCCTGCGGATGACGACTACGACGGTTCGATCTCGCCGATCAAGTGGCGCCTCGCGGCATCGACCGTCTTGGAGGAGGAGGATCTCTGGAGGCGCAGGGGCAAGCTCGATCTGTGCTTGAATTCTTGCTCTCCGGCGATTCCTCTGCCGGAGAAGCGACGCGCTGTGAGTCCGTCGTTGAACTCGGAGGGGTCGATCACAAGCCAGGAGAGCTCCGACCCGCTGCTGGTCTCCGACCGGAAAATTCTTAACCTGTTCGTCTAAGATGTCGTCGATTTCTCCTTCCTTCTTAATCTCTTCTTTTTCTCCTTGATCTGCCGGATTTCTCAACGCTTGTTGAGATTCCGGCGAGTTTTTTTGGTCGTCTAGAGCTGGCGGAGGATCTCCGGTCGGTCAAGAGATGATTCCGCCGGATTGTTTTGGCCGGTGTACTTTTACGAGAGAATAATCAATTGTAATTTTCGCTTCTGATTTTGCGTAATTTTTTTGGAGACTTATTGGTTTTGTGTACTCGAGTGTTAGCCAGGAACGCTCTTCGTCTTGCTTCTCTTTCCTTTTTCTTTTTCCTTTATATTATGCTTTTATTTATTTATGAGGCTTAATTCTTTGCCAATTTTGTGAAGAGACATACCAATAAATGCTCCACGCTGCGTGCGCAGTCTGCTCTTCTTCCGTCGGGAAAGGGTCTCTTGCACGTTTAGACTTTTAAAAATGCCAAATATATCCCCTTCCTCAAACCAGACATGAGAAGAGAGAGAGAGAGAGAGAGAGGAATCGGTGGGCGGTGGGGCCCATGAAAGTGTGGTTTGGCGGTTTCTAGTCTGCAGGGTACAGTGCGGCCCGTGCAGTCCGGGTTTTTTTATTTCGAGGATCGCCGCATTCCCCAGCTTTCTCATCTATACGTCCTTGCCTCCTTCCTTTCCCTAAAAAATACCAAAAAAAGTCCCGCGGCTGCCCCCCCCCCATCACAAATTCTTTGCTCCTTCGCGCTCTACCTCGAAGCTTACCCAACTGAACCACACTGGCATGGCCCCCAAGTACGAGGACAGGTACAGCTGATCTATCTAATGATCGGGTTACAGGACTTTACAAGATGCTCGAACCACACAAAACACGAACAATTGTTACGAGTGTATAGCGATTTTTTTGTGGTTTATTAGACAAAAAAAAATGTTTGTATTTTGTGGTTTACAGTACACACAAAAATCACTGCACGCGATAGTTGCATGTATAAAATGCTTGGACGCGGTCACCTAACCCTGCCTCGGTTGTCAACCCGTATCACAGTGTTAATGTCTGTAAACAGACATCGGATGCCGCTTCTGAGCGTTCAGAAGTGCAGGGTATGGGAGGAAGTGACCATCGGCGCCTTGCATCGGGAGGCTTGATTCCACCGCCTCTTTGTGTTGGAATCTATTGATGGTGAACAAATTTATGCGTTCTTGGTTGTCCAGTATATATATATATATATATATATATATAGAGAGAGAGAGAGAGAGAGATGGGTAGGTGTGAAATTGATACTTGGTAAAATGGGTTTTTTTTGTTATTCCAGTTTTTTTTTTCAGTTCTAACCTCATAAATTTGTTGGGAAGGTCAATTTACCAGGAATCCACACCTAGATCATGTGTTTTTTTACGAAAAAAGTGAAATTTAATCTTCTAAAATTTACAAAGATTTTGAATCTTTGATTTTTTTACCTTATAAAAACTCATCTATTTGGCAGAGATCCCTATAAAATAAAATAAAGTACATAAATCACATCTGTATGGTCAGAATTTAAAAATAAAATAAAACACTCTGAAAAACTCATTTAGCACCTCTCTCTCTCTCTCTCTCTCTCTCTATATATATATATATATATATATATATAGTTTTGTATCTTCATTAGTAGCCAATATTTGCCCTATATATAGAGTAATGGGTCGGTGCTAAATGAGTTTTTCATATATTTTGTTTTATTTTTAAATTCTGACCGTATTGTTGTGATCTATTTACTTGATTTTATAGGAAACAGCTCTTAAAGTTAAGATACATTGGTGGGTCTTTATAATGTTCAAAAAATCAACGGTCTAAAATCTTTGTAAATTTTTTAAGCTTTAAATATTATTTTTCATTGAAAACACATGATCCAGGTGTAGACTCCTGGTAAATCGACCATGACCAACACATTTATGGCGATGAAATTGCAAAAAAAAAATATAGAAAAAGCAGAAAACCCCATTTAACATGTTTCATTTATCTTAGACTCAGTTATGTTTTTCTCTATATATATATATATATAGTGATAGTTGTCTACCACTTTTTTTGCTTACCATGATCTTATTACGGGCGAACAGGTGTTTTCAGATTATTTTTTGCATATATGATCAGCAATGTTTAATAAGAAATTATATTTTTTTTAATAAAAAAATATTATTTTTACAGTCCAAGAATCGATTGCATTTTGAACAGGCCTGTGATCAAATTTAAAGAAAAATATGAAAAAAAAAAAAACACTTATAAAACCTGATAGGCTAGCGGTAAGCTAGGTAGCTACTTGAGAGAGAGAGAGAGAGATTTTTTCTATAGTTGAGGATGATGTGTAGCCTACTCATGGAATGTCAAGTTGAGAGAATCTTGCGTTTTCGTTTCTAGCGTATGGGTTTCACTCCCTTTTTTATAAAGAAAAAAAGATAGGGTGGTTCCATCAATCTGACCCTTTTTTCTAATGCCATGTTGATTGGAATCAATGAATTGTATAATAGTGGCGACGTATTTACTGTTTATTATAATATCCACTCTCTGTCATCAGCCAATTGAAGATTGGATGGCTGGATCAGCCTTTGGGTAGTGTAGTCTAATTGGAGACAAATGGGACGTAGTACACCTGTCTTACACATTACCAATCTTGGCGAATCTGTCACTGAGGAGGATACGGGTACGGTCGATTTTTTGTAGTGTTGTATTCTATTCGGCAGTATAATCACGGCATTCTGGTGTCTTTGATATGAGGCTCCTTCCAGTCAAGAGGGGCACCCATTGTTCATATTCAGCTTACATATATACCTGTTGTTCATGGTCAGCTTGTCGAGCTTATTTTACGAGTTTGAATTAATTTATAAGAATTAGAAAGATAATTAGATGAGTGCATTAATCTTTCATTTAATTCATTGCTTGGTATTATAAAAATTAATTTATAAACTTCATTAAAAAATAACCTACAAATGGGTTTGGGCCAAGATGCACAGACTCGATGGGTCATGGGCTGCGCTTCAAATCCGAGCCTGTTAAAAACCGAGACAAAACCAGTCCCATTAATAAATGAGTCCGACCATCTTCGGGTTACCTAACCCAGGAATCACCCCCATCGCACTCAAGTTACACCAGATGGATGAGTGGTTTCAATCACCTAGGGTAACCTAACCCTAGGCGAACCGTGGATCGACTCAGTATGGGGCGGATCTTGGATAATACCTCTGCTTTCATCTTCACGAGGCATCATGATGTTTTGATTAGTTGGCAAGTTCTAAATATTGGTGATTCTTTGGTCAAACTCGATATCTTTCACCTATTATGATCAAGAGCCTTATGTGTTTCTTGTTGATCAATCTCGAGACTATCCAAATGTGCTTTGATGTTATTTCATGAATGTTTTCTTGATCTTCACAACAAAAATCTGTCGGGATTGTTTTCTTGAATCATCGGATGAATCGAATCAAGGGGAACCGTCTCTTTTATCTAACAGGATCTTTCCTCAAACTTTACAATAAATTGATGACTGAGGATATCAAATTGATTCAATGAACAAGAAGATCATTTTTAAACCCAGTACGAATAGACATCCTAGCATAATTAGGAAACTAGAAAAGTAAAAAAAACAAAGAAAATATTAGAAATTTCAAGAAAAACAATTAAAATCACTCATAATTCATTCATCTATGTTTTTTGTCTCTCTACCATGAATACTTAATAAAGAAGAAAGGGAAACCCTAAAAACCCTAATCCTAATTTGGATCTAAGAAAGATTCAATCTAAAAACTATGATTCAAACATGACACAAGAACCAATATAGACCTGAGATAGATCTGATATGAAGTAAAATCCAAAACAAGATCCGAATGAATCTTATGAACCTGATAGTGTCTCGCTCTCGCTCCTGCACCAAAATATGTTTTTACAAAATATAAAATTTCTTTTTAAATATTAGGGAATAATTAAGATGGGTTTTTTTAATGAAGAGTTTTGGAAACTAGCTAACCAAATTGGGTCATTTAACAAAAGTCACGCAACCCGTCTATAACTCACAGTTGGCAAACTTCGTCTCCCATCAGCCAAGCTTGACTCTATAACTTGTGTGGGATGACTTGCTGACTCAAATGAGTGGTCTTCACCAAGTTTACATGCACATATAACTATAAAAAATACCTAATTTAATACATTAAGAAATAATTAAAGAATACATCTAAAATTTGCAACTATGCAAAAACAAAAACAAAAAATTGTCCTTAGAAGCCGTTTAAGACAGTTTAGAAGATAAGCATAAGACTAGTTAAGAGTTACTCAGTACAAGAATGCACGTTCATATTCATAAACCCTACTTAATGATACTTGAACAAGAGAAGATTATCTTGGTCTGTACCATAGCCCACTAGCGTCCAAGGTGAAATACTTTTCTTGTTTTGTCTTTCAATAGCCAAGTAACTTAAGTGTTGCATTAACCTTCTTCTAGAAATAGGTATCTTGGAATAGATTGGACAAAAAGGATAAAAAGAGAGATTTGCTTGGATATGATAACCTTCACTCTTTCTTCCTTTTCTTTTCAAACACCACGAGGATTGAAACTTTATTTGATCCCCTACTATATACTTTGTACCTCCAAACAGTACTGGTAGATGAAGGAAGCTGCTCTCGTGATTCAGCTCGCCAATGAGTTCATTAGGCCCTTTCAAAAATTGTAGTTTTAAGTATTTTTTTCTCACGTCTAACACAGTAGATGTGATCTATAGGTTTTGTTTAGTGGGAACCAACTTTTGGATCGCCGGAATTTGGCATGTATACAGATTTTTTCGGTGATCCAAAATCAATGGCTATGAAGGTACCAGTTTTTTCCGACTCAGAAAAATATGTTTTTTAACATGATCTAAGAGTCCATTCCCACTAAATCGAGCATGTTAAACACATCTTACGGTTCAAATCTGTTATAAAACACTTAAAACCTATGGGGCAGAACGAGAAATTATTGGGGACTAATATGTTTAGGTCTCATATGTAAAATGAGATGAGCTTGAACAAGGGCTGTGATCAGCTGTGGTGGGGACCAAGAGTGGACATTTTTTTAGTTTTGATCAATTATTTTTTCAAGAAAACATAAGCTTTTATTGTACATTTTAGGTGCAACCTGAACAATTCAATTTTAGATTATTTTATTAACATGTAAAAAAATAAATATTTCTTATTTAATATATGGTTTTCAATAAATAAAGTAACGAGATCCTATTTGTAAGGATTGATTTGCAAAACATGCAACAAAATATTGAAAACTTAGACCATCTATTGTCCAAACCAGCCAATTACTCTCTCTCTCTAAGAGAATAAAAAAGAACAATTCATAGCAATGGTCACCCTGCCTCTAAGGAGAGTTTGTATTTATTTTTTGAAAATGTTTTTGTGTGCCCACACCTAACCTATGGCATTTGTATCTGCACTTTGTATATATATACACACACACACACTGAGTAATTAACAATGGACGCCAATGCAGGACGAGCACGATAGATTGATTGTGCACAATCAACAACAAATGCTATTTTTTGCTACCTTCGGAGGTCACGACCGCCTTTAAAAGCCTTTTGGGCGAACGTGTGATGTGCCCATTCGACCTTTGTAAGTCGTCCACCATTACTCACTTGTATATACATACATACATACATACATACATACATATATATATATATATATATATATATATATATATACCGGAATATGAGAACTACTCTGTGAACAACAATTTTCATGGATTTTTTGTTCTTTTCTCTTGAATCAAACTGTGTGTGGATGTGATTAAGGACCAGCTCTTAAATCATCCCATTATGATGCATAAACAAGATTTATTTAAGGCTTTAAAATCAACGGCTCATAATCTTCACAAATATTCAAGCACCCAAAAATCATATTTTTTTTATCGAAAATTCATATTCCAACAGCTGATTCCTAGAAAACTCATCATGCCTAACACATCTACATGGTTGGATTTCCACAAAAAAAATGTTGTAAATGCTTGAAAATGGCCTGTTCACATGGCAGTTCTTATATTTCCAGTTCTCATATTCTAGTTAATATATATAGGGTTAATATTTTATGCCTGGCAAGCTGGGGTTAGGCAGACCCCTACCGGATATCTCATAAGTCCCAAAGTGGCAGGGGCACTTGAACCTGGGCCTTAAGCTTGGCACAGGACCCCTCTTACCACATGGGATATCACCTCCACGCCAATATTTGATGCCTTTGAAGGTACTAAATTATATAAAACTATTGAGCTGAAAATCATATGTTTTAGTTTTTTTTTTTAAATTAGATCTTATAATGTTTGATTAGTGAAAATTGAGTTTTGAATAATATGATTGTGGTACATAAGTAGGTTTTTTAAGGGCTTAAAAAATGAACGGTCAACAATACACTAAAATTTTAGGATGGAAAAAATTTATTTTTTGGATCCAAACAATACGATCCAAAGCTTGATCCTTAGCAAACAAACCTTATTGAACACATCTAAGTGGTCAAATTGAGTTGATAAAGCTTTAGCCTAAGATTTTTAGCTCAATAGTTCTATATAATTTGGTGCCTTCAAAGCACCAAATATATATATATATATATATAAACCTAACTTTGCATTAAAATAAAATGACCCAAGAAGTTATTTCTATAAAAAAAAACATATAGATCAAATGATCCAAGAAGTGTATAGTCAAAATTTTTAAAAATTACTGAAAATCCAATAGCATATTTCATTTAGCATTGTATCAATTTTGTATGTTTTCATTTATATATATATATATATATATATATATATATATATATATATATATATATATATATATATATACTAGAATATGAAAATTAGAGTGTGAACTAGTCATTTTTATACTGTTTTTGCAAATCCAACCTTGCGGATGTGTTAAAATGGTTCAATTCCTAGGAATCAATTGTTGAATCTTGCATAAAACATGTTTTTTTATGCTTAAATGTTTTTAAAAAATTACGACATTGATTTTCAAGCCTTTAAAATCCTGCTTATACATCACAATTATATGATTCAAGAGCCGGTCTCTTTAAAAGTAAATATGTAGATTCATCTATACAATTAGATTTGAGAAAAAAAAACTTATGAAAATATTGATTCTTACTCTAGTATCTCATATATATATATATATATATATATATATATATATATATATATATATGAGAGAGAGTTGGTTTTTGCGAACAAACATCATTAAGGAAGATTAGACTCTTGAGAGAAAGATAGAGATATTGGAAAATGTGGTAGGTCATGAAACTAAAAAAAACTATAAAATTTATAAAATTTAAATACTACAATGAATATTATCAATCAGAGTATGACATATCTATATATAATTGCAACTAAATATAAAATTTAATTATTTGATTTTATGAGAAACATTCATTCTCTTTTTTACTTGAAATAATCATAGTAATTAGAGAAGCTATACACTTCTATATATGATCCATATGACATATCAATTTAAATATGCAAATAAAATTTCTATAACCAAATAAATATTCTAAATTAATATTAAAGATCATAAACAATCAATTAAAATATTTAAGCATATCTAAATGGATCAAATTTCAAATAATTTATATTTAGAATTAGAAATAAATATATAATTATAATCAACAATCATCAATATGATTTTAGTTAAGATCAAGCTTATTTAAATAAATAATTGAATCTACCAAAACATAAACCATTCAATTATCATGCAATTTCAAACATAAAATATCACTAAATTATGATATATGATTGTGAAGTTATGGCTTCTGCAAGTTGACTCTGTCAAGTGCTACCTCATATCATATTATGATCCAACCCGAACATATGCACAGGATTCAAACATGAATTTGAATAAATAATATACATAAATCAATAATAAAGTCAAGAAAGAGAGAAAAAGAAAGTATACCTTTCACCAGTGAAAGCTCCCAAATCTATGTTGATTAAAAAAAACACAAGATTAGATTAACTTACTTTAACTTGACCACCATCAAAAGAGAATTGAGCTTCAACTTTTGTCTATTATAGGTTTAGGAGCACGCCTAATGAGATGTGCTTAAGCTTGTCTCTTGGCTACATGGCATAAGGCTATTTAGATGGATTTCTTCAATGTTCCTCCCTAGGGCGAGACCTTTTATTTATAGATTATTGAGACGTTAATTTTTCATTAACAAAATAAGTCTCAATTGATGCCAACCTCCAATCACACTTTCTTAATTGGCAAAGGTCGTCTCTCAATAAGTAATATTTTAAATTAAAATAAGATTTTAGTAGTGCCGAAAATAAAATTTAACAAACACAATAGTTATAAACATATCTCAAAAACAATATTGCAAAAAAACTTGTTCGATAAATCACGACTTTCACTCAATATATGCATATTTACTAATATATTAACCAGGACTACATTGAAAGATGTATTAGAGGCCAGGCTATATTATAATGTGCTTATGTTAGTTACTATTACAAGCATCAGAAAAGTTGTGTTCATTTAATACAAAGATATATGATACTAAAATAGGATACAGTGATTGTTTAGGGCCAAAGTTCGCATAGCAAATCATATCTCGAAAGCTACTAACAAGTGTGATTATTAACTATTGTTTCTCAGTAGGTTTTCATATCCTTGCACATATCAAATTGCTTGACTGATAGAGAGAGAATGTTGGTCCTAGTGCATGCATGTGTGTTGCATGCTCCACAGTCATGAGGTGATTTTCTCGTACTAACACCATGATTAGGTCTATCTATTGAAAGCCTCATTTTTAAGAGACCATTGTCGAATAAGAATAAGATACATTGCATTACCCCCAACTCATTCAAGTTTACACCTCTAACTTGATTTGTGAGACATTAAAATTAGTGTATCCAAAGTTTTGAAGTTAAGGCTTTTTTTCATATTTAAAATGATGCAACTTATATAAGTTTTTCAAATGACATCATCCTACAACCAAAAGTGGTAAAACCAAGATAAGATCTTGCATAATCCATAGTTGCATGCAATGCTAAAATAACAATTCATGGATTTTATCAAAAGTTATGCAAGGTCATATAAAATATTTATAGAGAGAGACAAAGGCAGGCAGGTGAAGGCCACCATAGGACGATCATATGACAACTTGAGCAGGGCTGGCAAATAAGTCAAATGAACTAAGCTTGAAGTGTTCAAGCTTGGCACATTTCCATCATGAACCAAGCCGAGTTCTAACTCATAATAACCCAAACTAAACAAGTTGAACTCTATATGGTTTGTTTACAGGAAAATACATTGTTTTGAAACAGTAAGAAAATTTTCTTCTGAAAGAGAAATTGGATTGCAAATAAATACATTATTTTAGTTATAGAAACAATAAGATTCTAGCGCTAAGCCTATCTTGGCAAACCAATTGGTTCAATCATATATTCTTTCTTATATTAATATATTTCTTACTACTTAATGAGATTTTACAAATTGAGCTTAACTGAGTACTTACAAACACGAACACACACCAACGAGGGCTCTGCTTGTTTGGTAGGAGCTATTAGTGCATGTCACCATGTGGGGAGGCGTTGCAAGTTCTAAACCCAATGGCACTTTGTATAACTGGTGGGGGTCTGCCTCACTTATATATATATATATATATATATATATATATATATATATATATATATATATATATATATATATATATATATATATATATATATATGGCCCGGTTCAAATGGGTCGAGTTTGGGCTTAGTTTTTGGAAGAAGGCTCAATCCCAAAGGCGTAACTAGGGGAGGCAGGACTGGGCTGTAGCCCAGCCCTGCCTCCCGAAACAGTTAAAAAAAAATTAAAAGCCCAGTCCTGATTCCATATGAAATAGATTTTTATCCATTTTTGTAGCCCAGCCCAGTTCTTGCCCAGCCCTGACTGCAGCAAATAGTTTGATTCGTCCATATGAAATAGATTTTTATTAATAATTATAGTCATTTTTTATTTTATCTCAAAAAAAAAATCGGGGACGCTGCCCCCGAACCCCTGACTATCACACAAAAGCTACACTCCTGTTTGCCCCCCTCCCCCCCTCACATGAATCCTAGCCACGCCACTGCTCAACCCCAACAGAGTTTATACCCATCCGGACAAAATCACGGGTTGGGTTGGGCCAGCCCACATGCTAATAGGCTTACCTGCAGGCTTTATACACACACCAATGGGTGCTTGGTACCTTGTATAATTGGTGGGGGTTTGCCTAACCCTGGCTTATATATATATATATATATATATATATATATATATATATATATATATATATATATATATATATATATATATATATATATATATATATATATATATATATTGAGAGAGAGAGAGAGATGCAGGTACTTTAACATTATGTGCTTGATGGATTTTTTCGCTCTTTCTGTATTTTTTCACAATTTTGACCACATAAATGTGTTGAGCATGGTCGCTTTACGAGGAATCCACACCTGAATCATGTGTTTTCAATGAAAAAAATGATAATTGAAGCCTCAAAAATTTACAAAGATTTTGGACTGTTGATTTTTCGAACCTTATAAAAACCCATCATGTGTCAAAATCGAACACTTTAAGAGCTGATCCCTATAAAATCAAGTTACGGTCAGAATTTAAAAATAAAACAAAAAAAAACTAAAAAATCCAATGTGGCCCCTTCATCCCAGGTTAGTCTGTTTGGGAGACCGAGATAAGAAGGGAGATTGTATTTAATGAGAACTTAATAAATATCACCTGCCCCACATCTGCTTGGGATTGTTTTTTTTTTGTATAATTCAAAAAAAAAAGGTGTGGATTCTGCACATGCACATGCACAAAGCACCTCTATCACCCTGCCGATATGTTTTTTTTAACGGTATCTTTCACAAAAATTGTTAAACAGTTCAGTATTTATCTGGAGAAAATTCTACCTGATAAAAATCTTTATACAGAAAACTGTTTTTTTTACGATATTGAACATAACGGCTATTTTCTTTTAAAATCACTAACTAAATTATAGCGATCGTTAAAAAAAAAAACTTTAAAAATGAAAGTAAATATGAACACGTATTGCAGTTTTGAGTGGCGGTGGTGGCCGGGTCAGCAACTTTTCAATGTTTGTCTGGAAAGGAAGGGATGAGAAACACAGGCCAAATGATTTGATTGGCATTTCTCTGAGTATGAAGCTTAGTGAAGGGCGCAAGCAAGTGGAAAAATTGCATTAAGAAGTCCAGGCAAGATTTTTCTCAGAAGCCTTTAAAAAAAAAAAGATTTTAATGTCAGAAGAAATGATCTTTTGGAGCATTCAACACCTTGAATAGACGAGGAATTGTCACCCTATAGTTGTCTTCTGGGAGGCTGATTGAAAAGTTTGGTTTCAAGATCTTGTAGGCTGGCACCAACAGGTGAGGATGGGAAATGGGGAATTAGACAAAAGTAGGGATACTGGGGAGGGCGCGGGTGACAAGGTCTTCACTCTCGCCCCGCCCTGTCTCAAAACTCGAACCTTCATCCCCACATTTTAACCTCCACTCACACCTTCATATCTCTGTTTTCGTCTAAAAACCCCAACCTTCATCCCAGCATTTTAACCTTCATCCCTGTTTCATGCCCTTCATCCCCGGTTCAAACGGGGGCAAGGCGGGGCGGGGGCACATTTTCTCTCGGTCTATTGTCATCCTTTAAAAGGATTGGGGATAGGGCAGGACAGGGTGGGGTGGGGAGGGGGAAAGTGTAAGTTCATCTCCTCCTCCATCCCCATTTCATCCCTGGTCCAAACGGGGTGAGGCCGGGGCATGGCCCCGTTTTCCCCCGGTCCACTGCCATCCCTAGACAAAAGTGAAGTTTTTTTTTTCCTTCTTTTATCAGAGAGAAAAAAAAAATAGATGCCAAGTTGACCACGATCTTGTTTCTGTGTCTGCAATGTACAATTTCACGTGTAATCTTCCCACTAAGAATAGTTTCTTGTTGGATTCGTTATTTCCGAAAAGCAATGTTGTCAGTATCAGTAAGTACCCGCCACCAGTATAAGCAGAAAAATGTTGTCAGTATTGGTGCTTATCGGCCTGTATAGACAGCATATCGATAAGCTTCACCTTTGAATCGGCCATTTTTTAATAAATATAAAAAAAAATACTTATAAATATTTTTAATATTATTTTAATATCTTTAACACATGCGAATGTTCTGATTGACATGTAATATTTTTTAAATATTTTTTTTAGCCGAATACAGAATGATACACTTGAGTATCAACATCGACCGATTCACCTGAATCGCTGGTCAAACGATACAGAACCGATACCAAAATTGCCGAAAGAAATGAACACCTCAAAATATCAAACTCTTGACATCCTTCAACTTGAATGCATTAAGACAACCCAATTAACCAGAAGTGTGAAGCCCTTGGGAGCCAGAGGTCTTCATCTTGCTGTTGGTAAAGAATCTATGCTATTTTCATGCCCGCAATGCTGAGTCCATGGGAAGCAGATCAGATCATGCTGAACATGAGCGTTTTTGCTCATGCCGACATCGTGGCCATTCGATTTGTATTTTAAAAAGCTAAAGGGTCAACAAAACCACATCGCATTCATCCAAAATGCAGACGGCCACGATGTCGGCATGAGCAAAAACGCTCATGTTCAGCATGACCTGATCTGCTTCAGAGTCCCCGGTCCACAGGGACATAAGCCTGTAATTCTTTGATTACTTGTGATGCACTAGCTCCCAAAGCTGTGTTTAAGTTAATTCTAGAATTTTGGGTTTGCAGGTTCAAAACCCAGTTGTACGTTGAATAATAACTGATGGGGTCTGCCTAACCCAGCTTGCCTTTCAAAAATAAGAATCTTGGGTTGAATGCTCAATTTGCTAACGTGTTTTATTCTGTTGTACCATATCAAAACCCATTAAACGCAGTAGGAAAGACAATGAACAAGTGGGTGGTAAAAATTTTCAATCGATTTCAGAGAGAGAGAGATTTCTCATTAATTGACGTCTACTGCCGTGACATGAAATCACAATAGCTTGTGAATGTGTGTTCACACAAAAAGTTCAAACCGAGAGCCTTCTTGGAAAAGTTCTCGGAAAAATATCGCCATATATATAATATAAAGCATACAAATTATAAATAAAACATAAAAAGAGCAGGAAAATGTTTTATTATCACGTTAAAATCTGAAATATTTAATATTTTGAAATCGCCACATATTTTGTATTATATTAGCTTCAAAAATATCACAATGAAAAATATAATATTGTTTTTTGACTAATCTTTATCATGTGAATAGTAAAAAAAATTATTTAAATGTGGAAGAGTAGAGCAACATTAACTGATGCAAGTTAAACATTATGTTTTCACATACAGAGTGCCTTGATTTCAACTTATGAAAATGTGATTATCTGATTGCATATTAAACCGTCATTTAGATCATGCTTTGCAGTCAAACTGCTAGTTCTTATAGCACTGTATATGAGAAATGCTTCATTTTAACCATGATTAAACTGCTGATTTTTAAATGGGCCCATGACTTGCTGGAAACTATAACTCGAGAAATAGATGAGGAATGATCACATTTACATCAAATTTTGTTACAGAGAATGTGTATACACCAAAAGGAAAGCAGTAGACTAAAAATACATGACTCCGAGGACTAGGCCTTCAAGGGAGGGAGGGTTGGCAACTGAAAACACCAAATCCAAACACTGGTACAATTTTCTACACCAAACAAATCGACTAAACCTCCCTTATTTCTACCTTTGCTTCCCTCGGATCAAAAGAAACTTTAGGTTGATGTTAGCGTTCAGTGAATCCTCACAAAAAATTCTCATATGTTATGTGAGGCTTCATGAACTTGTTTTAGTTGTAATAGATGCGTTCTTAGACTACACTCTTCCACCTATTCAATGAATTGGCATAAATAAGAGTTCACGTAACAAAGCAGAATAAATTTAGAGGAAAGACACTTACTTGTAAGGCCACTACCGTTGATAGAAGATCTCTGCATTCATGAAGAAAAAAACGCTCTTGAGAAGTTACATCAGCTAATTCAGAAACCACAGTGTTCATCCCTTCTACCTGAAAGATCAGATTGATGTTAAAAAAGTGACAACCATATCAGAGATGCAGCACCTTCATCAAATGATGAAAGATATATTTTGAGATGCATTCATTCTGCATAAGAAATCTGCTAAAGCAGGCCAACTATATTAGCTAGGGCTGTCAACTGGTAGGGTTTGTCTCGGATACCTGACCCGGTCTGGTTCTGTGTTACCGGTTTGGCCAAAAATCTAAGTACCCGTATTAAATTTTACCGGGTCTGGGTGTTCTTGTTAAAACCGGACTGGGTTAGGTTCGGATACAGGCTCTGTTGTTAAAGCATGGATCGGGTACATGATCCGGTGAAAGAAACAGCAAATCAGGTATCTAACCCAATTATGTAATGTATTTCCTTATAAAAAGATTAATTGCCACCACGGAAACTCAAAACCCCAACCTACTTGATTGCCACACCAGCAGATAGCCAGTAACCACAACAGCTTTTGTTGATAAGATGTGAAAAAATAAACATATTTGTACTATATCTAACATAGAATCCAATAGGCTAACCTAACCCGATGATAAGCCATCCAAGTTCTGGTTTGGGAATGTAAAAAGTTATCTGGTCAGATATGGGTTATTCCATGTGTGACCCGATAACTACCCGAATCCGGCTATCACTTGTATGGACAGATCAGGGCCAACCCCGACGATCCGACCTGTTGACAGTATTAATATTAGTTCAAGAATTGGTATCAAAAAGCATATTGGGCATCCAGGCAAGCACTTGCATTGTGGATCATTACCAAGTACGCTGCAGATTGTAGAGTTGTAATCCAGCTACTATATATTAGTTTGGGTCTAATTCCCAATGACAATGCTTTATTGTGTCATAAGACCCAACCAATGTAGAAAAGTGAGTACCAAGGGAAAGGGATGAAGCAATATATTAATCATCCAACGCATAACATCATATAAGTTGAAATGGAATGCTCGTCAGGCATTTAACCACATGAAACCATCATACTTACATGTCTACAACTAAAAGACTAGGAAGACAAGTTGATAAAGTAAAGAAATGCAAAAAAAGCAACTACTGGCGAATAGTAATACACCAGGAGATTAAGATTATCTATTAAGGAGGCAATGTTGACCTTTTTTTTTCTCTGCTCTTTCTTCATCTTTTTTCCTTCTTTTCTTCTTCTTTTTTTCTTTTTTTTTCTTTCTTCTCCTTATGTTATGTTGTATGCACATGCTCTTTCCTCTGTTTTTTTTTTTACTTTGTTGCATTCAATTAATTGAATCTGGTTCTACCTAGATCCAAACCAAATATCAGTCATTATCCTACCTCACATAGGTGCAGGTGCGGATGCAAGTTCAACGATGTGGCACTTTCAAAAAACTTGAGTAAGGAGCTGCGGAGAGTGTGTGTGTGTGTGTGTGTGTGTGTGTGTGTGTGTGTGTGGTATGACCCGGAACCAACATTATAAGGATGCTAGAATCCCTTTTAATCCAAATGAACCAACCACAACATGATGGGGCCATGGTGATTCATGACCCCCAAATAGAGGACCTGGTGAATTAAGGGAACTGGGCTTCTATTCCAAATTTTGTATACTCTTTATAAAGATTTTATTAATATTTTCTTTCTTAAAAAAAACTATCATGAATTGCATTCATAGAAAAATATCACACACTAATGTTGTAAAGAATGGGAATTCCCTCTTTGGAGTTCTGTTTTAACTATTTTTGTTGGGTTGAAAAGCTTTTTGAGGCCCCCACAGTTTTTCCTTTTAACACCATCCTCACCATATTCATGGCCACATTTTGGTTTCCATCTAATGAATAAGAGCAGTGTAAGGATGTAAAGTTTTATCTTGGGCATTTTTCCCTAAAGTTTATGCATACAAGGACCATAATAGATAATTACAAAAAAACATTGATTTATGTAGCTAAAGTCATCGTGAAGAGGATGTAAGATTGATTTATGCAGAAAGAACATTGTGAAGTTTAAACATCTTGGATGAAAGACATCTCCTAAAGACATTATCATGTTGCCTTAAATCTCACACACAAGCATGTACATACGTGTGTAATTGCAGAACCATTGACCATACCCACTAAGTTAGCAACTATTCTACAGGCAATTGACAAAAGTGAACACATGACCATGGCTAGTGTTATTGTGTACCACCTACAAGGTATTCCAACATTCTTCATTGTTTATCTTATTGAAGACAAACTTTCAATGATTCATGTGATGTACACTTTGTATCTTTCATGTTCAATAAAAACACTTAGTAGAGATCAAATCTTTTATTTTTAAAAGGAAACATCTATACAAGGTCAGCTTGAAGTCCGAGTAAATAAAAAACAAAATGAACACACCCTTTAAAAGAATTAGCCAATAAATGTGCACAAATGAATTTTAATCTGGAGAATCACGAAGAGTTCACCTTGGAAAGCATATAACAGATGGAAGATCCCATGGTCTGCATCATGTCAACAGCTGAACCAACAGCTTCCTTCACGTTCTGAATATCAGCCTATCAAGAACCAGTGCAGTAGAAGCAATGCATTGGTATTAGGTGGTCCAGTAAAGTAATAATTGAAGTATGAGAGCTGTAAGACAAAGAAACAAGTTATAACAAACCCTTGCACCACCAATGATGGGAAGGCGGAGAGTGCTACCCTTCAATGCTTCAGTAGCACCAGATAAAGAGGAGGAATGATCTCTATCCAGCATAGCCCACTCTTCAAGGAAGGATATCTGTATCAATCACAGAATATCATTTAACGTCAAGAATACAATAAAATCCACTGATAAATGGCGTCCCAAAATTCCAAATAATACCAAAAGGTTATTGAATTGATGATTTCACACAAAAGGAGAAAGTAAACCTCTCTCTCTCAGGGAAACAAGTGTGTGTGCACACGCACACACACTATAAAAGTTCATGGCCACTAAATGGGCATTAACAAGTCCAACAAATTCTTCAGTCCCTGATAAAATTTGGAAAACCATGGAGACTCTTTGTATTAGTTATAACCAGAAATGGCAATTCAGTAAGCTTATAAAGAATACATGCCTAAAAAGATGCCCTGCATCTCAAAGTACAACTAAGAAATCTGTTTGTTACTTATTGTGAAATTACTTGATTAACTCTGTTGTTGACCATCAACCTCAGGAATGCAAAATTTGCTAAGGGCACAAAAATGTGATGAAGCATACATTGAAGGTCATGGTTATGAACAGAAATCTAAAGGGAGAGAAAGAGAGAGGTTTGCTAGGCAAAAAATGTGGTGAAGCATCCATTGAAGACCATGGCTATGAACAGAAATTTTTGAGAGAGAGAGAGACCTATCATCAAAATAATGTTTGGAAAGGAATCATTTGGGGCTGGCAGAGTGCTAAGGATTTTGTTTCATGTGTGGTTAGGGAAGGCAAGGATACAAAATTCTGGATGGATCCTTGGATTGGTGCTTCTTTTGTTTATATTATTAAAGACTATGAGAAGAGATGTATTAGTCGGTCCAAAAGCTTGATGGTGGCAGAAGGTATGTCTATATTTGGTACTTGTTATGATCCTCCTTTCCTATCTTTGCAACATATATGGAGTTGGGTTTTATCTGTCTTTGTTTCTGTTGGCAAGGACCAGATGTGGTGGAAAGGTAGTTCTAATGTAGATTTGAGTGGTTCAAATTTATTTGAGTGAAAGATGTTATCATAGGGCTTCTTGGATTGTATATTTGGATGCAGAAGTTTGGTGTATCTTTGCCTAATAGGTGCTATCTTTGTGGCAAAGCAGAGGAGAGCCATTGCCATTTATTTTTTACTTGTCATGTTGCTGAATTTATTTGGAGATTTGTTTGAGACAAATCTGATGTAGTTAGTGAACTTAAATGGTGGTTATCTATTAAGTTTCATAAGTCATGGCTCCAGAAATGTTGGAATTCCATATTTCATACTATTCTATGGAAAATTTGAAAATTCAGTAATGTTGTTATTCACCAGGAGTCGGTTTCAAAGGATACGCTTGTGAGAAGCATTTGGTCTGCTTGCGTTGAAAGTTTCATTCTTGGTCTGATGAGTTGGTTCCTGTCATCAAACTGTTTTCGTTAGGAGGACCTGTGATTGAAGCTCCTATGCAGCCGCAGGAAGGGCAGGTTGTGTTCAGTTTTGCAGTTTCATCATTTAGACAACATGGTCTAGTTGTTTATGCAGCGTACAATATGCAGCAAATCTTCTTCATAGGCAGCATGAGCTGTCCTGCTAATTGTCGTCAATTAGAAGTTGAATGTTGTCATGTCTTTAGGGAGAGCATTGTGCTTGGGACGCAGGTTGTTATTGCATCTAATAATGGGAGGTGGTGTGCCCTCGTTAAGAAACTATAGAGGACAGAGTGAATTCTTTAGCTGCTAGAGTGTTATCTTCTTCCTTTGATATTAGATCCATCTGCTCTAAGGGGCCATTTATGGCCATGGGCTATATTTTCTTTGTATTTGAAAGATAAGCTGCCGGATTGGCTCCCCCCTTTGGGATGATTGATGGTATCTTGTGATTCTTTATTAATAGAATTTGGAGCATAGTCTCCAGCGTTTGCATTTAAAAAAAAATGTGAGCTGCTTGAACCAATGTTGTCAGAATCATATTAGACCCTCAATTTTCAAATCAATTCAAGGAATCGACTGATTCTGCTTCTGATTCTGAACTGAATCGAGCTGAATCAGCCTGTTTTTAACCAATAGATGACACGTGTCAGGAAATATTAAAAAACCTATTTTACACCATTTTTTAAATGTATTTAAAAATAAGCCGAAACAACTCAGTTTGTAAATTTTTTGCTGATACAATACGAATCAGCTGATTCAAGCCAATTCTCAATGATACTGACAACATTGGCTTGCACAACCCTAAACTAATTTGTTGTTAATTAAAAGGATAGCAGATAACTAGGATAACCGATGTGTCATGCAAATTGGGTTTACATTGATAAAATCCACAATCAAGGAAGATAAATTTTTACTTCTAATGTGAAAAGATTTCATGGATATAGAGGGCTGAAGTCATATATGATGACCCAGATATAGGTATCCAATTGATTGGCAATGGAGCCGGTCTTGACTCCTATGAGACATTTGGCACCAAACAACCAAACACAATAGGGTCTTCCAATGTTGTGAAAAGTGTTGAGGCGTAGCGCTCTACCAAAAACCGAAGCAAGGTGTAAGCCTCGAGGCATAAAGCGTAAGCCTCAAAATTCTTTTTAAAAACTTAAAAAAATCTTTTAAAAAATATCTAAAAATAAAAATAAAATTAATAAATAAAAGAAATACAACATAAACTTTAGTCAACAAATATCATGCAACAGATCATTTTATCATAGAAGTGCTTCAATCACTAATAATTATCATAATCAACGTAATCAAGCAATATGCACCAAAGAGAAAATGTAATGACTACATTGGCACATGAACCTTGTCGCTCTCAAGAAGATCGGTGATCGAAGACAGAGAGAAGGAGACCGAGAGAGGGAGAGACAGAGAGGGAGAGGGAGAGGGAGAGCGAGAGAACGTGAGACCAGGGTTACCAAAAATGCTATAGCACCGGGGGAAGTGCGCTTCCTCGAAACACGTTTTGGAAGTGCGAAACGTGTCATTTCCAAAATGCTTAGGGAAGCGACCCTTTTAAATGGGAAGAGTGCTTCCCATTTCACTTCCCACTCGCTTCCTATTCGCTTCCCACCCGAATCCTAAGTTGTTTTCCTCTTCGTTTTACTTCGCTTCTGGTTCGCTTCCCTTCTCGCTTCCGAGACAATTTCTAATTCGCTTTGAAGTCGTCCTGCGCTTCCCACTTCCTAAAATTTTAGAAGTACCTCGCTTCCCGCTTCCTGAATCGCTACTTGCTCCTGCTTCCTCGACTGGCAACTTTGGGTGAGACAGAGAGAGAGGAAGAGACAACGAAAGAGGGGGAGACAAAGAGAGGGAGTAGCGAGAGAGGGAGAGACAGAGTGGGGGGGGGGGGGGGGGGACAGAGATAGAGGGGAAAATGAGAGGGAGAGAGACACCTTCTTCTTCTTATTCTTCTTCTTCTTCTTCTTTTGGTAGAGAGAGAGAGAGGGAGACAACGAGAGGGAGGAGGGCGAACAACGAGAGGGGGAGCGAGAGATGAGAGTGAGAAACGAGAAGGGAGAGGCCCTAATTAGTCGAGCCTCTCCCTTTTTGGGGTCAAATGGGGGCTTTGACCCCCCATTTGACTCGTAAAAAATGAAGTGCACGCCTCAGGCCGAGGTGCGCCTCGCCATGAGGCGTGTGTCTCATAGCTTACGAGTTGTGCGCCTTAGTAAGCTTATGCTTTATATATGCGCCTCAAGGCCAAAAGGCCCTCACCTTGTGGCAAGCCACGCTTTTAACAACATTGGGGTTTCCAAAACCATGGTTCAACGGATCAATGAACAACCCAATGGCAGACCTAAAGACTGGGCTTTGTGCAAAGATCAGTTCAAAAGTTGTTAAAAGAGTTTTATAATTTTGTTTTACAAATCAGGCTCCTACAAACATCCAAAATATTGTTTTATAATTTTCATTTTGAAATGAAAAAAAATGTCAAACAGATATGAAGAATAAACATCATCAAAATCAACAAAAGAAGACAAATAAGAGAAGAAAGAAAGTTGCTCCAAGACATATGGTCCCTGTCAGACCATCCATACAAGGACTCAAGCATGCCTGCAAACCTTGTTATAGCTTACATAGAGTATAACTACAGATACCAACCACTGCTTGAGGTGAGATATTAAGGATGTAAGCTCGTATTAATAGCAAAGTCATTTTTCATAACAGCTTATCAGGGGAAAAAAAGAAGTCATTTTTCATAACTGTTATTTGTTAGATAAATGTTGCAATGAAAACATTTTTTGATTTTCTTAATTTTAGAGTTTTGATGCTATATGCATCTCTCTTTCACCTTCTTATTTGTCTACCTTGTCCTTCTCCTCTCCCACCTTATTTCAGTTAGAAGTATAATCTGAAGTAAGCTCCGAGCAGCTTGGTAGGCTGGGAAAGAAGATGAACCCCTCATGGTTCAGCTCGTAAAAAGCTTATTCAAACTCATAAAATAGGCTTGCTAGGCCAAACGCAAACTAGGTGTTTGGCTCGGTTCAGTTTATACAGACTGATTAAGTAGCAATAAATATATATTAGATATATTCTATATCATATAATGTACTGTAAAATGAATAGTCGAAGTGTTTGGCTTGCAAGCAATGGGTTTAGAGTTCAAACTTCAAATCCTATTGCTTCCAACTCTGACATGGTGTATTTTTTCTATAAACAAGTCAACTTCAGCTTGGCTCAATTGGTCAATCGCTCAAATCCTATTACTTCCAGCTTTGAAACAATGTATCCTTTTTTCCAATTAAGCCAGCTCAAACTCTGCTCATTTAGTTGAATCTGGTCATAAGCTCGAGCCTAGTGCAACCCACCCAAAAAAGGAGCCAATCTTCAACACCTCATGTTTGGTTACCAGCCCTACAGCTTGGAGATGGCTATATGGGGAATACTGAAATTCAAATATATAAACACACCCTTATTTACCGGTCTTTAGTAGAAAGCTAACTACTTCTGGTCATCTTTTCCTTATTCAGTTATTTGTTATTTGTCCTCTATTGATTCCAAAGAAACCCATGGCCTTTATCTTATCTAAAGAAAGAGAATGGAGAAACTCAAAACCCATAATAAATAATAAAAAAGTGATGATAAAGCCGTAAGGTAGAAAATGGGCAATAACGATAATCATTACTATTATCAAACAAGCTGTAAAACTCACTTGTCCTTGAAGTATGGCACTTAGTTTAGTTTGCTGCGCCAGTTGTTGTAGCTTTATCCTTTTATACATCACAGAATCCCGCAATTCAGATGTGGTTACCCACGCATTTCGTAATATTTTCTGATCCAAGCACAAGAATTACAGAAAACAATATAAGCATCATGCTCACTGAAAAGGAACAAGGAAGACATAAAACATACGGTTCCTACACCGAATTGAGAGAGAACCACTATAGCAAAAAACATTCCCTGATCCCAGATTTTCAGAGAATTTTTAATTTATACAAACCAACACATAAATTTACCATATCTAGTGATACTCCAGATTCCAAGAGACAAAAAGTGCGTGTATGACATAATGTAATATGAAACATTGAGACATTCGTAATCCTGAAACCATGGGGCATCGTACCTCTGCATTCGACTTTTGTGTGGCAAGCGCGACACCTGCTCTTGCATTCACAAACCTCCATTGTAGGTGCCTATTGTAAAGCAGCCTCAACAGATGGGCATCCTCGATATGGTGCGCACCCTTCTTCGCCTTCCGAACATCGGCCAAGCTGAGGATGGAAGAGAACGAATCGCTCGAACGACTGCTAATCGAGCTCGTTGACAACGACGCCGGCGTTGATAATGCTCGACTCCGCAAGGGGCTCGGCATTCCTCTGGCTGGTGGACAGGACGAGATCCCCAACTTACTTGGAGAAGAGGGGCGGATCGACCCTCTAAGCGGAGAAGAAACAGACCGCGGAGAAGACGAAGGACTATCAGAAGAGTTTTTCGCAGAAGAGGGCCTAAGCTTCGCCAGATTGAAATCCAACCTAGACGAGGCCAAGACGCGCGGATGCGGCAACCGGCCGCCTGCTTGCTCCTGCAAGAACCTCGCGGGGGCGTAGCGGGGGCGGAGAGTCCCACTCGGCTCGCGACCAACCGAATTGCTGCCCGAAGAGACGCTATCTGTATCGGAAGCGAGATCCAACGGTACGGAGTTATCAGACGTCTCCGCGGTGCCCGAATCGTCGGAGCTCCCCCTCCCGTCGAACGACGCCCGCCTAACCACCGAGCTCTCGTCCACCGATTGCTGCGAAACCCTAGCCAACGAATCCCGCCCAAGCCTCTCCGTTAAGTCGAGGCTCCTCGTAAGGATGCCCTTCCCCGACGAAACGCCCGGCCACCGGTGCTGCTGCTGCTCGACCCTAACCCTTGAATTCTCCGTCCGCTTCGAATTCTCCGTCCGCTTCGAATTCTCCGCCGGCTGCCTCCGTTCCGGCGTCGGACCGTTCTTCCGCAGCGAGCTAGTCACGGCGGGAGAAGGGACACGGGCAGCCGCAGGCGGCCGCTCGCGGCGGCTGATCGGGAGGGAGAACGACTCCCCCTGGAAGGAGACCGACAAGCTCCGCGTCGAGGACCAGAGGACCTCCGGTGCCCGCTTCATGGAATCGACTGCCGGCGAAGGAGTGGACGCGCGGGAGGGGGTAGAGGGGCGGCGTCGGTCGGCCGACTGCGACCTCTTCGGGGTCGCTGTGGAAACGGGATCCGGCGAGGGAGAGGCGAGACGGGCGACAGGCGAGGAGCACAGCCGGGAGGAGGACGACGGCGCGGGGGAGAGGTAGCGGGAGTTGATCTCTCGGGCCTTGGGCCTCCGGAGGGCGACGCCATTGTCGCGCTCGGAGGTGGCGAGAGGTGGCCGCTGCGCGTCGTCAGAGGAGGACCGGGGCTTCTGGCGTCCTGAACAGCGCGTGGTGGTGGTGGTGGTGGTGGTGGTGGTGGTGGTGGTAGAGACCGCAGCCACCATTATCAGCAAATCATGGCCGTAGGGATTTTCGATCCAAGGGTTGGAGATCGAAAACCCTACTGAGCCATCTCCATGACCAATAAAACCTGCAATTCCACCACCAAAAAAACAAACGGAGGGGAGAGAAGGAGGAGATCAACAACAGGAGGAGGAAGGAGAGAGTTGCGTCCTGGGAACTCTGGCGTGCGGAAGCCGCGGACTTCTCTCTCGCTGCGAGTGTGCGGGAGAAGAAGTATATCGCAGGGAGGAGACGCAGTGAGCCGTTATGTGGCAAAAAGCGAACAAAACAAATAAATTATAACAAAATTTTAAAATGGGGAATGATCGCCTTATGTTTGCAAAACTAAGGACATAACTGGTGGGCTTCGCAGATTACTTGCTTCGGCAGGAACTTAGTCATAATAAATAAATAAATAAAAGGAAAAAATCATGGGTGCCCAAAGGGATTTGGCGTAGTGGGATGGTCCGAGGCAGCTATTCCAGCGATCTGCGTTCAAATATCATGGGTGACACCCCCCTTAGATTCCATTAGAGTATATGTCCTAATTGGATCCAGACCCGTAGAGGTTCTATACATCTGAATCCGAATACGCTTGCATCCAATTATAACCCACCCGAATCTGGCTTGTTTACATCCTTATCCAAGATTTTATGCAATCAAATGCTCTACCATAAAGGCCTAGTTCTTATTATTATCTGGTTTTTAACAATGTAAAAGGGGGTTAAATACAATAGGGAAATTATGAACTTTGAAAAGAATATGTCAATGCATAATTAGAAACGAAAACACCGTTCAAACTTCAAACTCAATTTGAAACGGTTAACTTGTTTTCATTCAACACGTTATTTTCAAAGAATTTTCTTGTAGGGAAAAAGCAAAATTATCAATTGGTCCGATTTGATGTCTTGACCATAAACCGGGTCATGCATATGCCAATCTTGACCGGGTTCCGTGTAAGGCACATCCACACAAAGTAGGGATGTCAAGCGATCGGATATGCGACCTGAACTTCAGTAGCCAAATTCGGATCTGATTAAAAATCAGATTTGGATTCGGAATTAATTTTTCAATAAGTTCCAAATCTGAATCGGATTAAATTGTGTAAATATCGGGCTTTAGACTAGTCGGATCCAGATTCTGTTCTATATTTTCCATCTGGCTCGGAATCTGATTAGGTCAGATTCAATCCAACCCCAATCCTACCAGTTGACATCCATACACCAAAGCCAGGTCAAACAAACCTTCATAGGAATATCAATGTCATAAATTTGGATTCTATTGGATGGGAAAAACTTAAAGTAAATTATAAAATTATTTCTTTCAAGCCAGGTCAAACAAATCTCTCTCTTTTGCTATATATATATATATATATTATTTATTTTCAACCGTCGTTCGTACATATAACCTAACTAAAGACACACCGTTTTCTTTAACTTGTTAATTTTTTTATCTGACTTTACAATCATGATCTACCTAGTTTGTCTAGTAGACAACAGGTTTTGTATCATTTATTTGCAAAATATATGTAGTTTTTTCACTGCTTTTAAAATTCATTGGCTTACAATGTGTCAAAATTTTATAAATCAAAAACATCATACTCTTACATCTAAAAGATATGATCCAAAATGTATCATTTAGCAAACAAAACATGTTAAACATATTATAATGTCAAGACCGATATATATATATATATGTGTATGTATAGTCACTAGAATTAGTCACTAGAATATATGAAAACTGAAAATATGAGAACTAATGTGTGAACAACTATTTTCGAGAGTTTTTGTTCTTTTCTCTTGAATCTAACGGTGCATATATGAACTACATGCTTGGTTTTATAAGAACCCGCTATTGAATCATCAGAGATTTTGATGCATAAACAAGATTTTTTTAAGGCTTTAAAATCAATAGCTCGTAATCTTCATAAATATTCAAGTATTCAAAAATCACATTTTTTCATCGAAAATACATGATCCAATGGTTGATTCCTAGAAAATCCAATGGCATCCACATGGATGGATTTACAAAAAAAAAAAGTGTTGGAAATGCCCATATTTCTAGTTCTAATATTCAAGTTCTCATATTTCAGTTCCCATATATATGGAAGATTTTGCTCAATATCTAATGCTACAAAATTCAAGAATCTGCAGACAACCATCGCGGAGTTCAGCAACTTGGTCTTGTAACCCAAGTGGGGGCACATAAGATGGTAGAACCATATGTTGGCTAGGTTCGGTAAGGTTGGGCGGTGCACTCTTACGGTCTGCCCTATTCCAAGCTTTGAGTTGGCATGGTGCACCCAATCGAAAGGCGGGTGTGCTCTACCCTAGAGGGGAGGGAAATGTGTGAGACTGGTTTCACAAAGCAACGAGCACCTCCCGCTCTTGACAGTGGAAGGATAACAAGATCTTTGCCCTTCTATATGTGAACTACTATCTTCAATCTCTTTTTTTTTTCATGTAGATCACATTTGTACTATTAGATTTAAGAGAAAAGAACAAAAACTCCATGAAAATTAATAGTGGTTTACACGACAGTTCTCATATTTTAGTGATATATATATATATATATATATATATATATATATATATATATATATATATATATATATATATATATATATATATATTAAACAATTTTAGAAGAGCATATATAGTTTTACGTAGGAGTGTGAACGGGTTGGGTTTGGTTCAGACCGAGACCTGATTTGAGATGCTTGTACCATATCTATTTGGACCCACCATAAGAAAAACCATACCCAAATCCTATGAGGATTACCAAACCTAAACCATACCCAGTAATTTTTTTTGTATCTTTTTACTTTGAAAAATAGCGGATCTTTGTCGGAACTCGGGTTGGTTCTTGGTATAGTATGAAATTTTACAAAACATACCTGGCTCCATATATTAATGAGACCTTTCAGGTATGACCCAAATTCTAATGGACCTTCTTATTTATCACCAAAGCCTGACCCTACAAGGTTTGGTACAGATCGGGTCCGGGTCAAACCCGACTCATTAACACCCCTAGTTTTACGTGCTTCCTTAGTTTGAACTCAATAAGTGTATTTTAAATTGTTTATCTATCACATGCATTAGATAAGGCATTTTTCATGACAAAAAAATCAATAACTTACATTGGATTAATAGTTGTTAATAAAAGAACCAATTTTTAACTTAAAATAATTTTCAAAGTATTTACTTTAGTAAATAATCAAAGAAATATATACATGAGAATTAAATTTTCATTTCTTAAACCTGACTGTATGGACGTGATCTACATAGTTGGTTTTAAAGGGATCGGGTCTTAAATTATCTGATTGTGATTAGGGGTGTCAACGGGTTGAACCCCTGCTAAAATGGGTGGGTCCAAACCTAGATCCAAGTAAGTAATGCAGGTATCAAGAAAGCAACTGATATCTTAAAACTCCAATTAACTGATTAACTATGATGATTCTCATGTCACATATCGTAACGCCATTGGAATTTCAATTCCGAGTCGAGACGATTGTCGTCCCTGGGGATCATTTTTTGTCCTTCACCAAGAACTTCCTGACGAAAATTTTGCCATTTCGCTGGGAAACAGATTTCCTATATCTCCGAAAATTTGCCCATAACTTTCCGTCGTATCGGACGATGCACCAAGTGACTAAAGAACCCCTAGTCTTTTCGTCAAAGTACGACCCCTAGGGCACCCACTGAAAGAATTAAAAGAGGTATTTAGGTCATTTTTTGGAAAATCTTCAGGAAAAAGTTAATCCATCGGTTAAAACCTAGTGACCTGGCACGTCGTCCCTGCTACTCAAGAGTGTCGGTCCAATACTGTAAAAAAAAAATCACACGTACAAAAAAACCCAACATTTAAAAATCACGTGTGAACATGTGCTCAATTTCTCTCTCTCTCTCTCTTACACATCATGGTGGTTCACCATATCTGGATCCGGACCCACCAAGTACGGAATTTACGTGCTCCAACATAAAGGACAAAACCGGACCCATGTTTTGCAGTTAGATCCATATTCAATGACGAAACCTACTTCTTCGAAAGTTTTTTTTTTTTTTTACAAAAAAATTTCATTCAGTGGCCCACCTTTTTGACTAATATTTTAAAAAGAGTTCCGTATTTTCTGAAAAGGTATTTCGTGAGGCAAGTTTTCACTAGAACCGTCAAATAGAGACTTAGAAGGTGGTTTAATGGTTAAGATTCATATAAAATATCATTTTTAACCTTTATGTTTAGGCTTGCATAAAGCTTGGGCTCAAGTTCTTTAAGCTCGGCCTGGGCTCGCCCGTGAGTGTAAACGAGCCAAGTTTAAGCACTAAACCCAAGCATGACCATTTAAAAGAGCTGAGTATGATCAATCAAGCAAGTTCGATTAAGCTGGTTAAGCCTTATTAAGCTAGGTGCATAATAGAGAGAGAGAGAGTTGCAATAAAGAAAGAAAAAAGTCTAGCCGGTAGGGCGTTTGGCTTTTACACAAGAGGTGGTGGGTTCAACATGCACAAAATTTATTTTAGTTAAACTAATGGGCTTCAGCTGAGCCAAGCTTGGCTTAAGCTTAGCTCGAACTTCACCCAAGCCTAGCTAGCTTGAACAAGGGTGTTCAAGGTGACTCAAGCTCGAGCTTTCTGCTTTTAGTAAGAGTCGTGCTCATCAAGCCTAGGTTAAGGCTTGGCTCAGCACATGTGCAGCCCTAGGTGTGTTTTGCCTATTTTGTATGTAATTGAGGCAATGAACTAATTTAATATACATAATTCAAAGTTAACCTTATTTAATCCAACTGAGATCTCTATTGGACAGGTGGTGTGAAAAGTGAAAACTTGACTTTTTTTTAAGATTAGGTAAAATGTTGGACTGTATGTGAAAATTCCCTTTATTGTAGAAGAAAGGTAAGACGCATTGCAGGTTGGGAACTGGTACAGAGTTTTAGTGGGAACTTTGGATTACATCCGTACTTACGCCGTGCAAACACTAGAGTCTAGAACCTACGTGCCAATGAATGATGTATGCTAAAGGTATATTGTGGGTGTGGGAGCAAGCGCGCCCACGTAATTGTAAAAATGTTGAAAAATAAATTTTAAATATAAAAGTAAAAAATAAATAGAAATAATAGTTAAAACTCAATGAAGCGTTTTTTTCTTTTTTACCATGGAAATTGAAAAGAAATATCAAACAATTGTATCGTTTGTTTCAAATGGAAAGGGACAGGAGACCGAGCCAAAATCTAAACTAGGGTGGGCACAAATGCACATTAAAAAACAAATTAAAACCTTAAATTCTAACATACATTATTCATATACATGATAATTAAAAAAAACTAAAATTTTAACCAAAATTGAGCATGCATTTATGGAATAAGTGGAAATCGCATTAAGGCCATGGTGGGCACTGAGGCAAAAAATCCTCTTATAGGGTTGCCCACCCTAACCCAAAAAAAAACAATATTGGGTTTAGGGGTGGCAAAACCTGACCCGCCAACCCGCCTCTTAGGCGGGTTCGGGTTGGGCTTAAGCCAACCCGTTTAATAAACAGGTCGACCTGCCTAAACCGTTTAATTAAACAGGTCGGGTTCAGGTTGGGGGTATGCCAACCTGCCAACCCGACTGACCTGTTTAATAAACGGGTTAGGCGGGCGGGTCAACCCGCCAACCTATCTGCCAACCCGCCAACCTGACCCGTCAACCCGCTAACCCGACCTGCCAACCTCACCCGCGAACCTGAGAACCCATTTACCCGACCCAACCCATTTATTAAATGGGTTGGCGGGTCATGTCGGGTTACCCGTTTATTAAATGGGCCGGGTTCGTTTTTGCCACAATCGACCTGTTTAATAAACGGGTCGGGTTCGGGTTGAGGTATGCTGACCCGCCAGCCCGACACGATTGCCACCCCTAAGTGGGTTAGGGTGGGCACCACCCTAAACATCCTTCACCTCCATTTCTCTTTTCATCTTCTTCTTTTACTTGTGTTTTTTTAGAGTTTAGGGTTTTTTGTTTGTTTTTTCAATTAGCATTTAAGTTTTTATTTTATTTTTCAAATAAGATGAATGTTTATTTTTATATAATTTTTTTATTTTCAATCAATTAGCATAAAGAAAGAAATTCTTATTGCTTGCCCACTTGATTCTGTTTGTCTATGGTTGTTATCCTAACAGCTTTAAGCTACGTGGGCATACCCCTTTACCCCAAGGAGTCACCATCTCCATGCTTTGGCTTGAGCAAAGGGTGACACTCATGAAATTTGAACTTAGAGTGACTGCCTAGCGGCTTAGGCCCCATCCCACTATGCCAAACCCCTTTGGGGGTGTTTGTTAGGACTTAGAATTTAGTGCTTTGCTTTATTTTTATTTTAAAATAACATAAATACTTAATTAAGTTTTAAGGATTTTAGGTTTTTTTTTAATTAACCACAATTGGAGGCCTCATTGGTTCCTAAGGGTCAAATTGGCCCGTAGAAATGAAAGGCTCTAAAATTTGGGCCGTTATAAAAAAATAGAGAGCAAAGACATCCCCTTGGAGATATCATGCAACCATTTTTTTTTTTTTAGAAAAGCAAGCTGGGTTAGGCAGACCCCTACCAGTTATACAACTATATTCATTGGGTTTTGAACCTGCAACCAAACAAGCGGAGCTCCCGTTGGTATCATGCATCAGCTTTGATTAAATAAAATACATGCAATTTTTTTTTACTTGAGTGAAAAATAGTGGAGATGCCTCCTACTACCTTCTTTTTTTCCATAAGAGCCTCATTCTACATTAGGCTTAGGGCTGTCAATGGGTCAGGTCAGGGTTAACTTGGACCCACCCATATAATTAATGATCGGGTTTTGCCGGGTTATGAAAATAAATCCCAAACCAGACCCGAATAATTTCAAAATTTATTTTTATTGAAAAAATATATATATAATACTTGGGTCGAACAGGTGGGGTACTTGGCAAAAATCATAACCCAAACCCGGCCTGCATATTGTTCGGGTCGATCTGCATATTATTCAGGTCAGTACTTTTCATGCCCTTGTTTGAAAATTTGGGTTTGGATCGGGTCAAGTACTCGGTACAAACCCAACCCATTGACAACCCTACCTCGAGAATAGACAATGCCATAACAATTAATGCGCTCAAGAAATGAAGGGCATGAACGCAGATCTATAACATTGAAAAACAAGGGAAGCACTAACTTGGAGAAGAGTAAATATACATTATTATTATTAATCTCATAAAGTACAAACCCCCAACTCGCCATGATTTGCACGGTAATCATTCCTTTGCCTACCTTTGAGTGGGGGCTTCCTCCTAGAAAACATTATTATTATTATTATTATTATTATTATTATTATTATTATTATTATTAAGGCCACACTAGTATTACTACTTTTGAATTTTTCATTGGCCCACTCACCAAGGGCATCTAGGCAGGATCTACCTGAGTGATGTGCCTGATTGATTCAAATTCATCAATTTGGCTTTTGACCAATGAGGCAAGCTGACATGGCCTAGATGTAGTTCATCATTCCCTTTGTGCCAACACACATGAGAAAGCAAATTTTTGACAGGTTGGAGTGGCAGCGGGTATGGAGAGAAGGTGCTGACCCTTTTGTTTCAGGTTCGACTCTCACCGGGTATGTGGGTGCCTTTAATTGGTGTACGGGCTTGGGTGTGATCCCATCCGGGGTTTACCTTAGAGGGAGTGAGCTCATTAAGTGACCCGGTTCTTGGTGAGGGTTTACCTTGTAGGGAGTGAGCTCATTAAGTGACCCGGTTCCTGGTGAGGGTTCGTTAGTTGCTTAAAAAACCAAGCAATTTTGTACATCAAATGTATCCTTAGTTGCTTAAAAATCCAAAATTAAGCTTTTACATCTTGGCGATTTTAATTTATCAGGATAATTGAAAATGCTGTTCTTTTTGTTGGGATGTAACCAATAGACAAGAGTCATATGTAAGGGAAGCAAAATGAAGGCTGCCTTCCAAGGTTTGTTCTTACAGTTTCAAAAACAAGTGGCTCCATTCCTCTGCTAAAACTAAGAGGGGTTACTCTCTCTCTCTCTCTCTCTCTCTCTCTCTCTCTCTCTCTCTCTTTCTCTCTCTCTCTCTACTGTTTTGTATAAATTGATAGCATTTTAGCTAATTGATTGATTGGAAACTAAAGAAGCCCGCTGCTGCATCCTCTCATCAACTGTATAAATAAATATAAAGAAAAAAGTATAAAGAAATATGGCCCAACCTAGATACATATACTAGATCTATAGTGCTGGATCCTGTAGATGATAGCCACCCTAGGTATGAAAGTCGTCTCTGTTTATGGTTCATGAACATTTTCCTAAATTTCATGATTTTTGTCTACTTTTTGCTGTGTGAGTAATGTCAGGAGGCCTTGGGTTTAAACTTTTGAATAATAAATGAAAACTTTTGTAACCCACTTTTTTTTTTTTATACCCGGGCCAATAAAGGATCAACACTTTGGTGATGGTTAGAAATATTAATCGGTCCATGGCCTACAATTCATCAACACTTTGGGTTTTCATCTTAAAGCAGCACGCCCACTAAGTAATGTTTATTAACTATATGCCAACTAACCCCATTGAAAGTATGATAAAATAAGCTCGAACCAGGTTTATGTTGCTCTATATGTTTGCAAATCTCCCTGCCACTCTTTCCCTCTCTTTAATTTTGCAGTGACGAAACCAACAGGATGACGGGGATTAACAGTTTTAATACCATCTATGACCCAACTGTGTTCAGCAGATAAGAAAGAACAGTAAGTGGCTAATCTTTTATTATTTTTACTGAAAGAATGTTCAGCTTTTGCAATCCAAGGCACATGTCCGAATCGATCCGTCAACATTAGTCACACCTCATTACTTTGGAGCCATTCAAACTTTACTAATATGGATATTTTTCTCTATTCATCAAAAGTTAAGCATTTGAGTCCCACTAGTCGTAGGCTGCCCGAATTCATTATTTTACAAAAGAATGATTATGCCTTTTTCATTGGCAAAAGTTATGGTTGTGAGCGTTTAACAATAGTTAATCAAAGTGTTAGTTATTTTGAGAGAGAAAGGGGGGAGGGGTGGTTTGCTAGAAGAACCCAATATATACATAGAGAGAAAAAAAGTGCTTTTTGGAAAGATGGGAAAACAATTCATTAATAACTATCCAAAACTAGGGGTTGGCAATGGGCTGGGTTGCTCGATGGGCCAAGCCGACCCGGCCCACCATGGACAGGGTTTGGGCCATGATTTTAAGCTCGGGCCCATTAGGTACTGGGCTCAAACCCAACCCGCTACATACGTGAGAAGGACCAGGGCCACGGCTGGCCCTCAAGCTACCAAGTCCGGCTCGATGGGCGTGAGTTATTTATTAAATTTTTAATAATATAATTTTTTTTCAAATTAACTATTATATAGTAACTTGGATAACTATTACTATTTACCTAATTAGTTGCATGGAAACTTGCTATTTCTTAATTATTACTATTTACCTAATTAGTTACACTAATTAAGAATTAGGTTTTGGTGTCGTATCACGAAAATAAAGGAAAACAAATGGGTTTGGGCCAAGCCGGGCCGAACCCAGCCTGCTTCACATTGGCCCGTTAGTAAATGGGCCGGCCCGATGCCCATCCCTACCCAAAATGTGAGCAAACATGCTTCATAGGAATGATAGTGGGTTGGATCCTCATTTTAGCCCCACCATACAGCAAATGTCTGTTAGAACGAGTTTAAGAATTGCCTAAGGATCATGATGATCTCCCTTATGAAGGTGGGAGTTCTCTTCATCCAAATAGCCCAACCATAAAGTGATAATCCAACACCTCCAAAGTATGGCTCCGTTACTTAATTTTATCACACAAAGATGTCCACGCAGCAGATCATGGACCCATGAGTCCATTCGGACCCTAATAGAGACTTTCTTCCAGGATGATTTGAACAACCTTTGCATTGAAAGAGAATATTCAACAATCACACAAGAGAAGATTTTAACGTGGTTCGATCCAGGAAGGATCTACATCCACCACAGAACGAGATTTCTCTCTCTCTTTTTACACAACTGAGATGAGGGGCTTCATTACACCATTATTTATAACAGAGTTACATGCCCCTCGGGAGGAGTCTCACATGCCCCTGTGTCTCTTGATTTATATTAACAGTCCCTCTCAATTACAAGTACATCTTGCTTAATTACAAGACTCTAAGTCCTCTCTAGCTTACTTGAGTTTAATTGATCTCTAGGAATCTCATCTTCTTGAAGTGTAGTCTAGATTGGACTCTCTAAGAGGCTGGCGTGTTTACCATCTGAAGTTGAACTCTCCTTCTTGTTGTCTGTCCTTGCAGAGCTCTTATTTAATATAAGTCCTGAACAACCTGAGTGGTGTCCTTGGGTTTGGATCTAGGTCTGGTGGATATGGTTGAACCTAATCCACTAATTCCTTAACAGCCCCCACCAAAATGAGCAACAGTTGATTGCTTTTGGGCTGACCAGGAAATAAGAGAACCTCCCAAGAACACTGTAAATCCTTGGGTCGACTTATGATCATCAACACTACCAGCCTAATCTGCATATGAAAACTCAGAGATGTGAAATTGAACACACTTAGGAAGGACCAATAAAGATGGATTTAGAGCTCTTAGAATGTGACAATTACAAAAAAAATTGGTGAAGAGGGACCAAAGATCTTCCTTGGCTGTGTGCCAGAATCAGCTGAAAAAATTCCACAGGGTACCCATCAACCTTAGGGGCCTTGAGCTTGGAGGGGTCTCTGGTTGCATTCTGAATCTCGTCCAGTGTGAAGGGGAGCTGCAAAGAACATCTCACTTGATCAAGCAACTTTGGTAGAATGGCCTCAGATATCCAGCCTTTGTCAATGAGTTGCACAACATATAGTGATTTGAAATGCGTTATAGCAGCCTGAATGATTTGATCCTCTTTAAAGTGTAAAGTTACCAGTGACCGACTGTACACTATAGGAAGTCAACATGCAATACATGTACATAAACAAATTTAGGTGGTTTGGCTATATCTGGTCTAAGTCCATGGTACGAAGGTCTCTCTCTCTCTCTCTCTCTCTCTCTCTCTCTCTCTCTCTCTCTCTCTCTCTCTCTCTCTCTGCGTTACTTTGAGAGAGAAGGATTGATATTTATGCTCGTAGGGGTCATTGCAACTTGAGGAGACGTTGGTTGGGACTCCATGTTTTACAAGAATTTGAATTACACATGGTCTCCTTGTTACACATGACTTTCATAAAATTGGACTCTTTACATTTGAGTTTCTTGTGTCCTTCATATTGGACTTCCTTGATCTTGTCATTGTGATTTTGGACTCTTTGATAGGCACGTTGAACATGGGCTCTAGCACAAAGAAGAGTCAAGTTTCTTCCACATGCCCCCTCAAGCCAATCTCCTTGAGATTGAGCTTGTCTCTTAGCTGACAGAAGTGTGACTATGCCAATACTTTATTCAAGATGTCTGCCAACCGTTAACAAGATGAAATGAACTTGATTTCAATTTTTTTTTCTTGCCACCTTCTCTATAACAAAATGAAAATCAATCTCCATGTGTTTGATTCGAGCATGAAACTTCGAATTAGCAGCCAAGTAGGTTGCTCCCAGATTATCACACTATAATGTAAGAGATCCATGAGTGCTAACCCCGAGTTCTTTCACCAGTTGCTTTAGCCACAGCAACTCTGAGGCTCCTTTTGCTAGAGCCTTGTACTCAGCTTCAGTGTTGGATTTCTCTACAGAGTGTTGCTTGGCTGAGATCCATGACAGCAGATATGGCCCCATGAATGTGAGTTAGCCGCCTATAGACCTTATGTCATCTGGGCATCTAGCTCAGTCACCATCAGTATATACCTCAAACCTAAGAGACTTTGAACACGTCATATATAGACTCATATTCACGGTGCCTTTAAGATATCTAAGAATTGGCTTGACATGTGCCCAATGTTCATTAGCGGGTTGATGCAGAAATTGGCATGCTTTATTAACTAAATATGAGATATATGTCCTTGTAAAAGTTTTATATTATAGAGCCCCCACAACACTTCGATATTTTGTTGAATCGTCCAATGTTTGTTCTTCAAATTTAGATAGCTTAATGCTTGTTGCCGCTAGAGTTGCAAGAGGTTTTGATTTCTTCATTACAGTTTTGTCAAGAAGATCATAGATGTATTTTCGTTGAGTAAAAAATTATTCCATTGTCCGTGGGTATGACTTCTATTCTAAAAAAATAATGCATTTTTTCAAGATCTTTTATAGAAAATTCCTTGCCAAAGCTTTGAATGAGTTGTTGGACTTTACTGTTAGAGTTACCTATGATAATTATATCATCAACATAAACCAACACATATAACGTTACTTCCTGGGATATTTTAATAAAAAAGGATGTGTCCACACTTGAGCCTACAAAACTCAACTGAAGTAAATATTGTCTCAACTTGTCAAACCAGGCTCTTGGGGTCTGTTTCATACCATACATAGCACTATTGAGCTTATATACATAATGAGAAAATTTTTTGTCTTCAAACTCAATTGGTTGGTTCATATACACCTCTTCGTTGAGATAACCATGCAAGAATGCATTATTAACATCTAGTTGGTGCATAATTCAACCTTGACTAATGGCTACAAACAACATAGTCTGAATATTTGTGGGTTTTATAACATGGCTGAAAGTCTCAAAATAATCAATACCTTCTTATTGGCTATACCCCTTAGCCATTGGTTGAACTTTGTATCATACTATTGACCCATCAACATATTGTTTTATGCATTATATACATTTCCAATCAATGATATTATGAGCCTCATAAGGAGGGACAAGTGTCGAAGTGATCATTAATCAGGGCATCATATTCACATCTCATAGCTTCTTGCCACTTGGCATGACTCGTAGCCTGTATAAAAAAGTAGATCATTGATTTTTCTGGACAAGCTCGCTTAGGAGTCCCACACTAAACACATGTCTTGTGGCCATAACGATTTTGGGTTTTAGAGTATCATTTTGTGACTTGGTCACCATGTGATGAATTCTGCTGGATGGTAAGGAAGGTTCTACTGGTCAAGTTACTTCATGTCCAATGATTTGGGTTGACTCTTCTTGTAGAGACAACTCAGTTAGTTGAGGATAGTGTAAAACCTAAGATTTTCTTGATGATTAAAATGAATAAATGATAGATTTTTGATGTGATTATGACTATTCTTGATCTTCTTGAAATTCTTAATTTTGTGATATTCTTGATTATCTTGACTTTCTTGATTTTCTTGATTTTAATTAATTGTGAATCTTTTTCTTAAGCTATGAATAATATTTCAAGAATAATAAAAATAAATAAATTACGAAGATCATATATGAGTTGGAGTGGCTTGGATCTTAAAACTTTGGTTCTGGATCCAAAGTCACCATTTGAATTCAAGATGGATCTGGGGGGCAGTTTGGTTTGGATCCAATCTAAATATTAATTGGATCCAATGGTTATGGATTGGACCCTCATAGGAGACATCCTACATGGACCCCATTTGAATCTAGGACTCCATATGGATTAAATTATCATCTAGTTTTAAATTCATAACAATAATTAAATAAAAATAAAAAAGGGATAATTAAGACTTTTAATTTAAGCATATTTTTAAGCAATAAATAAAGGGGATTTAGAGGGTGGAACGTCCCACACCTCTAGAAAAGTCCACACAAGTTGGATAGGCTAGAGTTAGTTATTGAATAGTCAAACCTAATTATCTCACTAAAATAAAATTGAAAAAAATCAAATTAGTTAAAGAATTAGGAGTCTAGAAGTTATAATTTTCTCTAGAATGGACTCTTCCACCCCTCCACACGATTTTGGAGAGGGAAAGTTCAGATTTAATTGGCTTAGGGTTAGGAAGGAAATATAAATACCCCCCTCCCACACGCCCCTCACATCTTTTGAGAAAAAAAAATCTCTTCTCTCTATCTTCTTCTTCTGCTCTCTTTTTCTCCTTTTTGGTTTTGCTTTCTCTCTCCTCCAAAATGTCTAGGAGGTTTGAAAAAGAGTTGTGCAGCCATTAAACCTAAACATACCTCATTGGTGGTGATGGTGTAGAGATCAGATTATCCGATTCTCTCATTCTACCGTAAAGATCTATCAATTTTCATGTAAGATTTACGTAGCTGATGTTCCTTATGTACATGAAGCATGCATATCTAAATTATTTTAGTTTTCAGCAGCATATTTATATGTTTTGATCTGTTTTACATATTTTTTTTATTGAAGAAATTATTTCTTTGATTTAAAAAAGATAAATAATAAGTTTTTCATCAAAAGGATTTTGAGAAACATGCATAATTAAAGTTTTGTTGTTGTTTCATATTAGATTCAATCATAACATAATTTTGATGGTGTTATTCATGAGTTAATTTATATTATGTTAGATCAAACTAAAATAATAAGATTTTAAAGGTTTTATGATCTTAAAAAGAATTCTTATAAAAATGTTTTCTAAAAAACCAAAATCTGTGATGTATGATATATTATTCCTGACCTGAATTTAGAATTTTGTTTTATCTATTTTGGATTTGTATTGATGAAGATACACCCATTTTAATAGAGCCCTAGTTTCTGGCTCTGGTTACAGGATTGTTTTGACTCATCTCTGGTAAAAGATGCAAACGCCCTGAAAAAATGACTCCAAATATTTTATAAAAATTTTGGGTAAATCTCAATACATAATAAAAAGCTGTGTAAAAAGGGTTTTATCAAAAACATTTTATATAAATTTCAAGAAATACAGTAATCTGGTAAAAATCTTGCAGATTACATATTCTAGACCAAAACTCTGTCAGAATAGGGTTCTGTAAAAGATTTTTAATTATTTTTGTATTTATTATTTTTGAGATCTATCTATTGGGTTGTGTTCTTGACGGATACAGGTAACCACAGTAAAACTATCATGATTTTATGTGTTCTGTTGTTCCCAGCATATTTTATAAAAATGGGTCAATAGGGATCCAAATTTCCTTGAAGACTTATGCTAGTGTTTAAGTAGTAACGTATTTGAACCTTATAGTTTTAAATATATTTCTGACATGTATTGCATATTATCAGTGTTTATAGACCCTATTAAATAAAAAAATAATGTGTTAGGCATGTAAGAAAATCTAAATGAAGGTTTATGTGAATTGTATGTGAAGATATGACTCGATTTGTATTGTCTTGTAAATTAATTATTTTGATTGATTTCAAAGGTAAGTACTTTTTGTTATATGATTATATTCAGCATGTTAGTTCGTTAAATCTCTGGATTCATGCTTGATTTAATGAATATCTGATGGGTTCTCAAAAATTGATTCAAGGTTTTTTAGCTTTTTATTAGATTTTGATTCTTCCAAAGGCATATGTTGATGAGATATGAATGTTTACATGTTTGTATAGTATGAATTGATTTAAGTTATATGTATTCATCTTGTTTGAGCATGTTTATAACTGAACGTAATTAGAAATATGTAAGCCTTTCTGATTTGGGCTTATGAGGGCCAAGATCTGGGGAAAATACTTATGTGTTTTTTTTTACGGGCCAATTGTAGTGAGTTTTTTAAATTGTATGCTAGCATGAATATTTTAATTAAGTCTGATATGGTTTGAGAATTAAAAAGTCAAGATATTAATTGAAGCCATATCGATTTGCTCGGTGAGGGTTTATGGGAGCTTTTATCGAGAAAGTCAGGTTTATGACTTTAATTATGTTTTGATATTTTTTCTAAACTTTTCATAAATTCAGTTTTTGAATCACATTAGATTTAATACAAATGTTATTATAGAGATAAATGTGAGATTAATGACTATGCTTATGGTGTAGGGATGCCATGTTTCTGAAGAAAAAGACTCATACACATATTGTGATTGAGATGGGTCAATTTGTTCAATTATGGCAGTTTAATTATGTCATTTTATGATAAAGTGATTATGAGCATGTTTGTAAATGCAAAGCATGTAAAAAATGAATATGAGCATGTTGATTTTATCGCATATTAGCCATATGTGCGGATGTAGAATGATATATATTTGTGATAATATTTCATGTTTGTTCCTAAATATTTGAAATGTTGTAATACTGCATGAATGAATTGCTAAACAGCATGTTGACATTACACTTTATTATAAGAATGCAGGTTATGCTTTGAGATGCAGTATTTGGAAATGCATACAACATTGATAGAAATCCCACAGGATTGTATGAGCACTTTGCATGCTTGATAAATTAAAAAATTTATGGTTCCAAAAGAGAGAACAGAAAGATGGCAATGCACTAGCCTCAATGATAGTTGCATTTACCTATGACCTAATTAATAAAGATAACCCTGAGTAAGATTTTGTGTATGCCTTTACCGAGGTATACTAAACCGAAATGATCCTTTAGTCTACCTTAGAGAGGATAGGCGGTATGAAACTCTATGGACCTTTATTTCTATTGAATTGTGAGGGGCAATACCTCGATGGTCTCCCAGCCCAGAGAATTTAGAGGGACCAAGATTGCTACTTTTATCCTAAGTGGGCATATCCTTAGGACTTCTTCCGAAGTGAGTGGTCATGATCATCATGGTGGCCTGAGGTCGTAGCCCCCAAGTATATTCTCTCGAAGCACGCCACTACCTCTCACGGTCTGACTCCGCTCTTGGAGAAGTATGCGACTCAGTAGCTATGTAGAGAAATTAAAATACTTAGCATAATAAACACCCCGAGTAGTTTGGGTTATGTTCGTGTTGGTCCTACGCATACCCGATAGGCATAAATAATCAAGTGAAATATAATATACTTGCTCACTTTACTATACTGTATTTTATTTTAGTTCTTGAAATTTTATGGATTTATGCTCATTGATAAATATATTGATCTCATTTATAATTGATATTATAGATGCTTGAGATTGTTATTTCATACTTGTTTATGAATTATAGATGCATAAATATCTTGGGAAAATCTCGTATCTGCCTTTTTTATAGTTGATACAGTTCTTTAGTTATCGATGTATATTATGCAAGCTTTATGTATTGTATCTTGTATTAGCTGTGTGAATTTTAGTGAGACTTTTTAAAGTCTCATGCTTTCAAAACAAAATATTTTTCAGGTGATATATGATGGTTAAAGCGAGTGCAGGATGTTTGAAGGGGTTGTGCATGCTGATATTTTCAATGATCCCAAGGGCTCTTTGTTTCTTTTAAATTTAATAATTATTGATTATTTGAATGACTATTTAATTGAATAATTGCTTTAATGGTTTAATACTGAAATAAGATTATTTAATGTTCAGTAAATTACTATTCATGGTACGTGATGGTAGTAATTTTTGAAATGTAATGTGCCTATGAGATTTAACCAAGAAACCATTTTATGAAATTGATTTCTAAAAATTAATATATTTTCGCTTCACATAAGAAATAACTTAAAGATTTTGTCATTTGGATGCTTTACTCTTGAACTTTATTCTACGGGGTTATTAAACACAAGTGCATGCACAGGCTGACTCCCTAGAACTTATTTTGGTTAAGTCAATGCCAATGATGAAAGACTTGGTTTAATAATTTTTTTATGTAATGATTCAATCAAATTCGTTGACGGTGGTTCTGTACTGAATCTGGTACTAGGAGGCTAAAACATGCTCATGCTTGCACTCAGGTGGGACATCTAGTTCTTGGTACGGTTGGAATGTGTCTGTTGATGAGATTGTTGCATTATTATATTTAAAAAAAATAAAAATAAAATCAATATTTTGAAAACTTGAAAAAACAAATCCTGGTATTTTGGGGTTAAAATATGTCGGGCCCTTACACACATATTCGGTTTTTTGCGTGGACTCACTCATTTGATCGAACTCAGTGAGAGGGGCGATGCTAGGCTGATTGGAAAGGATGTTCATAAGTTAAACCGGTTTCCTATTAAAAAAAAAAAGTTTGTAGGCTAGATTGCATGTCTGGGTGACTGGGCAGTTTGTTGGTTTTCTTTAACCAGCATGGCATTTGGTGACTGGTGACTAAGTTTTTCATACCATTATACAAAAAATCCTTTTAATTGAAAACAACGTCTAGAGATATAGACCCTTTGAGCAACATGATCGAAACACAAATAACCTTTGTAATTGGGTCCATATCCAATAAACACACATGCAGGATCCAAGTATGGACCTAACGCACTCTTCTAATATGTTGGATCAAGTGAGTGGATCCAAGTATGGACCTAGTATTTTTTTGCACAGGCAGAGCCATAAACAGGTCGGCCATAGGAGGATGCTGCAGGCTGAATCCTGAAAAGAAACCCACAGGGATTGATCCAGGCTTAGACCCATATATGGCCCATCAGATTTGGAGCTAGACCTCTGAAGAGCTGGTGGAGGTTGGACCAGGACCAGGAAACGCCTGAGTCCAACTTGGACACAACCAGTTTACAGCACTAATATTGGTGTTAAATGTAAAAGGTGCCACATAAAAAACAAAGCTAACTTGCAAATTGCAAGCAAAAGAAACCCCACCAATCATTACCAAGAAGTACAAAGCAAGTGTAAAGACGGAAGCCACAATGCATTGATGGAAACGGGCACCTTTTTGCCTTTTCTTTTGAGGGTAATTCAAGGGAAAACTCCCTCACCACCGAGGGCACATTGGCTGGCCTCCCGTTGGCAAAACCCTTGAGGTTCCCCTACCTTTTTGTCCAAGATCAAGTGCAGTTTCAACTCAGTGGTATAACCAATATTTCAATGATTGGGACAACCATGGGGTCGCCTGTGTGGCCAGCAGGGTGGTTGTGAGGTAATGAGATCAAAGCACCAGATCAAACTGCACTGGTGAACGAGTAGCTTTGAGAGGTAGGCCACGTAAGGCACATTGCATGCTTAGCATGCAGCTGCATTACTGCTGACCATCCATCTCAACATTTCTCCATATGAACCACACATCCCGAGAAATGGCAAGATGGGATGGTTGTCAGGCAGGCCGCTGCACGACACTGCATATAATTGCATATAATGTGAAGTCTATTCCAATTGCAACCATTTCTTAAAAGTACCCGACGAAAACTTTTAGTGCACCATATTCTAGACAAATATAGCTTCAAATAGGTACTTCTATGGATCTACGGTCATCAATGGGTCGGATTTGTACTGGACCTAGTTGGGTGCAGGCACATATTCGTCTTTGGGTCACCTCAGATTAACTAGACCTAGACTATGCTGGTTCACCTATATAGAGCAACTGGTCTGTCTTGTCCAATTTGATTTGATTATGGACTTAGCATTGACCATATCAAATATTTGATGTTTTATTACATGGTTTGTAAATCAAACTGTACAGATGTGATTTCTATAATTTAATTAGTGGAAAACATCTATTAGATAAGGAATTCCTTATTTTAATACAAGTTTTTAAAGAAATCTAAAAATTTCCAGTGTATATTGCACCAAAACTATGTAAGAAAAATCTAGTTCTTACAGCAAACAATTTGATTCATAGCTTATTTTTTACTGGAAAAACAAACACACCTACAACCGACACACCAACATTGAAACCTTTGGGTGGGTAGTTAGCTGGGACCATAGAACGTGGTGAAGAGCAAGCGAAGCATAAAGGACTAGAAAGTAAGGTCAAGCTCTTTCTTTGCACACACACACACATAGAGCTTGTGGAAAACTTGTAAAAAATGCATAACAAACACATTTCCTGCCGAGTAAGACTCGTTTCTGATCACTCGAAAACTTTTACATAGAAAAGTTGTTCTTTTTTGAGAAACATGTTTTCAATGTGGTCCATACATGTTTCCCTTCGATATTTTTTCTAAGAAAAAGTTGAGATACATATGTTATTTCAAAATTTTAATTATTTATTTTTTGAAAAGAAACTCATACTTTTTCTTTTTACATAGAAGCAGAAAATTGGGATAAGATGAGAGAGAGAGAACGCAGGTTGTAAGCCTCCTCGAGCTCGATTGTCCTAGAGCATGCTGAGAAATCCTCTGCTCCGCACAAATGGGTTTGCAGGGTCTCTCTGAACCGAGGTTTCATCAAGGTGCACCTATCTATCAGGACTGGGTTCTCAAGGGCGCGAGGATCAGAACTTCAGAACTTATGCTGGTGGTCAAGACAGCAGAAGAATTGAAGGAAGATAATCGGGAAGACGGGGCAAGGATGGTGTGGAGGACGAAGGACAGAGGTAAGAAGTTGCAGTTGCGGCACTTTCAAGGAAGAAACCACAAAAGAGATTGAAGCAAAAGTGTGGGGACTTCACTGGCAACAAACCAGGGACGTTAATCTATCAGCTATTAACGATCTCATGACCACCATACCACAAATGAAGCCCAGAGAATTCATGAGGACTTCGGTCCCGGCCATTGTGCATTGTGTTCAGGCTGGCGGACTCGAATGGTTGGACGTGCATCACATTTTTACAAAGATGGGCATTGACTACGTTTACCAACAACATCGGAACGATGTTAGTCAGGACGGGGCGATGGTGATTAGACTCATGAAGACAACACATAGACTACGATATGGGGTCCAAGGTTGGTGGTGCCAGGGATGTGCGACCTTTAACGGGTTGCACTCAAAATCATGCCTCAGATGCAGATTTGATAGAGACTACTGTCATCCACACCTGTTTACAACTCCTTGAACAGGAATGAATGTTGCACAACATGAGAAAGGTTGGATACGGTCTCGTTGAAGAAAAAAGAAAATCACATTTGCACATCGGACGGAGACTAAAACGCCACCCCCGCCCCGTCTCTAAAATGTAACCTTCATCCCCGGTCCACTCCTCTGGCGGGGGAGACTTTGGACCTCCACCCCCGCTCCGTCTCAAAATTCTAATCCCCGTCCCCGTCCCCGTCCCTGTCCCCGTCCACCTCCATCTTCACAACCACCACCACCACCATACTCTCCCTGAAAGCTCCTGACATACTCGACAGCATAAGCATTGACGACAAATGGGTCACCTGGGGTCCCTGAAAATATTGACATTGGGCACCCAGTAGGTGACTCCCGCCTGACCCACGTTGTACATCGCTCTCACTTCCCCCCCCCCCCCAATTGACTTAGCGATCATATTCCACTCCATAGGGTTCTGTTGAAGGAGGTCGTGGTGAGGATCACTTGCGGGAAGACGGTAGCGGAAGCGATGGCACCACCGAAATCGTCGACGTCGAGGCAGTCGGTGGCGATCCTGTGGAGGGATTCTGACCACCATTGTAAGGCGGGGATGCCGAGCCTTGGGACGGAAGAGGCATTGTTGGAGAGCTGCTGAATCTTCTGAGGGAGGGTGAGGAGGGAGACGAGAGACCGGGCTCGAGTTGCAGAAGGGGTAGGAGTGGTGGTGTGGAGGCTGGCAAGGGAAGTTGGGAAGTGGGTGTTGATGGGTGGAGATGAAGGGGAGGAAGACGATAATGGTGGTGGTGATGAAGACGAAGACGGTGGTGCGAGGCAGAGAGATGGCACCGCAGACGAGGCTCACAGCAGTGGCACAGGGCGGCGACAGAGATGGAGTGAGGGAAGAAGAAAGGAAGGAGGGAGAAATGGCGTCTGCCAACGGTGGTCGGCGACGGCCCGGCTCCAGCGATAATGCAAATGGGAAAGGGAAAGAGGCGACGACTCCAAGGTTAGGAACTTAGGGTTAGTAAATAGTAAAAGAAAATATAAAGGGGCAGGGGTGGGGGAAAGTGTCAAGTCCATCCCCTCCTCCGTCCCGGCTCGGGGATGAATTTTAACCTTCATCCCCGTTTCATGCCCTCCATCCCCGGTCCAAACTGGGCGAGGCGGGGCGAGGCCCCGCTTTCCTCCGGTCCACTGCCATCCCTATGGCCTCAAATGTGGATGTTGCCTGCCTGAAAAAGAAAGCAGATGCAAATCAACCAACGTCGTCACCTTTACTGATCAAAACAACGTTGGCAATGGTGAGATCCTATACTTGGGAGCTTGGGAACGTCAATCACGTTCGTCACTTCACTATCATGGTGCCATCAGCCTCCTCAGGCCACCAAGTTGTCCTTCAGAGCTCCACCAGCCAAAAATCCGCTCTGGTTGCCAGTCCAGCCATGGGAGGGCCAACTCACCTGGTGAGTGAGCCGAGGAGATATAATTGGGAGGGGTGGTTCAGCCTTCCCAATGACCAGCAATTGGTTAGTCCTCCGCAAGGAAGAAACGTATACAAGCAAATTTTTTTTCTGAGAACCAATCAGGTTCAAAGTAATCCCTTGAAAGGTGAAGCATTTATTTGAAAATCTTGGGATTGAGCGATTTGGGGAGACCGACCACAGAACCGTTTTCTTCCAGCCCTCCCTTCCCAACGACGGTAAGCAGCCCCTCCTTTTCAAACGACCCTCCTTTTGTTGACGGGTGGACCAGAACTCGGACCGAACGATGCTGATCGGGATTCAAAACCCCAAACGGCACTAGTTTTGGATTTATGGGTGGAACTTGGTCAGCTCCACTGTCTTGACTCAGTACCACCGAGCGGAGCAGACCAGTATCTTCTGCTGGACGCTGAACCGATCCAACCCCATGGTAATGGCGTTGTTGAGGGTCCACCACCTCCTGTCCTGCCGGACGTTGCCGACCAATGGGAGTGTCCGGTTGATGAATGTAGACTCAAGGAAGTCCCAGATGCCATCAAGCTGAAGTTGATGTCGTCCTCATGTTTGTTGATTTTAACAGATATGCTAAAAACAAGGAGAGTGCTTAAGATGGGGCGTATTTTCATGAGTGGAAGGTAAGGATGAAGTGTTTGTCACGAAGATCTTCAGGTTGGGCATGAAAAATAATTATTCATCTTCAGGATCAATGCTCACAAGAAATCAGATATGATTTGCATCCAAGAAACAAAAATGTCGAAAGTGGATAAATCATTTATGGGTGACTTGTGGAGAGGTTGATCCTATGTTAGACTCTAGTCCATTGGGTGGTCCGAGGGTTTCTTCATGGCTTGGACAGTACCATATGGGTGCTCTTCTCTCTAGGGAGTGAGGATACAACATTTCTCTTAACTATGGTTTCTGAACCATGCACAAATGCACAAAAAAAAAAAGAATTTTGAAAAGAATTGCATAAAATTAAGGGAGACTTGGGCCCATCGATGATGAAGGATTGGTACATTGGCAGTAACTTCAACTCCATTCGTTTGGAAGACTCAAACCAGTATACTAGAAATATGCAAAGGTTTGCCACTTTTTTTGGACTAGGCTCAATGATCGAACCTTTCCATGAGAGGGTCATGATTCACATGATCAAACAAGAAGGCATCATAGAATATGAGAAAGTGTGATAGATTTTTGGTTTCTATAAATATGCTCCAACAACTTGACAACATTGTGGGTGGAGGCAGACCCCATCTTTGTGTAGGACCACTCTATTTTTTGGTTATCTTGGGTCGAGGGGGTGAATGCTGAAATCAAGGATTCAGAATGGAGCTTTAGTGGTTGAGAGAACTGGGCATCTTGGATCTCTTATATGAATGGCATAATTTGGCTCCTTGTGTGGTTGAATGGGCTGCCCAAAGAATTAATATAAAACATGGGTATCTTAAAAATAGACTTATCAAATGTAGCAAAACAAAGTGCTTCGCTAAGTGTAAGGATCTAAATAAATGGGAGACTCAATTGAAGATCCTTCAAAATCATGAAGAAGAAACAATGGATGTAGTGGAGGCCTTAAATTTGAAAAATCGAATGACAAAACATTGTTAACCATATTAGAGAGTGGAGGATGCATGAATGAATACTGTGGAAACAAAGAGCGAAGGCTCATTGGCTCAAATCGAAAGAGATGAATACTCATTTCTTTCACCTATGTGCCTCCATAAGATAAGTGTAAATTGCATCTCATCCTTATTGATTGATGGGATAAGAGGGCTCTCATATCCTGCCTAGTGCCATCGAATTTTTCAAACCACACTTCTCTAATGTGATAGTTACTGATTATGGTATTTCTAACATGACTTTCAAATCCCTAAGCAAAGAGGGAAGGAGGGGCATCTCTAGTGCTTTCACGTTGGGCACATGGATGAGTGACTTCGAACGTCCATCAATACGCTCAATCATGTATATACGTGTACAAAAGAGACTAACTCTATCCTGAGTTTAGGGACATTAGTTGTATAGAAACTGTATTTTGCCCTATGTATCCTATTTTAGGGGTACAAAAATGGTTTAAAAAACATTGAAACTAGTTTCAGAAACACCAAAAAACTCGATTCTAAATGCATATGAAACTCGTTCTTGAAAATATAAGAAACCAACTTCTTATATAAGTGAAACTAGTACCAAACTTGGTTTTATTTACAAATGCATATCAAACTCATCCTTGAAATATAAGAAACCAGATTCTTATACAAGTGAAACTACTACCAAACTTTGTTTCATCTATGGTAGTGGCAATAATTGTAACCCTCTCAAACAAGGTAAAACATAGAATAATAGGACCTCTATAACCGCCTCTCACACCTTTCTTATGTGTGTATACTCCTTGGTTGTCCATGGGAAAGAGTTTTTACACCAATGAGCTTGTCAGTTAGTGAGATGGTTTTTCTTGATATATATATATATATATATATATATATATATATATATATATATATATATATATATATATATATATATATATATAGAGAGAGAGAGAGAGAGAGAGAGAGAGAGAGGGGGGGGGAGTAATTCGTTCCTTAGGCCCCTTATTTTGTTAGGTCTCGTTAGGCCTTTTCAAAAATCATAGTTTTAAGTATTTTTTTTCTCATGTCTAACAACATAGAGGTGATCTATAGGTTTTGTTTAGTGTGGATCAGCTTTTGGATTTTTGGAATCTGACCTGTATACAGGTTTGTTCGGTGATATCAATGGCTATGAAGGTACTAGTTTTTCTCGGCTAATAAAAATAATTTTGTTTCAAAAAAAACATTATTCAAGAGTTGATTCCCATTAAATTGAGCATGCAAAACACATCTAATGAATCATATCTATCATAAAACACTTAAAACCTACCGGGCAAAATGAAAAATGGGGCCTAATATGTTCATTCTACCCCATAGGTTTTAAGTGTTTTATGACAGATAGGAACTGTTAGATGTGTTTAGCATGCTCGATTTAGTGAAAATCAACTTTTGGATCATGTTTTTTGACGAAAAAACATTTTTTTTAGCCAGAAAAAATGGGCACCTTCATAGCCACTGATTTTGGATTACTAAAAAAACTTGAATACATGTCAAATTTAGGCGATCCAAAAGTCGGTTCCCACTAAACAAAACCTATAGATCACATCTACAGTGTTGGATATGAGAAAAAATAACTAACTATAATTTTTGAAGGGGCCTAACAAGAACTAACGAAAAAAGGGGCCTAAGGAACTAATTACTCATATATATATATATATATATCATCTCTCTATCTCAAATGTCTATAGTAGGGCCAACTATAAATACACTGGTGGACTTAAATTGAGTATGAGGCATGGTAGGATCACTATTGTTTACATCAGTTGATAATGTAGACATGCTCATGTTGATGCATGCCTTATAGGAAGAAGTATCTACTTGTTTGCAAATCCAAAGAGCTTTAGGAAAATATTTTAAATAGAAAGGCTCTCATGATATTGAGATCTTTTAACCCTAGTTAGAAATTAAAGACAACATATATAATCATATGGTAGTCAGGGAAACTTAAATAAGCAAATAGTAATTTACAATAATAAATCATTTTGAATACAAATAATTACATATTCGAGTTGGTGGAAGGTGATGCAAAAACTGTCAAAACTTAGTAGTGTAAATGTTGCATATTCACATTCTTTAAATGAAAAATGATTGTATTATACGACAAAAATGATGTGTTTTCTTAAATGCATTATAATTTTTAAAATTTACCCCATATCCAAATTCATGAATTTTTGGCTTTAAAAAGACCTTTTTACTCTTCACATATGTGAATTTTCTCTTAAATATGTAAATTTCTTATTAAATATGAGAATTTTCTCACCTAAATATGTGAATTTTTTCCTAAATACGCAAATTTTCTCTCAAATATATCAATATACAATTTATTTTCTTAAATACATGATTTTTCTCTTAAATGTGAGAATTTATTGATAAATATGCAACTTAGGAGAAAAATTGCATATCTAGGAAGTCAAATATTTAGGAGAAAAATCACATATTCTTATATTTGAGAGAAAATTCACATATTTAAGAAAAAACTGACATATTTGGGAGGAAATTCACATATTTGAGAAAAAATTGAATATTTTAGAAAAAAAATCACATATTTGAGAAAGAAATTTGCATATTTTGGAAGAAAGTTGCATATTTAAGAGAAAAATCACATATTTGCATATCATGAGAGGTTTTCAAAATTTGTAGGACATTTTAAGAAATGCATCATTTTTTTCATAATCATATCCCGTTCTTTAAAAAACCACATCAGATTTTTTCCATTTTTCCATCCCCCCACAAGCCTGTTTTGTGCCTTAACCCACATAGCCTTTTGTTGCTTCTCTCCTCCTTTTCCTTGAAGACTGATAGTCTCCTACTTAGACAAAATCTGAACTTGTTGGGTTGGTTCTCTACCACATGATTCAATCTCAAAGTTTCTGTGGGGAGTTTTTATGTTTCTTGACTGACATTGAAATTAATTGAACCCAATTTGTTGGGTCTTTCCAAAAGCTGAAGGATCCTTCCCATCAAAATTTAGTGTGGGGTCTGGTTGTTCTCTTTAGTAACATAAGCATTTTTTGCTTATTAATATATTTTGTTTATTTCTGAATCCTTTTTTTATATAAAACTCAATTCTTGTCTACATGAAAATTGAACTTTTGTGTTTTTCTTTCCCATAGTTTCAGTTGAACAGTAGGTAGTGGTCTCTCTCTCTCTCTCTCTCTCTCTCTCTCTCTCTCTCTCTCTCTCTCTCTATCTATATATATATATATATATATATATATATATATATATATATATATATATATATATATATATATATATATATATATATATATATATAACCTAGCAACAACACCATTTTTCCATAAAAAACTAACCCAGACTCTCCTCATTTTCCAACCCCAAATCACTACCCCAATTCAGATCATCAAAAAATCAAATTCATATTTCTCCACTCACTCTTTCTAACACAACAGAAACTTTAAAAAAATCTATCTTTTACCCCATTGCCACTCTCCAACAAACTCCAATTCAAATAGCAGACAAGACATGATCACAAAGTCCTCATCTTCTTCCTTTTAAATGAAAAGCACCAAAGAATAGCCTAGTATATATATATATATATATATATATATATATATATATGGGTGATACAGTGGATGAAGTGCCCACTGTTAGTGGATGCTTTTCTACCTTTGATTTTGTGCAGATTAGTGGCTACAAAAAATTTTCATATTTTAAAGAATTAGCTATGTTCATGACCGCACTAATTTGTCATTTTCCACCCAGACCTTTAGTGGCGGTCGAGACCGCCACTAAAGGTAAAAAAATCACAAAAAAAAGAGAAATCTGATGAGTTGGGCACGTCCGGCCCCCTGTTGGCAGATTGGGTGTCCATTAATATACCCAATCATATATATATATAGTGTAACAGTGGACGACATAAGCCGTCAACTATTAGTGGGTGTGCTTTTGATACTTAAAATGTTTTTAACAGCGGTGTAGGACTGTCGTTAAATGTCAAAAACAAAAAAAAATTACATCAGACACGTTGGGCACATGGATGAGTGAGTTCGACGATTAGGTGTCCATCAATACGTTCAATCATGTATATACGTGTGTCTACAAAAGAGACTAACATCTATCATGTGTTTAAGCACATTAGTTGCACAGAAACTATATTTTGCCCTATGTATCCTATTTCAAGGGTATAAAATTGGTTTCCAAGACGCCAAAAAACTCGATTCCAAATGCATATGAAACTTGTCCCTAAGAATATATGAAACCAGTTTCTTATATGAGTGAAACTAGTATCAAACTTGGTTTCATTTACAAATACATATCAAACTCAGTTTCTTATATAAGTAAAACTAGTACCAGACTTGGTATCATGTGGCAACCCCCTCTTACACCTTTCTTATATGTGTGGACCTAGCTTTCTTTCAGTGAAACCATCATCAGATTTCTCTCACTTTCATTAAGGCTGGCACGGTTATTTTTTTTCTTTAATCTAAATATGATTTTTGTACTTTTTATATCAATTTAATGATTGAGATTCAAAAAGCTCATAATTGCATATATTTTTCATAAATTCTTGCAAGAAGCAGCCCTTATATCATTAGCTTGAGATTGTATTATGTTTTTTCTTTATTTAGTTATTATCTTAAAACATATTGCTTTCAATATTTTGCTATTACATGTTGCTTGAAACATTGGCCCATTGCTATAGCTATACACAGTGAAATAAGGTGATATTTTGATTTTTAGTGTTTTTGTTTTTCTTATCATTTTTTTTGTCATAATATATATAATGGATATTATTCTTATAATATAAATGATGAGATGTAATTCCTAGAAACTCATACATCATCATCAAGGAAACCACGTACCAATGCTTATAAAAATTTGTACCAACATTTTTTAGAAAACATACCTGAAACTTTTGAGAGCTTCATGTACCTGTACCCGGCTTTGCAACTATGGCGTGAACAACAACTTTTATGGGTCGTTGTTGTCCACACCCCATGCTTCTGGCACAAACGGTGGACACAATGAGATACCTTTTAGGTGTCTTGCAATGTTCTACCTAGGGGTGGCAATCGGGTTGGCGGGTTGGTGGGTCGACCCGACGGGTTGGCGGGTCAGAATACCTCAACCCGAACCCGACTCGTTTATTAAACGGGGCGGCTGTGGCAAACACGAACCCGGCCCGTTTAATAAATGGGTAACCCGACACGACCCGCAAACCCATTTAATAAATGGGTTGGGTCGGGTAAACGGGTTCTCAGGTTCACGGGTCGGGTTGATGGGTTGGCAAGTCGGGTTGGCGGGTTGGCAGACGGGTTGGCGGATTGACCCGCCCGCCTAACCCGTTTATTAAACAGGTCAGACGGGTTGGCAAGTTGGCATACCCCCAACCCGAACCCGACCCGTTTAATAAACGTGTTACGCGGGTCGACCCGTTTATTAAACGGGTTGGCTTAAGCCCAACCCGAACCCGCCTAAGAGGCGGGTTGTGTCAGGTTTTGCCACCCCTAGTTCTACCTAAGGGTGTCAATGGGCCAAGTTTACCCGAAACCGACCCGGACCAAACCTTACAGGGTCCGAGTATGGTGACAAATAAGGAAACCCAATTAAGACCGATGTCCAGACCCGAAGGTCCGATTAATACATGGACCCGGGTATAGTTTGTGAAATTTTATACCAGACTCAGGCCAGGCCCGAGTTTTGATTAAGACTCACAATTTTTCAATGTAAAAATGATAAAAAAATATTATTTTACAAAGTATGGTTGGGGTTTGGTTCATGTAGTTCTTATCGTTTTCAGGTAGGGTTTCTCTTATAGTAGACCTGATTAGACCCGGTTCTAAACTCGATACCATACCCAAAAAATTTGTCCAAGTCTAGTTCCACTTCAGTCCGAACCAGTATTGTGAAAAGCGTTGAGGCGTAGCGAGGCGCTCCACCAAAATCTGAGGCGAGGCGTAAGCCTCAGGGCGTAAAGCGTAAGCCTCAAAGTTTTTTTAAAAAAAACTTAAAAAAATTTAAAAAAACTATAAAAAATATCTAAAATTATAAAAAAATAAAAAAATCTTTATTGATGAAGCAACAACCAACAAGAAATAAAAAATCTCAAAAAATAGTGAGTTCATAAAAAATAATAGTGTGTGAGTTCATCAAAAATAAAACTTTAAGCCTTAGGATTTTTCTTCATAAGCTTGAAGATACAACACACATATCTCCAATATTTAAGCCCAAACAAGAATAGTGAGTTCATCAAAAATAAAACTTTAATCCTTAGGATTTTTCTTCATAAGCTTGAAAATACAACACACATATCTCCAATATTTTCAAACTATCACAATGTTTTAGCAGTATTTTCATGAAACATTATTAAAGTATTTTGTCATCATTTTTTCAAAATAATGAAAATTTGAAGCATGCAATGATATTATCATGAAACATTGTGATATTTCCCCTTCCTAGATTTCTGATTTAACATCTTTTTCTCAATTTCATATTATTTCTATCTATTATCTTTTTTCTATTTTCCATAGTTTGGCATGAAAGACTGCCTATTTCTATTCTGTTTCCTGACTTTTCCATTTTTTCTCTCTATCCACAATTGCTAAGCTTTTCTCATGGAAAATAGGTGTGCTTGAGTTATCTCATCTAATCGACTCACTGAACATTGATAGTGATATCATGACTAGCTCAAAAATTATATCTTAGTCAGTAGGTTATGTATCCCCTTCACTTAAATGTTAAAGTTTAGCATAAACATGCTACAAGATCAACAATAGCACCTCAACCAAGGTGACTGCAGTCAATCATGTGAAAAGGCTCATCAGAAGCAGAAGAGTTGTGGCACTCCACAATCATCATCATGATTGATTGGTGACTATGCCCTTAAGTAGCAGAGGCTCTAAAATGAACAAAGTCCTTCACACTGTTAAAAGCTGATAATCCAAAAGCCATTGAAGGAAGGCAAAATGTCATCCAGCCCTTTCTTTTTAATTTTCCTTTTTTTTTATGATATGCAGGCTGGGGTTAGCCTCTCACGTCTTGAACATGAGACTCTTTGTTGTGACAGTGCTACTTTACAATCCAGCTATCTCATTCTTTTAGGCTTGTCAACATGTCACCTAGCCCATGTCGACAGACCTAAACAGAAATTCCACAGGTTCCCATGTTGATCATCTATGTCACATAGGTGTGGGTGCGTGGTTGCTGCACTTTAAAAAAATTGGGGTGCGTGGTTGCAAGAGGGTATAAATTTGCGCGATGCAGCACCTTTACTAAGGGGCTTATGGTTTTCCACATTAACTGAAAACAAAAAGAATAAATTAGAATAGTTGAATGCATTTTCTGTGCATGAACTACAGCAAAAAGAGGCGTGTACGCCTCAGTCCGAGGCGCGCCTCGCCTCAAGGCGTGCGCCTCAAGGCCTATGAGGCGCACGCCTCATGGGTGTTGCGCTTTATACCTATGCCTCAAGGCACAAAGGCCCTAGCCTTGAGGCGAGGCGCGCTTTTTGCGCCTTGAGGCGCGTTTTTAATAACACTGGTCCGAACCAAACCCGACCTGTTGCACCCCTAGTTCTACCTCTATCCATGGAGTAGTGGTATCCAGGACACTTGAGGCTAGGGGTGGACAATGGCCGGGGGGCTCAATGGGTCAAGCCGACCCAGCCCACCATGGGTCGGGTTTGGGTAAAAGCTTTAGGCCTTGACCCGTTTGCTACCAGTCTGAAACCTAGCCCGTTATATACATGGGATGGGGCCGGGATGGCCCATGGGCTACCTGGCCGACCCTATGGGCTTGAGCTACCTAATTAATTTATTAGTAATTTGAAAAATGAAGAAATTAGCTACCTGCATAGTAACTTGGTAACTATTATCATTTACCTAATTAGTTACATTAATTTTATGGAAACTAGAAACATAATTAGTTGAGTACATGGAGAGTTGTTGATTATTACTATTTACTTAATTAATTGCATTAATTTTGTGTGAAATAGAAAGATAATTGGCTGGATGCATGGGACTATTGGTTTATTTAAAATTTAGGGTTGCTGACATTTGAAACTAACGTACAAATGAGTTTGGGTCAGGCTGGACTGACCTGCTAAACATTGGCCCATTGAGCCAATGAGCCAGGTCATGGGCTGCTCTTCAAACCCGAGCCCATTAAAATTCAGGCCAAAACTCGGCCCATTAGTAAATGGGCACCGCCATCTTTGGGACGGGCCACACTTAAAATCCGATGGGCCTAGCTCTAAATGGGCCTGCTAACATGCAAACTTACTCTGCAGTTTTATTGACTGCAAGGACCACGATGATGATGCCTCGAGGCGAGTATTACATTGTCTTCGAGGGGAGCTGGGAAGAGACGAACTTCTTTTGATATTGCATCCATTGTTATTTGCTTCTTCATTTTGTTATGGCATGTGTCTGTAGATTGAGAATGTTTTGTACTGAGCCATCGATATGTAACTGTATTTGAGGTGGTAGTAGTTATTGTTTTTTGTGGTTAAGGGCATTATGCACTTGACTTGGTGTTGGTAGTGGGTTGAACTTGACTTTTTGGTGGTGGTAGTCATGATTATCATGGTTGTGATGAACTTTTATAGCTTGCAGAAAAATTTTATTTTATGGAATTGAACTCTTGCGATGGTTATTTTGCTTGGTTTTCTTATTGATTTGTTTTTATTACATATGAACTGGGATGTTACTTGTAAAACCCGAAAATTTTATAAAATTATGCAAATTGGGCCTAGATCCAAATTACAGATTCAGGACCCATAAAGGGGTTTTCCGCATACATTTACCTCGTAAATTTGAGATGTAATTTTTAATTAATTAAATAATTCGGAGAATAATCATTCAATAGGGGTGCGTAGATGGGTATGGGATCCATATACCGGATCCATATACATATGTATATATTTATATATATCTAAATATATATATATATGTGTATACTCATAAATAAATAATATTAATATTATTAATAAAATAGAAATATACATATGTATATATATATATTAAGCGAATTCGAGGATCCATAGTTGGATCCATTTGGATCCAACTTACGAATCCATATTGATGGGGGTTAAATTATATGTATAATGTTAAATTCCAAATTTAATAAATAATTAATAGTAATTAAAAAGAAGAAAAAAATAAATAAAGTTAGTATGGAGGGTCGGACCCACAATTGGATCCACGAATCCAACTGAGGATCTGGCACTCATGGGCGAACCGGGTCCATTATTAAAATGGACCCAGCATTGCGGGTCACGGGTTCGGACCCGGACCCGAGTTCTTTTTAAAAGGGGCAACCCGATAAGGGTTGCCCGATAAACCCTAACAGGAAAAAGGAAAGGGGGGAAGGGGGGGTTACGGAGGGCGTAACCGACCTCCCCCTCCCATCTCGGCAAGGAAGGAGGGGGCCTGGGGCCGATAAAAGGGGAGTGAAGAGAGGGTTATGCCCTCTTCACTCGGGCTCTCTCTCTTCCCCATCTCTCCCCGTTCCTCTCGCTCGCTCGGTGCGCACACGCCTGAGGAAAGGAGGTTGCCGGCGAGCTGCGGTCAGCCACACCCAGCAAAGCCCCTAGCGAACATCTTTCTTCACGGCAGCAGTGAGGAGCGTCAGCCTCCAGCCTTCGATCGCCGGGAAACCCATCGGAAAGACAGGTACAGGTCTTCTTGGAATCGGGGTGAGGGATCGAGCAGGGGTTCGACTCCATGTGTGGGTTTGAGGGGAGATTCCACTGGAACTCTGTAGTTGGAGATTTTGAGATTTTGAAAGGAGGAAAGGGATGGGGTTTGCTGATTTTAAGTATCGGGTATTGCAAAAAAAAAAAAATGGGGGTTTTTGACTCTTAGTGTCGGTTAACCCCAGATTTGGGGATTTTTGACTCTGGCCATCGAAATCGGGAGGTTCCCGACTGTAATATCGGGTAAACCCAGTTTGGGTTTCGGTTATCGTGTTTGAATAACCCGATTGGGTTTTCTTTTTTCGATTTCTACTGTTGGTTACATGTGTTAATATATGTGGGCCGATTTCATCTATTTGAAAGAAAAAAAAAGGGGAATCTGAATGTGAAGGTTCTTAAATGATATTTTTCTTATATAACCCTAACCTGTCGAGTTCCCAAATCAACCAGATTTGGGGTTTTCTTGATTGGGAATGGAGGTATGATGCATTGTTAAATCCTGTTTTGGGGATCCCGTTTGGGTGGAATCCCAAACCCAGAATCACTATAGTACATTACTGCCAGTTTGTCACTGTGCCTGATTATTTGCTAAGTATATTAACTCGGGTGTGAATGTCTACTGTTAGTCTATTTTTGAATTTTTGTTTTCCTGTCATGCTTATTCCTATCAGTAATCATCTGAATAACAAATATCTGATTGTGCTTGAGTTGTTTTCTTTTTCCTTGATGTTAAAACTGAATATGCACCTATATAGTTTAGCCCAACAGTATGAATCAAACCAGAATGGGCACTGAAATGTTTGTTGGGTTGTACATGCTGCGGATGTTGGGTTTCGGATCTTTCCAGGTGAGGGGTAATTTTTGGGTTTCTACTTGAATCAGATATGTGGGTCTCCACTTATTCAAGGTTTACATGAATTTAATGTTCATATGAATCAAATAGTTAATAAGGATCTAATATGTAACAAAGGCAAAATATTTTTGTTAGCATAAATGTTATTTTAAATTGTTGATTTGCTTAAGCATTGATTAAATGTGTTGTTGAGAGCTGGAACACGCATATGTTTTCCTGTGTGTGTGTCGACATATACCACACTCAAACCCGTCATCTTTTTCTGTGTGAACAGGAACCACACATAAATCTGTATTTTTCTGTGCGCGAAATTGTCAAAAGAAAATTTGTTTTAGCGCGTGTTGTTTTGAGAAATATGTAGATGCACAAGTTCAGATGCATGTGATTAGTTAAGACAATATGGTTTTGGTTCCTTGACCTAGAGTTTGATAAGTTTTAGCAGTAATATTGACCGATTTTGGGGCTGACCGATTCGAGATAGATTCTTGAATTAGCCAATATATATATATATATATATATATATATATATATATATATATATATATATATATATATATATATATATATATATATATATATATATATATATATATATATATATATATATATATATATATATATCAGTATATAAACATATGAGTATAACCACTGGATCAGATTTTCAAAGGGAGGTTTGAACATATTGAAATTTATGTATGATGTCCCAAATGTTAACTTCTTTTGGAACCACAAAATTTACCAGTCTTGAATAATCAACTAACACTAAACTGAATGATTGTTGCAATTTGTTTTGTTGTAGATATTTAATTCAATCTGTTTTCTTTATACTGCAATCTTGTGCATGAAATATCATATTTCTCTTAAATTCCACCGAAGTGTGTTTTAAAATGGATTCTATGTTTAGCTCCATTTTATATTGGACAGTTGTCTGCAAAGAAAGTTAGTTTACCACAATTTCAGGATAGTTTAATTTCTATTTTCGAAAAGACATTTAGCTGGAAATAAATCGGCTAGGACAAACTCTTAAGTTATATGATACTTGTATTAACAGGGGCTGGTTTATGTTAAATTTTGGTTTAGGCATGTTGTGTTCTATAGACATAATTGAGTTTCATCAGTCTGTGATCTGAAAGTTTATGTCGAATTGAGTTTTGGTCTGAGAATGTGCAATTTGCTGAATTGAAGTAAATTGAATTGTTCTAAAGTAGCTCAAGCTGGTTCTTGAGTGTGGGTAAGCTCAAAATTTATAAGATGCATCGTGGGATCATTGAAACATAACCTGAAAATTTTCAGTTGTGTATAATAGTGTTCATGTTACACTGTTTAGGGAGGATGGACACATAAAACCGAAATTTTGTATGTAATGTATCTTGCTTTGTTGTCTCTAGCTGAACATTTTTGTCTAGAGTCCATGTGTTATTTAAAAGCTTGTGTATTGGATTGTATGGAAACACTTGTCGTGGATGTTTATGCTTTCACTTGACTGTTATGATTGTGGTACGCATGAGTGTGAGCATGATTCAATTATTAGTAATTCTTCTTGAACATGTACGCTTGATTTGTATGTGAAATGGTACATGTACACTCACACACTTAAAGAAACCATGGATTGGTTAAGACCCATATGTGATGTAGGTAACACACACATATTGAAAATGCATATGAATGAATTATGACATGCATATGTTTGGGTTTATATTTGCATGAATATATATGCTTTTGGCATTTTGGACTAGTGTTATAAATGAAACACTACTTGGTTTTATTATGTGATGCACCGATGACCTATGGGACCATCACCGGCCTGGAGAGCCGTGGGTTTGGTTTTCTTTTATATATGTTTTTAAAAGCATCACTTAAACCACATAAGATGGTTTGGCACTTTACTACACTGTTCTTTGTGTTTACACGGGCTGGAGTCCCGAATGGGTCCCTGCAAGGAAGGATGCGGGTTTTCACATTACTTTTGCATATTGTGTTGCAAACTTAAGGAATGAAATTAAATAAAAATATAATGAATAAGAACAGTGTAATATACCTTCTAGGATATCTCATCTGGAGTATGAAAATCTTAGTTATCCGGTCTTGGGGAGACTGTGAGGATACAAAAACTCTGTGTGCGTTGTTGCCCCTGAACCCGATATTGAGGTTCTTCTCCTGGCCACGGTTTTAGGGAGAGCCGTCACTTTACCCGGGAGTGGTGTGTTAGTCACAGCTGTGAGTTTATGGTACCAAGGAAGTGGCACTTGCGGGCGTGGGGTGTCCCTTGTGTCCCCGACATTAGATGTGGAGGTCTAATGTTCCGATGGATGGTGTTGTTTCCTGATATCGGTCGAGGGCTAAGTTGGAACTCAGTAATAAAATACAAATTTTATGTTAAGCTACCCTGAGAACCTACTTGACCTCGGGGTTTGTACCCGTTTGGTGTATCCGCGGGCAACTGTAATTAAAAAGAGGAACTTAAGGTTGTGTGCATCTAATAGGGCATGCATATGGAAAGATGAAACTTAAATGAAAGATAACAGAAGAAATCATGCATTGCACATAATCATGCATTTTTCTGTTATGCATTAGATCATGCATGTTTGAATCATTCTTGATATCATGACATGATTTGGTATTAGCATATGATTTACTTCTTGAAATCATGCTGCAAGGTTTAATTATTTAGTTCATGATATATGTACTGATTTACTATTCTTGACCGGTGAGCACATGCAATTATTGGTAATTATGAATATTTAAATGTTGCAAATTTTATATCTGTACTCACTCAAATCACTGCATGAAATCTTATCCATGTTCTTTCTCTCACCTGGTTTCTTTAGAAGTAGCTGTGCTCAGAATTTCGGTTCTGACACCCTACTTTGTTGGTTTTTCACAGGAAATGGTGAACAGTGAAGTTGGATATGCGTCTGGGGATGGATGAGTTATACTTGGGCTTGTCAGCTTCAGTAGAGGACATAATGGCTCTTTCTTTTGTCTTTCAGTTCTTTTAATTTCTGCAAGTGTTACTTTACTTTCAGTTGAAGAAAACCTTGTCTTTGAAATTTACTTACTTATTAATAAAAGAGTTTTAGTTGGTTGATTTGGATGATAATTGCAACTTCGTTTGTGGTGGATGGGCTATCCAATGTAAAGTGGAACTGTGAGGACCCCAGATCTCTGGGAAGGTTTCCGCAACTCTTAAAAAAAAAATATTCCGCATTTTTAAAAGGGTCTGGAATGGGGTCGTTACATTACTTGTGATCATCTATATATGAAACAGGGCAAGTGATTTTGAATCATTGAATTTGAAATGAGCAATCAAACTTGTGCTCATTTGTGTATATGATATGAGCAGGTGATTTGTCATCATTGTATTGGAAATGAGCAATTAAATTTGTGTTCATTTTTTTTTATATGATATGGGCAAGTGATTTGCCATTATCGTATTTGAAATAAGCAATCAAAATCATGTTCATTTGTGTATATGTTATGGGCAGGTGATTTCCCATCATTGTATTTGAAATGAGCAATGAAAATTGTGCTCAATTGTATAAATATGATAATGGCAGGTGATTTGTCATCATTGTATTTGAAATGAGCTATCAAAATTGTGATCAATTGTGTATTTTCTCATACACATACATTAGGGCTTTAATAATGTTAAACGAGCAAAACTTTATGTATTTTCGATGAATTTTGCATTTTGCTGTTTAGATTTGTATCTAGATCCAAAATCTGAATTTATTACATAGGCCCCAACATGGGGGACCGTGCTTCACCCAAGTATTGGCTCATATATTACGGCTAATTAATGTTAAACAAGCAAAACTTTTAAGTATTTTCTATGAATTTTGCATTTTGAACATTTAAATTTGATACGTGGGGCCCAACATGAGACAGTGCTTCACTGGTGTATTGGCTCATATATTACATGAACAAGTCACCAAGATAGGGAAACAACTCCAGCCCCAGGTCGATAAAAGGGCTCTCTCATTCTCAAGGAAGAATCGGTGAAAAAACTAAAACTATTGTGTGAGAGAAAAAAACCCTTTACCTAAAGAAGTTGTGTCACGTTTCTTGGAGATCACGAGCATCACAACATGCTTTTTGATTCGTCCTCATCTCCGTCATCGATAGAGCGCATCCTTACATTGGTATCAGAGACCAGATTGTCGTTGTTGTCATGACTCATGCTGCCCATCGCGCACAAGGAATGCTCCTCCGGTGATCTTAGTACTCGCATGTCTGCACTTGTCTCGGGTGCAGGTACACAAAGATCTAATTAAAAAATAAAATAAACAAATAAGAGGGAATTCACGAGATCAGATCTGGCTGCTATGAAAAATCTCCTTTGAAGGATAAGAGGGCCAGCAGAGGAAGGAGCAATCGATCAGAGATCAGATTCAGCCTGCTAAGGATCAGATCTGTCAATCGGAGGACAGATCCAACCTTCTAAGGCTCAAATCTATTGATTGGAAGCCAAATTCGGTCGATCAGGGTGTGGATCTAACGATCATAGGCCAGATCCAATCGATCAGAGAGCAGATCTAATGATCATAGGCTAGAACAGATCTGTCAGGACGTGGATCTGCTGACCACAGGCCAGGTCTGACCGATTAGGGTGTGGATCATCCGATCAAAAGGCAGATTTGACCGGTGTGGGTGCAGAACCCTTCGAGTGTGGGTAAGGGACACCGACCGACGATCGATTGCCCCCTTAAACCACCTTGTATGATAGAGAAGGGCCACTCCTCTGTCGGCAAAAAGAGATGAGGAACAGAGACAAAGCAGAGAGGAAGTCGTTGTTCACGGCTCCCTCTCTTTGTTCTGGTCTCAGGCTGCAGAACCAGCAGAAGGTTTCGACCATCTGCTCTCTCTCTCTAGCCATTCCCAAACAGAGGAGACGTTGCAGAGAGCGCAATGACCCTCTGTCATTGGCGTCAACCTTCATCGTCTGCCACCGTGACCCTTCGACGTCCCTTTTATTCCTTGTCGTTGATGCTCCTTTTGAACCAGAGAGAAGAGTCACCAACTGTCCGAGGCGTCAGCCCGTCGTGAGATTTGGAAAAAACCAGAATAGACCCTCTTATTTTCTATTTTATAAAAACAATCCCCTGGTTTTTTTATTTCACAAAAATAGTTTCTGGTTATTCTAGAAAGGATATTTTGGTTTCTATTTTTTACATAAACTCCTGCCTCTGTCATTTGATATTTATCGTTGCAGTACATAATTATCAGTTATTTCTTACAGGATACTTGGTTTTTCTTGTTATTTTGTAATGCCCCAATTTTTGAAATTGAAAAATTTAAATTTTTTTTTAATTTATTTTTCACGATTTTTAAAAAAATAACAAAAACTCTTTTTAAGTACAGTTAAAGTCTTGAGCGGGTTACAATTTACAACTCACACATATAAGACTAGAATAATTGAATCAAACCATCACTTAAATTATAATAAATCAAATACTAGTCTTCCAAATATCAGAGTCTACAGGACTAAAAGAAAATAATAAAATAAATAAAATAATTTAGTCCATCTAACAACCTAAAAGAATATAACCCTCTTGATGCCACCACGAGCCTCCTATTATCACTCTCTAGCTTATTTATTACCTAAAATATTAAAATGTATGAGCATTAGCCACATCCCCAGTAAAAAAATATCATACACATAGTCATGGAAAGAACACAAATACATAAATCATACATATTTGTCAATACAAACAAATCATAGCATGTCATAGCATATAAACTCAACAAAGTTAATTATCACAATAATAATAATTTAATCATGAAAAATTACACAATAATTCATTCTTACCATCAAGTAATGTACCTACATCATATCATTAGTAATCAAGATCATAATCAAACAGAACAATATATGCCAACATATGCATGAACTAAAAATTATACATGACATGCATCGAATTTTAAACCAACATTCAATGAATCATTTAACCACTTGTAAACCTAATTTAATACATTGTTTCTCTTTCTTTTCCTGAAGGGTACACTCTCAGGACCTAATCCTGACTCAGCAATCATATGAGAGTTTATTATGTTATGTATTTTAATTAATATATCAATTCGAAAAGTCAAGTCAAACATCCATTGAAGTGGTCTTTAACCGAAAGACTCAACAATGGTCCAGTGAATAGATTCTTACTCTGTAGAGCCTGACTGCCTACATAGGATAAATTGACAGCTCCAGCTCCCTACACAAACGATTGGGGGCTCAAGAGGTGTCTATGCCCTCAAAACATGTCAGTCGGTGTGTATACCTTCAAACATCTCCAAAGTATGTCACTGAAACAAATGAGCTATCAGGTATTATTTACAATATGTCAAACTACAACATTGGGTGCACTCAGCACCAGGCTCAACATCCCCAAGTTTCACTATGGACAGCTCAAACCACGGCCTCACAAGGCAAGAACTCACACCCTCACTGAGGTGTCCTAACATAGCTCATTTGAACCCAACTCAAGGTATGTGCTCTCTTGTAAGGAGAGCCCAAGAATTCAGTTAAAGTGTGTATATGAGCATGTTTACCATAGCCAAACTAGGTACTTACAAATACCTCATTGGTTCCACCGACCCTAACTCACATTTGAGCCCCATGTATGTATGATTTGCATGACTTACAACACATCATATGCCACATACTACAACCCATGATGCATGAGACTCATTTCAATTTAGCATGAATCATGAATTTCATAAAATAATGCATGCATGTTTATGCATATCCCTTAGCCTAATTATCATATTTAACATGTAGTCTCACATATCATTATACACAAATAATTCACATGCTCACATATAGCATATTCATGACAAATATCACATCAACATATACATGATTAACATCTCATATCATAATCAAACATATCGTTTTGCCAAAATAGATTCACAAATCAAGTTATTATAAAAAAACAAGAATTGTATAACATCAGAATTTACATATTGTTCACGAGTCTTACAGACCATCAAAACGAACAAATATATCCTCATGAAAATTTACAGTAGTACCAGAAGCCATTAACTTTCAAATCTAAGTGATAGATCTCAGAAAAATGATTTCATTTGCCTGTATAATTCATGGACCTGAGATTGTTTTTTTGTTCTGACAGAACCTTCCAGAAACTTGCTTCCCAAAGAAGCAGTCACTAGACCTAATCCGAGAGGAATTTTGTCCTCCCAAATTTTCTGATGAAAGGTATGCATGTTATCTTTTAGAATTATATGAGTTTACCGATAAAGTCCATCATATGAACTTTCTAGATTTTTTGCCCTATCTGTGATAGTTTCAAATCTATATTTTTTGCAGAATTTTGAGTTTTACACGATTTATGTAAGTTCTCAAGATTTACAGAAAATGAAACATTTTTTTCTGAGATATATTTATATGATATGCATAACATATCTAAAAAATCAGTCATAAACTCAAAACCATTGATTTATTAGATTTTTTGCAAGACCGACTATCAAGAATCGCTCTACACACAGGACATAATTTATGTCTTGGGTTACAACAGTCATAACCTTCACTTTTGTACCACCATTGAGGCCCAATTTTTTTCAGAGGCACCTCCCAGTTGTCTGGAAGGTCTCCATAAAAGGGTTTGGTCATTGGTGATCCGATTTGAGAGTTATATTTATTTTACCAAAATGAGTCGGTCAAGAAAATCAAGACAGTATGAAAAATACAATACAAATCATGATAAAAACAAGAAAACTAAAGCATAAATATAGAATATTTATTTTTAATCATGCATCAACATAAGGAAAGTATCTAAACATCATCTACACTCATAAAGAGACGTCATATGATCATAATACACGATTTAGAATCTAAACTATCAACATAAATCATGATTTTTGCACAGAATAACTAGTTTAAGATGCTAGTATTAGGAAACACCATAAAACGCATGAAATAAATTTGCAAAAACATGATTCATACTGTAAACACATGCAAAAAAGCAAATATACATCCAATCATGCTAGAAATAAAGATATAACCATCCAAAATTACATAGGAACACGAAACTATGTGTTTTGCGTTACACGATTTTTTGGTTTAATCGTCTGGGCATAGATTTATCAAAAATAATTTGGTAAATTTATTTTAAAGCATAATATTAACTCCGCCTGTGTATAACTGTTTAGTTATACACTGCCGGTCCCAAGCCCGGATAAAGGAGGAGGGTTGCGGTAGGCCTGTGACAGCCAGCATAAAAACTTTGTCATATCCTATGAAAATGAACCAATATGCGAATTTCGTTGGGGCGTTCCCTACTGAGCGACGCGTTGTACTCTCTAGGCCCGGAGGCAGTGATAAATGGGCAAGGGTTGCTAGGTCGTCGCCCAGAAGCGACGCGTCACACCGGCGCCCGGGTGTGGTGTCAAATAGGCAAGGGTTCCCTCACTTTGTTGGACGGGTGGGGGTAAAGAAGTTAGTCCAAGACCATAAAATTAGGTTAGCCACTTGGAACATAAGGTCTTTAACTGGTAAGTTGGTAGAGTTAGTAGATGTTATGTGTAGGAGAAAGATTGATATTTTATGTCTTCAAGAGACCAAATGGGTAGGTGAGAAAGCTAAAGTGATAGAACCTTGGGGATATAAGATTTGGTATACAGGAATAAATAGGAATAGGAATGGTGTAGGGATTGTTATGAGTCGTCAGTTTATAGATAACGTAGTTGAGGTCCATAGGAAGGGTGATAGAATTTTACTTATTAAATTAGTATTAGGTACGGATATTATTAATATTATTAGTGTTTATGCACCTCAAGTAGGTTTAGATGATCCCATTAAGCATCAATTTTGGGAAGATTTAGATGGAGTAGTACAAGGGATATCCTATGGAGAAAAGCTTTTCATCGGCGGTGACCTTAATGGACATGTAGGCATTAGTAGGGATGGATTTGAGAGTATCCATGGAGGATATGGTATAGGAGAAAGAAATGAAAGTGGAGAAAGGATTTTAGATTTTTGTTTGTCCTATGATATGATCTTAGCAAACACTTGGTTTAAGAAGAGGGAGTCTCACCTAGTAACATTTAAAAGTGGGGTTAATACGAGTCAGATAGATTTTTTCCTACTTAGAAAGAGAGATAGGGGTTGTTGCATCGATTGTAAGGTTATACCGGGAGAAAGTGTAGCTACACAACATAGAGTCTTAATTTTAGATCTTAGAACTAGACAATGCCGCAAAAGGGATAGACATAGGATAGATCCTAGAATTAAGTGGTGGGCACTGAAAGGAGCTAAACAAGGAATGTTTGTAGAGCAGGTAGTTAAGGAAGTTGATTGGTGTCTCGAGGAGGATTCAGAATCAATGTGGAATAAGATAGCGGGTGGCATGAGAAAAGTAGCTAAGGAGGTATTGGGTGAGTCTAAAGGCGGTGCACCACTAGGTAAGGATACATCATGGTGGAACGAGGATGTCAAATTAGCTATTAAGGTTAAAAGAGAGTGTTATAGAAATCTAAGTAAGAGTCGTGATAATGAGAATTTGGAGAAGTATATGATAGCAAAGAAGGAAGCTAAAAAAGTTGTTCGAAACGCGAGGGCTAAGGTATATAAGGAGGTTTATGACAAGTTGGATACCAAAGAAGGCGAGAAGGATATTTATAGGCTTGCAAAGATGAGAGATAGGAAATCGAAGGATTTAGGTAAGGTTAGATGTATCAAAGATGAAACACAAAGGGTTTTAGTCAAAGATGAGGAGATTAAGGAGAGATGGAAAGATTATTTTGATAAGCTATTTAATGATAGTCATGCTCAAGATCTTGGAGACTTCTCCATTCCTTTTCATGAGATAAATCGTGACTTCATGCGCAAGATTCAAAAGAAAGAAATTGCAGAGGCTTTGAAGAAAATGAAATCAAGAAGGGCAGTTGGCCCAGATGGTATACCTATCGAGGCTTGGAAATGCTTGGGAGAGAAAGGTTTAGAATGGTTGACAAATCTTTTTAACTTGATTTGGCGAACAAATAAGATGCCTAATGAGTGGAGGAAGAGTACTTTGGTGCCTTTATATAAGAATAAGGGTGATATACAAGATTGCACAAACTATCGTGGTATAAAACTCATGAGTCATACTATGAAACTTTGGGAGAGGGTGATTGAGTCTAGGTTGAGGAAGGTTGTCATGATATTGGAGAATCAATTTGGTTTTATGCCTGGAAGATCAACTATGGAAGCTATACATCTTCTTAGACAACTTATTGAAAGATATAGAGAGAGGAACAAAGATTTGCATATGGTTTTTATTGATTTAGAGAAGGCATACGATAGAGTACCTAGGGACGTTCTCTGGTGGACGATGATGAAGAAAGGTGTTTCTCTCAAGTACATTAGTATAATTAAAGATATGTATGAAGGAGTAGTAACCAATGTCTGCACTTGTGGAGGGGTGACAACCAATTTTCCGATAACGGTTGGGTTACATCAAGGATCTGCTTTAAGCCCTTTCCTATTTGCGATAGTGATGGATGAGCTTACGAGATCAATTCAAGAAAATGTACTGTGGTGTATGTTGTTTGCTGATGATATTGTTTTGATTGATGAGTCTAGAGCTGGGGTTAATGCTAAGTTAGAATTATGGAGACAGACATTGGAAGCTAGAGGTTTTAAGTTGAGTAAGAGTAAGACTGAATATATGGAATGTCGGTTTAGTAAGCAACGAAGTAGTGATGGGAGTGTAGTGAAGCTTGGTGAGCAAGAAATACCGGTGAATGATTATTTCAAATATTTGGGATCCATCATTCAAAAGTATGGAGAAATTGATGGAGATGTAAATCATAGGATAAAGGTTGGGTGGATGAAATGGAAAAGTGCAACTGGAGTGTTGTGCGATCGTAGAATGCCATTGTGGTTGAAGGGAAAGTTTTATAGGACGACTATTAGACCCGCTTTACTATATGGTACGGAATGTTGGGCTGCCAAGAGACATCCTATTCAAAAAATGAGTGTAGCTGAGATGCGGATGCTTAGATGGATGTGTGGAAATACAATAAAGGATAAGATTCGGAACGAGGAGATACGTAAGAAGGTAGGTGTTGCACCCATTGAAAATAAGATGAGAGAGAATCGTTTACGGTGGTTTGGACATATTCGGCGAAGGCCTAATGTTGCTCCAGTTAGAAGGTTGGAGAAATGGGAAAACATATTAGTTAAAAGAGGTCGGGGTAGGCCTAGGAAGACTTGGATGGAGATGATAGGAAAGGATATGAATGCTTTGAACCTCACCGAGGACATGGCATTGGATAGAAATGATTGGAGGAAAAGGATTCATATGGAAGACCCAAAATGAATTTCTTTTTTGGTTCATATCGCTGACCCCAATTGTTTTGGGATGAAGGCGTAGTTGTTGTTGTTGTTTGTATTTTAAAGCATAATATTGAATTAAAAACACTTTTAAAACCTTTTTCAAACATATTCTAGATATGACTCACCAAGGATCAGCTCGTAGAATCAGCAAGATGCATGATTTATGTGTTTGCATCTGATCTATGCTATGAGTAGGATGAATCCTATCTAAAACGTGTTTTCGAAATTACTAACACCTTTGTCTCCCGTCTTAGTACCTTGGAGCAGCTTCAATGGCTGCTAGAAAAACTCAACAAGAAGGAAGAAGAAGATGAAAAAAGAATAACAGAGAAAGAAGTGGAGGAGATTTGGATAAGTCTTACTTTTTTTATAATAAAGTAAAATAGGGGGGTGTCCCCTCCTTTTTAGGCCTCCTAAGCCTACCAAAAACCTTAACTAACCTCTAGCTAGGTTTCCTAATAGACTTTTATCTAAAAACAAACTCTTCTTTTAGAAGAGTTTAAACAAACTAAGGACTCTTCAGAGTCTTGTTTGGAAAAAAACTCAACCCTTAATACCTAACGTGGGGTCTACAAGAGGGGGACGTTCCACCCTCTCTAGAACCCTCTCATTTGGTATAAAATAATTAATTTATTAATTAAATTACCTCTAGAAAAAACAAAGTGAGTCCCACTTGGGTCCAAATTCAAGTGATCTGGATCTAGATTCTTAATCTGAATCCAAACCCAGTTGGGTTGGATCAAGGAACCAAAAGAGAATCCAAATCCAAAGCTTGAATTTAAAGATCCATATCCTAACATGAGATTCAAATCCATACTAGATCCAAAACTTAGGTCTGGATCTCAACATAACTCATCGAAGATCTATAAAACCCTGAGTCACCCCTGTGGGCCACCCTAGCAGCACCTGCCACCCCACTCGGCTGGGTGTGACCCCCTGGGCCTCTCTTGGAATCTGAATAGAGTCCAAAACACATTTTAGTCAATTTAAAACAACTAATTCAAAATCTGATCCAAGTTGAAAATTTCAAAATAAAAGCCGATCAATTTTAAAAATTGCATTTTTTTTAAACCAGTTGTTAACCCAATTTGAGAGTTTAAGTTGAATGGTTTGATCTCCTATGAGATCTACAGCTCGTGACAGACCCAAGCAGAGTCCTAGTTCAACTTAAACTCTCAAATTTTGCTTAAATTTAATTTAAATTTATCTTGAATTTTGCTCACATTTAAAAGTTAAAATAAATTAATTTCACAAGTATTACATATTTACTGGTCAGTACTTAGAATTTATGTTTAACCTAGTAGTTCTGTAACATAAATTTATTGATTGGTACTTGAAACTCTGATGAAATTGTTGAAAAGTAGTTCTGTTAAAAAAATATTAATTACAAACCAGGGAGAAAACTTTTTTGAAATTACAAAAAGAGATTTGAAACTTCTAAAAGTATAGTTCTTGCATAATTTAAAATTTTAAAAAATAATACTAATAGAATAATTTTAATTTAATCATAGTATTGTCCTTTTTTAAAGGTCAAAAAAGGACAAACCACATTATTATGGTTGAGCTTTCCAAAATTGAGAAACTTAATGGTATAAACTTTGGATGTGACAATGCAAGATGGAGTCCCACCTTATTCATGATAAAACGTTGTATGTCTTGCATAGTATGAAACCAACGTTTGAAGAAAATGCTAGTGAAAAAAAAAAAGAATCTAGCTAAATTTGTTGAGGATGATATACTGGCAAAGACTACTCTCCTCACCACCTAGGTCACCTAGGTAGTGCCACATGGGGCTTAAGAAATATTTGGTACCTAACCCTAGCTTGCCTATCAAAAATAAGAATATTCTCCTCACTTTCATGCAAGACAATCTCATTAGTGTTTCCAAGGACTATAATTCGGTTAAAACCATGATGAAAGTGTTGAAAAAGAAATACGACACAACTTCTAAGACTCGTATCCAGCTACTTCTAGAGCAATACAACTACAATAAGATGGAGTCAGATGATGTTGTGAAACATGTTAATCACATGCATGTTATGGCCAAAAATCTGGTTGTGGCAAAAAATATCATCCATATGCAGATGCCCATTGCTTTGTCCAGCCTCCCTCCATTGTGGAGAATGGTAGCAATTGCTATGAGGCTGAATCAGAAAATTCTAACTTTTGCTGAACTTTATGAGCATCTTGCCTTGAAGCAAGAGTATATGAACAAAGATAAGAAGAGTGAGATGATGACAATTCATCCTGAAAACTCTGGACCATCAATATTCTGAGGAACCAGACTCAAGGTCCTTGATTTTAAAAAAACCAATAAATTTAAAAATAATAACAATAAAGAATGATTTGTGCAAAAAAAATTGACAACCTTCAGCAAAAGAAATTGTTTTCATTGAGGAAACCGTGAGCATTTCAAGAATAATTTCCCAAATCTGCCAAAGAATGAAATAACGGCTAAGGAGATAGTCATAAGATTGTTGGCATTGTTTCTGAATCGTTGGTGAGTGACAGAGACCTGCCTAAGAGAACCATCACCCTTCCCTGAGAGAAGAGCGGTATGGTATGCAGTAAAAAATGAAAACCATCAACATGAAGGTCTTTAGTGTATATACAAAAACGTGTTTTTATTTGTTTAGCTACGGTAACAATTGAAAACTATAAAAAAAACGTAAACACGAGGAAACATGTGGGTTACCTATTTATTTATTATTATGTATGATGTCTTTATGATCATCTATGGTTTCTTGTTCTTTTATCAGCTATGGGAGAACGAATATAAAAACACCAATTCGTTATTATGCTTTCCAGTTAACAAACAGGTCTTCTAGAAAGTGGAGCAAAGCTCTCAATCCAGCAAAGAAAAACATAAGAGAATAAACACTGACAGCACAATTCAGTGAGGAAAATAAAAAGGAAATACATATTAGGACTAGGGTGCAGGGTACCAAAATGCACACAACCACTGAAATAACCTGAAGAAAACAACCAAAGCCCATCACTCTGAATTTTTAATCGCGTCTGATTTGAAACAAAACCGTTGCTTTCGGGTATTACACACTGTATCTACCTCTTGAAGATTTTTCCCTTCTGGAATCATCCTGCAAAAGTATCCGTAAATTAGAAAACCGCTTACAAGAACCAAAGAAAAGGCACCTTGACAACTTACATGAAAATTGTAGACAATCTTCTCATTGGTGTCAATGATCTCCTTCCATTTTCGACCAATGCTCATCTGTGTAGTAAAACAAAAGGGAGAAAACAAAACATAGACCAAGAAACATAAAATAAGCAACACGACCAACAATACACTTAGGGTGTGTTTGATTGCTGAGAATAAATTCATCCTTGGTGGTTTCTTCTTCCATGATAAATACTTCCAGAAGTTTGTCACTGGAAGAATTTATCATGTGTTTGATGTGGAAAAAACATGTAGGAGAATTTATCATGTGTTTGATAAAACCCCATACACCAACACAAACCACACACGCAGATCACATAACCAGCTGTTGGGGGTTTTTTGAAAGTTCAAAACAAAATTGATAGAAGTAACAAAACCATCTCAAATCACACACCAGCCCATTAACAAAAAAATAACAAAAAGGATAAAAAAAAAATTCAGACATTGCGCTAGGGTTTAGAAGACAAAAATGCATCCCAAAATCGGCTCCCAAGCAGAACCTATTTTACATGCAAAACCCCAAAATCAGCTCCCAAACAGAACCTGTTTTCTTTATGCAAAACCCCCAAAGGAGAGAGAGAGAGAGAGAGAGAGAGACTATAATGGCAAGGGAGACTTACAGCCATGGAAAGAAGAAGGAAAGAGATTCTAACAGCCATGGATAGAAGAAGAAAAGGGAGGGAGAAGATAGATTTTAACAGCCACGAAGAGAGAGAAAGAGAGAGTCACCAGTTAGTGGTGTGGCGATGCTCGGCGTGAGAGACGAGAGCTGGTGGGTGGTGGCAATGCAGAGACGAGAGCTGGCCCGACCGCCCACCCAATACTCGTTTAATTTTTTGGGGTGAAAGTTTACCTGAGGGGAAAAGTCTCGGGGTGGAGGCCACAACCTTTTTCCGTTTTGGGGAGGAAGTCCGCCCCGTTTTTCGGGGAGAACTTTTCTCCTATTAGATAGAGGCGTGAGCCCACCTCAAAAGCGGGGGAATTTCTCCAGGGGAGAAATTCTCCCCTGCTATCAAACGCACCCTTCAAACAGATTAGAGTTCTAACGTAGAAAGTCTATCATGTTAAGCTGCCAGTTTGTTTGAAAGTTAGAGGCACTTTTGAAATAAAATGGAGATTAAAGACTTCCATCACATTACGCATGTCAGCAGTTAGCTGTCAAGACTTATTTTTCAAAACCAACTGGTTCAAAAAATCATTACCTAAGAAACATGAATCAAACCAAATATGGAAAGAAAAATTAATAATCAATGCCATCAACTACATGACCATAAAATCCGCAACCACCGTCATAAGAATTAAGCAGAAAAACATGCAAGGAACAAAAAGATGGTATTCCCTAGAGATTTGAGAATGGCTGAGCTACTCAAGTTAAAGTCATAAATTATTGGGTCCTCTAGTTAATAATGAAAATGTTCTTACACATGTAGAAAGGATTTTAATTAGCCTTGACATAGCATGCATAAGGACCGAAAACGTCCTCAGAGGAGGTGTATCTTTAGACTGCTGATGCATAATGATCTTTGAGCGTGTTGTCACTAATAAATGAAATATAAATTGAAAACCCAAATTTTATGGTTTGCCATTTGTTGGTTAAATTTGCTATAGCAACATCTTCTTCCATAGTAAGCACAGAGAGGATGGTGCAAATAAAGGTTGAACTGAAAGTTGAAATGATAAATCTGCATCTGTAGGGGTAGATAACTTTTGAGAAAAGTTCTCAATTTGTAGTTTGTGGTCGTGTCTTTTTTAAGCTATTTTTGAAGTATATCTATCACATTGAAATCTTTTTCAAAGTTTTTTGATTGGTGGCATGCAGAAAATTCAAATTGTTGTGGGCATCTCAGTTAAAGTTTTTAGGATAGAAATTAGAAAGATCTGTGTGCTTTTCCCTTTTTTGTTGGAAAGTTGTCCATTCTTGCATGTTATTTATGGTAAAATATTCAATGACTTGTTAATGGAGAATGGTCACCAATCAATAAGCCACAGAATATTTCCACACTTGTGAAAACTCAAAGAATCAGTCAACAATTTGACTTAACTGGTTAGTGCACCAAGCATGTATACAAAAGTACTATCCCAAAAGGACAGTACCTTAAATGTGTGTCTGCACTGATGGTGAGCATGACAATAGCCAATCAGTTAAGAAAAGGATAAAAATGTTATTCAGTTGATTGGGTTTGAGACTATACAGACAAAAATCGTTCCCAGGATAGACTGTCCATCCTAATATGCTCAATAGATGAACTTATTCTGTGCTGAAGCTTGGATGTAGTCTTTTTACAAGAGATCTCTCAACCTGAGTTTTTGGGCACATAGAATGAAAAGTGAGTGGATTATGAATGGAAGGCATGAATGCCTGATAACTCACATGGCTGGCTCCACTGTAGACTTTATTATGGCCTAAAATTTTGTCTTTTGAAATATATAGAAAGTCAAGTATGACCAAAAAGGACTTGAGGGCTCTTATAGATTTTACAGTAATTAAACAGCTAGCTATCACAAGGTCACCATGAAGAACTGGTTGGCTAATTTCAGCAAACAGGGTAGCTAATGGCCTGCAATGTGGTACAGGCAAACTAATTCACTGTTCACTGGCAGGTCCAGCAAATACTGTGCCTATGGCCCTGATAATCTTAAAAGAAGACCTCAAACTCCCTTATGGAGAGAAATTAGCAAACTTTAGTTAGGTTATGATTCCACGGTACAATGTCCGGCCCTCTTATAGGTGACAACCTCCAATGGGTAGGAAAGCTATGTTAATAAGAAAGTTATGCATGAAGAATCTATTGAGATCTCTAATTTTGTCTTCAATCTAAATGTTCAGAAGCATGCACTCATGTTTTTGCACAATGAGCAGTTTAGTGATGGTAGAATTGAAAGCAAATTCCCTGATAAGAGGATGACCTATTGTGTCTTAAGCAATACTCATCAGATGGAGGGAAGCCAAGAAAATCTCAGAACCTACCAAATTACAACTAGCAAAAGAGAATCTAACATGATTACAGTGGCTTGTGCATCCTTTTCTAGAACTAGGAATATTCTGAAGAAATCCCTTTAAAACTTTTAAGATTTTTTTTTAATGTATAGCTCTATAGAGATGCACATTTTTTAAGCATTTTTTTAATGTATAGCTTTATAGTTCATGAAAAGCTGAAAAGGAGGTGCACATTTGAAAATCCAAATTCAATAGGACATACTCAAAAAGACAGCTCTTATGGCCACATAAAGATACAAATACCATGATCTGAAATGGGGAAATTGGATCTTTGGAAAACCAAATTCGATACTCAAAAAGACAGACTGCTAGCATCTTGCCGCACAAAGATTCAAATACCATGATCTGCAAACTGATTTTAATTGTGTCATCTCCCCACTACATGCCTTTGAGCATGGAGATACATATGACACCATTCATCTAACAGTAAGCATAAAATGATGAACACATCATGGGCCAACAGCCAGTGATTTCTCATACAGAATTCTAAACAAGCTTATGTCAATGCTTGGACTCAGACGGGTACTTGAATGAACTATTTATGGCCTATGTAACATAGACTCTTCTAGCAGGGCACCGCACCCGTGTTGCACCCGCACCCATGGGCCATGCGGGTGCAACACTTGGACACAGCTTCCTTTGTGTCAGGTGAAGTCAACCACACTGAGGTTCATTTCTATCCAAAAGCAGATTCAGGTAACCCTAATCAAGTCCAGTTTTATATATATATAAACACATACACGTACGCACCTCCACACCAGTGTGGTGTTATTTTTAACTGATCAGGAATAGCATTTGTAGATTGTTAATTTGATTTATTGCATGAATTTATGTATGATGAATTGGTGATATGATAAAAAAATTTATTTCATTACTGTTAAAAATCATAAATACCCTCCCCGCACCTCCGCACCCAAGATTTTTTGCATCACCGCATCCGCATCCGCATCCGCACCTATGTGACATAGCTTATGGCTGTCTATTCTACTACTGAAGCATACAAGAACATAAATTATCTTTATGATGGAAAATTCACAGAAACCATGAATGTTCTGTCTACACTAAACAATTGATTCTAGTTTCACGTATCATACATGGAGCAAATATCTTATGAAACTATCTTTAGTTACAAATATAATTAAGGAAGTGCTAGGATGCAATTACTCAACCAGGAAAGCAAACAAGAGGAGATGTGGCATTATTATCATATCACACTTTTCTGGATTAGCAGTTGCATTTAACAAACACCTAAATGTAATAATCTACAATCAATCAAGATCAATGTTCAGGGCATATCTTGGTTCTCCATCAACTTGAATCACCAACATGATTTACTTTATATAAACAAAGATGCCCAAAATCTGCTACACAATTTAAAACGTGTCATAAATCACCAGGATAACTTTTTTATCCAATTATTTGAACATTGAATGAGCTTTCTTCTGCTACCGATGAAAAGAACTTGAAAGAAAAACAAAAAAACAAGGAAAAAAGAAACCTGAATTGCTTCATTCGTAGCAGTCTTGGTCCATAGAGCAAGTTTGTCCTGCCTCTGGCGCACGCTTGCCACAACCCCACAAATCTCATCTCCCTCGTCAAATTGCTCCCCAATCAATGCCATCAACTAAACAAACAAAAACGCAGGCAACATAAAACCACTCACTCCACCATTAACTTTCGAAGAAGATTCACCAGAAACTAAAGCAAAAATTAACACAAAGATCTTGAAAGAAAAAATGACCGACCGTCTCAAGCCACATAGTCTCAAGGTTCTGCTTTTTGTTGCTGGTAACAGACCATTTTCCGCCACTTGCACACACTGGGTCTTCCCATTTCGGCTCGATCCCAGCTTTGAAACAATGGAAATCCGCATTTGCCGGAAACTTGCTCGGTTTGAATATCTGATCATACAAACTTCCAAGGGAAAAAGTGGAAAGAATCTCGTCACTTGAATGTCTTAAACCATCCAAACCCATGGCTCCAATCGTCCTCAGCATCAATAAAACCATGGCTCTTCTATTAACCAACATGAATGATTACCACAACCAACAAAACCAGGGCCCTCCATTTCCTAAAACCAACGGTCTCCATTCTTTCACATATAAAAAAAGAGGTGTTTCCATCCCCCCATTAACGAAGCTAGGGTGTCCCTACAAAAACTAGTGATTTTTTCCATTTCCATACGCTATGACAACTGGGATTTGCCTGAGATAATTCGAAATTCATAACAAACCAAAATAGCTAAAACGACAAAGAAACCAAAGCCTATTGGGAAAATAAAACCAGAGAGAGAGAGAGATCAACTCGTCGCTATTCTTTCATTGGTTCCTTTAAATTCCAAAATCCAACTTGAAAATAAATCAAAACTACAACAGAGATAGAGAGAGAAGATAAGAGTTTTACCACCAGAAGTCTTCGATGGTGTCGAAGGAGTAGATGGGGCGGAGGGAGGTGCCCCAGGCGGCGCCCTGCTTCGGCTTCGACTGGTTGTCGAACCAGAAGGTCCACCTCCGCTCCAGCATGTGCTTCTGCGGCGGCGCCGGCACCTCCTTCTCTGCCTCCGGCGCCCGCACCTCCTTCTCGACCTCCGGCGCCCGCACCTCCTTCTCGACCTCCAGCGCCATCCCTGACTCCGCCACCAACTCCGCCATCGCCACCACCGCCCACAAGAAAGCAAGAAGAGAGAGAGAGAGGGGGGGGATTAGGTTGGGCTTTTTTGTTTTCGATAACCGAGTCGTAAGACGAGTCGGTTGATGACGCCTTCAGAGTCCGAGTCTGACTCGACCGAAGCCACCCAACAACACAGGCTAACTGCCTAAGGCTGAAAATGGATCGGGCAAATTTCTCGCGTGGACGCTGGATCCATCTATCCTTGATGAACTGCAATGTGTATGGATACAAGCAAGATCCAACATATATCCAGTTCTTCATGCGTCTAGGTCCACCGCATATCTAAAACCATTAACTCAAATGGTAAAATAAAAAAGGTTTATATCATATACATTTATCAAGATTGAAAGTAAAAAAATAAAAATCATAAACGTATTAATAATACTAAATTATTTTTTTAGAGGGTTAATAATATTAAAACATTACAAAATAGTTTGGTTTTATGGCTATAAGGAACGGGAGAAAGACTTTTTGGTGTGAGAGAGAGAGACGTTTAGCCTATTTCGTATGTTTTAAAGTAAGGATAAGTCTTTTGATGCAGATGTGCATATAGTAAACTTTTAATGGTCAAATTGGTATAGCAAACTTTTATTTTAACAATAGATAAAGAAGAGACAGTTACTATTAGAATGCATTTATATAACTCGAGGAAAGATCAGATATGCCTTTAAAATTATAAAAGAACGAACAAGTTTTAAGGCATGTTAGGAAGCAAGAAAATGGTAGGAAAAATTCAACTAGGAAAGAAAAAATAACCTTTTCAGTAATTCCATACGGGAGAAAATTTTTGAAAAATAAAGTTTGTATAAAAAGTATGATTTTTTTACAAAAAAAATAATAATAATTTGCCCGAATTTCTTTCTATCAAATTTTTTTTTTTACCACAACACATCTCATCTCATGAGACTTTTATAAGAAGAGCTTTATCCATCTTCATATTCCTTCCACCCACCTCTTTCTCTCAACTATATATTTCTCTTCGACACCCCTCTTTTTCTCATTTTTTCTCAAATTTTTTATTTCATTTTTCTCATATTACACAAACAAGTGAAAAAATTTATTTAAAAAAGTTAACATATCAAAACTTCTCACAGGTAAAATTTCCTTTTTTTTGTGAAAAATTTTCTTGCCTATAAAGATGCTCATACAAACTCTCTCTCTCTCTCTCTCTCTCTCTCTCTCTCTCTCTCTCTCTCTCTCTCTCTCTCTCTCTCGTTACATCAATTTTGAAGTTACCATTGCAATTGTCTAACTATTTATATTATTTTAAATTTTACCTATAGCCTTTATGTAACTATTTTAATTATTATCTTATTGTTTTATTATAATATTTCACATTTTATCTCTCATCTTAACTTATTTTGCTTACCATTTCTTTCAGCCACCTTATGACATCTCTCTCTTGATCAAGTGTGGAGAGTTACAATTGCAGTCAATGTATATTTACTTTATTTAATGTATTTATTCTTTCTTTCTCAAAAAGAGTATATAAACATGCTCTTCTTCCTCTTTAAGATTGTTTGGATCAGTTTTAGATCCAATATGTAGCTGAATCTGGATCCAACGGATGAATCATTTTTGGATCCAAATCAAATATGGGTTTAGATCCAGTCTAACAGTTTTGGATTCATATCAGAATTGGATCTGGATTCAGTTTGTAATTTATTATGAATTTGAGAATTTGATTGAGTTTCAAACCAAACTCAGTTGGGTCGAGACTAGGTTCAGTAAACCTAGTACTCTAAATTTAGACCAAATATATTTTGACTTATGATAAGTCAGGGCGAATCATAAGACTTGAAATTATCAAATTACCCTTGTGTGTATCCAACATCTCATTAAGTAAAATAGGCATAACTTTGAACTCTTAACTCATAATTGAGTGAAGTTTGGTGCATTGAACTCGTATCATAGAGGTAAATCTTCTTGTTTTGTGGTTCTAGTCAAATTAAGGGCATAAAAATTGAGGTCTGATGAGTCAACTCAAGAGGAGTATCTTGATAATTTTATCAAAATATAAAGAAGGTATGTGTATTAATATGAACATGCACATGTGATGATTGGATTCTATTGTTAGAGTCACTTGAGACTCTATTGCGATCAAAGTACAACATTCGTATTTGAGGTAACAGATATTATAAATAATCTTAGTTGTGAATAAATTATATTGTGTTGTGTGCTATTATTGTTGTTGTATATTAGTATGTTTAGAAATATAGCTCTTGAATGTGAACATGATATGCATAGAATGATCATGCATGACTTAATTGCAATGAAATGACTTTATGCATACATCAATGGTAATATATCATGTATATTAGAAAGAGATTGTTTTATGATAACATATCTATGTTATAATCTTTGAATAACATGCAATTTGATTAGACTTGAGTCCCTTGAATTTGATCATGTTGTTTGAATTTATATTTATATTAGCATGCTTAACTCCTTAAATTTTGAAAGTAGCGACATGTGAAAAGAGCTACTTGGTTTGTGGCAAAAGTGGAACCACCATGGAGGGTGGGTCGCTTATGATTTAACAACGTAGATATTATACTTCATTACATACTTAATATGATACAAAGTATGAACCCTAATGTCATTTTGAGATTAAGAATGAGATACATTGTCATTAGTTTACAATGACACTCATGGGAGAATGAGTGAAACACAAGTTTAAAAGTAGGGTTCAAGGTAATGAACCTAAGATATGACTTAGGGATTTATATTCATACAGTATCTAAGACTCTAGACACTACAAGAAAAATGTTAATTAGCGACGAAAAGAATTCATCATAAATTTGCGATGGATTAGCTAAAGAAAACTAGTCATCCTTAAAATTGGAATTAGTTGCAGAATTAGCGATAAAAAAAAATTGTCTCAAAATTCGTTGCTAATTAGCGATGAAAACATTTCATCTCAAACTTCGTCGCAACTTTGTGATGGATGAGCGACATAATTTTTTCGTTGCTACGTCGTCGCTAATTTGCGGTGGCATTTAAGACAGAATGTTTCTGTCACTACTTTTCGATATAAAATGGCCAATCTAGGACACTAAATTCTCCCTCTCTCTCTGATTACCCTTCTCATCCCTCTTCCCTCACTCCACCTCTATCGTCGACTCGCACCACCGTCGGAGACCCAGTGAGGTTGTCCTCCTCCTCAGGTATGCTGGGGATCAGCTGCCTTCTCCCCTCTGCTCTCCTTTCCCTTTCCTTCTTTTTCTCCCCCTTCCTTTCTTTCTCCTGTGTTTCTCCGTTCGTCCGAACGTCGGCCATCGTCGATGCCCCTCATCTTTCCATCTTCCTCTTCTCCAATTTCTTTTTTTTTTGGTGTCTCCCGCTTGAGTGTCGGCACCACCATGCATGACATCGCCGTGAAACCCCATCTCCTCTGCCTGATCAACCTCATGGCTGAGAGAACCTCGCTTGTCTGCGGACCATCAAAGCGGTGTTGTTCCCAACCCACACTGACTGACGCCCTCTTCTTTACCTTCTTTTTCTTCTTTTCCCCTCTCTGGTCTGTCGTCACATTCTCCTCTGTCTGTGCATCGACCGGAGGCAGCCACCACTCATTGATGTCGGTCACTATGTTGGTCATCCCCTACCGCTGTGTTTCCCTGCGTATCCACCACTGACGCCGAGATTTTTGGTAAGTCGCTACCCTTATTTGAATGTGCATATTCTTTTTCTCTTCTCTGTTCAGCAAATCATGCCGGTGAATCATAATTTTAGACTTCTTTTTTGGGGGTTTGATTTCACTGATCTGAGTAGAACTCGAGTAGCCGTAGGTGGCTAGACTTTGTTTTTGCCGAAAGAATGGCCCCAGCCATGGGTTTCATTGCTTTGTAAACATTCATTTGGATTGTCCTTCTGTTTTTTAGCCGCATGACCCTAATCAAGGTTATCTCGGATTTCTGCATGTTTTTCCGCTTGGAAACCAAAACCCTAACCGATCGGAGTTAGCTTTCTTGTCACCCTTTTCACTACTTTACGCCTAAATTAGTGAATGTATGATTCTTTTGTTGAGTTTTCTTTTTTTTCGATTAGCCAACTTCCTTTATGCTTCACTGTGTAGCTTGCGCACCCGATTGCTAGCATTGGGAATCATGCAGGGTTGTTATGTGTAACAACAGAGGTAACTTTGCATTGTTGATTTTTTTTTATATGGTTTTAGTGTTTTGGAATTATTTCCAATAGTTGTATATATAAATATTTTATTAGAATTGGGTACCTCGATGGTTGTGTCATCACTAGGGGATGCACGGAACAATGTGCAGCCCATGGAGCTACATCACTCGACTGTCCAATTTTGTTTGGACTTGTTAGGGTTTTGCTTCGCGGTTTTCGCCAATCAAATTACCAATTTACGTTTTAATTTTTGTTGCAAGTGAGCGAAAGCGTATTTAGAATTTATCATTTGTGTGTATGTAGTTGCAGCACTCTCCTCTGGTGAGAGGGTCATGTAGGTCATCGTGTGTGGTGGTTGCACTGGACTTTTTGGATTTTGAGTTTTGCTTTACTTTTCATCGCGTCAAAAGTGTAGGATTCCTAAACTAAATTTTTAAAATGTAATTCATGTTGTATGATAGAAATATAAAAGTTAGTTGCACGTACACTTAGTTTGTAGTACAAGCACATTGTATAAATGTTAGAATTATATTATATTGCCTATATATTCATGCATTGCAGGTGCATTCCTGAGCATATGCGTGATGCTTAATGCTAAGCATCACATGCAGCTAAAAAGGCCAAACAAAAAGAATGCAATAAAAAATAAAAAATGCAAATGCAAAAAAATGCAAATCAGTTAAATACTCATGGTGAGTAAGTGATGCAAGCGCATCACATGTTATTTATTTTTTTGAATGCAACACTTTTCTGCTCACACACTCATTTAGTTGTGGATATCTAGGACTGTTCTGCTGGAGTTTGGAGATCATGTTGAGCATGATTTGAATGTATAGGAATAGAAGTGCTCTTATTTTTGTAGTTTGAAGACCATGCTAGTCATGGTTGTAGTCAGCGGGATATTAGAGTATGTTTGTTGCAGGTACATGTTTGACATTGTTGTGTATGAATGATTATTTGTATTGTCGTGTTTGATATGCCTGTATCCATGCTTGCATGAAGTTGTTTTCGATTTGATTATGCCTTCCATGTGAAATTATATCATAAAAATATGCTTAAAATGAATGTATCATGTTTATGAATGTGATTTCATCTTTCTAAATATCCTTATGATGTGTATAAATATGATGTGATAGTGTTACATACAAAAATATTGAATTATTAATGCATGTATAATAGTTTATGGAATTGCAGTTTATGTTAAGTATGTTTGTGGTAGGGAGGAGAATAAAATTTATGCATTAATTGATACAAAAAAATTGCTCACCAATAATCACCAAACAATAATTTCTAACAGATTTGTAAACCATAACAAAGTGTTAACCAACTCAATACAAGCAACAAGCAAAATAAAGACTTATTAAATATTTTCTTCATCATAGCATTATTATGATTATCTTTTAACTGGTTAAGATAATATCTGTAACATCATAGGATAAAATGGCTGCAAATCGTGAATGAATAAATCGTAGGATAGTTGATAATGAGGTGTCGCTTGAATATATGGATGGTGTTGACAGTTTTATTGAATTTGCAACGACAAGTGTCAATATAGTGGATCCCACCAGTCGGATCATGTGCCCTTGCACGATGTGTAAGAACAATCAATTTGTAGAACCTCATGGCGTTAGACATCACCTATACAGAAAGGGTTTTATCAGTGGTTATCAGAATTGGATGCTTCATGGTGAAGAATTTTAGAATAATTTTGACGCACGGGTGGATGTGGTGCACGATAATCCATATGCAGATTTGATATTTGATGTTGCAGGACCAAAACTGGGTTCTGCTATGGGTCCTAGTGATGTACCAACTGGGGTAGAGGAAGAAGCAACAAACAATGCAGCTAGTAAATTTTATGAATTACTTAGAAATGTTGATGAGCCACTGTGAAATGGTTGTGAGAGTCACACTATCTTGTATGCAGTTCTTCAACTACTGAATTTGAAGTCAGAGTATAATTTGAGTTAATCACGTTTTGATCGTCTGTGCTCTATTGTGAAGAGTATGTTGCCCAAATATGAGAAATCTCTACAAAATTTTTACTGTGTGAAGGTTATGGTCAACGCTCTAGGTATGGGGTATCAAAAGATGGAAGCTTGTTCAAATCACTGCATGTTGTATTTTAAAGATCAAGAAAATAACATATAATGTCCGTCATGTGGGCATCCTCAATTCAAGTCAAAGACATGGGGCAATGCTAGCACGAGGTCAAAAGAAGTGTCATACAAGTCACTCCACTACTTCCCGCTCACTCCTAGATTGCAACGACTGTATATATCTTCGAGGATAGCTAAACACATGAGATGACAGGCAAATAAAGTTTGACATGATGATGACAAGATCACGCATCATGTTGTCGCAGAAGCTTGGAAGAACTTCGATCGTACTCATCAGACCTTCGCAATGAAAGTGAGAAATATTAGGCTCGGTTTATGTACAGATAGATTTAATCTATTTGGGGGTAGATCAGCCTCATACTCGTGTTGGTCGGTATTTGTCACCCCATACAACCTTCCTTCAAGATTGTGTATGAAGCGTCAAAATCATTTCTTGTCTCTGTTAATCCCTGGTTCGACGTCTTCGGGTCAAAATCTTGATGTATATTTAAGGTTATTGATTGATGAATTAAAAATACTGTGGGATGGCGGTGTTCTCACGTACGATGCCCACAAAAAACAAAACTTCAATATGAAAGTTGTTATTCTATGGACAATTTGTGACTTACTAGCATATGGTATGTTATCTAGTTGGAGCATACATGGGAGGTTGGCATGCCCGTACTCCATGGAAGATACAAAATCTTTTAGATTGATGCATGGAAGGAAGTCGTGTTGGTTTGATTATCATCGTCGATTTCTACCTAATGACCATCTGTTCCGACGATAAAGGAATGTGTTCTGAGTAGGCACAACTGAAATAGAAGGTTCACCTACACGGTTGTCTGGCATATAGATTTTAAGACAATTGCAATACTTTCCATACAGACTGACAGATGTCCGTAGTGCGATGCTCTTCCTTGGATTTGGAAAGAATCATAATTGGACAAAAAAATCTATATTTTAAGAAGTACCATATTGGTCGACCTTATTGATGCAATATAATTTGAATGTGATGCATGTGGAGAAAATATGTTTGATAATGTGTTCAATACAATAATGAATGTCAAAGGAAAAATGAAAGATAATTCGAAGGCTCGTATGAATTTAAAAGTAATATATAAATGACCAGAATTAAAACTCCAAGAGTACAATGGCAAAGTATTGAAACCAAAGCCAAGGTACGTGCTTAGACCAGATTAAGTAAAACAGGTATGCCAGTGGTTGAGACAATTGAGATTTCCAAATGGATATGTCTCTAATATTGCTCGGGCTATGAAGATAGACGAGGGACAATTATATGGGTTGAAGAGCCATGATTGTCATGTCATCATGCAACAATTGATTCTCCTAGCATTTCATGATATGTTAGACAAACCTATATGGGGGTATTATCCGAGTTGAGTTGATTTTTTAGAACATTGTGTACATCGGAAGTTGCAGTAACTAAGGTAAAGAATTTCGAAAATTATGTCGTCACTACTATTTGTGAGCTAGAGAAGATATTCCTGCCAGTATTTTTTGACGTTATGGAACATGTGATCATACACTTGCCATATGTACTTAGGGTTGGTGTCCTATACAATAACGGTAGATATACCCATTTGAAAGGTATATTTTTATTTGCATTTTTCTTTCTAATGCTATTGAGAATTTATTGTACTACGAGATATATATTGTTGACAGATGCATGTTTAACCTAAAAAAAAAGGTTTAAAATAAAGCAAGAGTGGAGGGTTCAATTGTGAGGCATATACTTTAGAAGAGATTTCAAATTTCTCATTTATGTACTTTGAGCCTCACATTCCAACACATTACACTTGCCCACCTCGTAATGATGATGGAGAACAAGTTATTGTGGCTGACAAACTATCGATATTTAAATCACTTGGAAATGCCTTTGACAGTTGTCAGTCAAGACTCTTGGAAGATCAAGAGCAGAACGTAACACAAATCTATATCCTTTTTAATTGCACAGAGATTGACCCCTATATCGAGTAAGTATATATAATATATTACACTAAGTTCTCTACGTATATGGTTCGGTAATATAAATATTTATAAGTGTAGACAATTTGATCTGGAGTTATGAAAAGAACTTTCACATCTCACTAATTCATAAGTATAGAAAAAATATGAAAATAAGTTTGGGGCATGGTTAAAAGAGTTGGTAAGGATGATGACATGCATTCTTTCCGTGTAAACAACAATATGTTACTTAATTGATCGCGTTTACAGTCATTGTTTATGCTTGTAGGTCCACCATAGTGATGTTAATGACCAAGGAATATGTGATTTACAAAATGGTTCGACGAAAGTTGTGCAATGTTACAATGAGTATATCGTAAATGGTTATCGATTCCATACAAAAGACTATGGTGTAAACAAGTCAATGATGAATAGTGGCGTGTGTGTCAAGGGTAGCAGTTATGGTGAAAATGAACTTGACTACTACGATGTTATTAAAGAAATAATGGAATTGACTTACTTAGGCATAAACAATACGATAACTTTATTTGAGTATCATTTGTTTGATCCCACAACAACAATAGTCGACAAAGCCTCACACATTGTGGAGGTGAATCATAAATCAAGGTTTGAAACATATGAACCATTCATATTAGCATTGCAAGTTCAACAAGTTTACTATACTTCATATCTGAATATAAGGAAGTCAGATAGAAATGAATGGTGGGCGGTTTGCAAGGTGAAGTCTAAAATATATCTCGAGTATGATCAGTTACATGAAAACAAGATTATTGAAGAGGGTGATTACCATCAATCATATGATATGTATGACTTCTCTTATAGACACGATGTCACACATGGTCTGCATGTTGCATCTTTATTGTCCGATGACACACGTATGAAAGAATGTGATCCAAATGATATACCAAGTAGATGCTCGCCCAATGAAGAAGAAGACGAAGAGGAGAAAGAAGAAGAATATGAAAGTCAAACAACTGATGAGGAAGCATACTTGCGCTAGTAAAATACCTCTTGTAATGCATACCACATCACTTTCTCATATGCACCATCTACATGCACAGTATATATTGCATATCATGTTACATTCCATGTATACTTAGCATGTACATGCACAGTTCATACATAGTTATAAAACAGATTCATGTAGGACCTTTAAATCTTTATATTTCATGCATATGTCATGTTCATGCTAAGATCAAGAGTTATGTAACTAATCCAAATAACATTTTTATTTGTTAGAATATGGTTCATGGAGGTCACAGTGGTTGAGCACTCAATGGTCGATGACCAAGTGGAGGTCGTGGGACAACATTAGGTAGATGTATTTATGTTATATTTAAATATAGGTATTCATTATATTTTTACTTATATATTGATATAAAAATTATTATTTATAAATTGTCTTTATAGGATCCCAACTCAGTGATAGCCAGTCTCAGCCTTCGTCTTCACGTAATGCTTCGATAGGTATATCATTTAAATAATTGTATACTTGATTAGTTTAAATGTGCATTGTGTGAATTTCCAACTCATTGTTCTATAGATGATGTTTCGTCTGCACATGGACCACCTACACTAGCTACTTATACATATCACGAGACAACGCTGGATGTTGGGTCTTCTCAGTCTGACACATGACGACTCATTCAAATAGTGTATATCGATAGTTGATCGTAAGTATTTCATTGTCACTTGTCTAATACTTATCTTATAAATAGTGTATATCGATAGTCGATTGTTAATGTGTACCAATTCATATGAAGTGCGAGATTCGAGCCATAAGAAGTGATTTGAGAAATTAGAAAGTCACTAGTTCAGCATCTTTCAAGACTGGTCGCTCAATGAAAAGAGTACCTGAAGGAGGTGTTGGACAGATTATAATTCTCATTTATGGTATACAATCGTTTATCATAGTTAATATGTTTCATATTTAATTTTTTTTTATAATCATGTATATTTCTGAAATTATTTGTAGGCTTCGAATCGCTTCGCGACTGCGAATGAGGAGCATGACGCGAGGCTAGTGTAGCAGAATGTGACTGCCAGTCGATTTACTGACATGCTTCACAATATAAAGATTGTAGCAATAAAAGCAGCTGGTGGGATAGATGATCCACTACAGTGGAATGACCATGTCCCGTCTACTATCAAGTCAGATTATTTGGATGCAATGTGTGATAAGTAGGCGAGCCATGAATTTCAAAACCGCTCAGCAAAGGCTGCACAAAATTGAGCAAAGATGCCCGATGCCCATCTATACACATGTGGTTTTGGGACTTTTGGGAGCCACCAGAAGAAAATGGTAATTCATCAATATATATAGTCAAATTTATAAGTATTTCTGCATACTTTTTAATTAATTTCTTTATCATTTAATCTTGCAAGAGGTCGAAAGAGGAGGTCATGTGCCTTACAAGGATGTATTTATTGAAACACATAAACGTAAGAGCACGGGAGAGTTCATATCAGAGAAGGCGAGAGCGACAACAATATCTATTTATTGTATTAATAAACATTATAATATACAAGTTACCATGAATTACATTATCATAAATATTATAATTCTTAATTATTAATTCATACTATAATAATTAAATTATAGGAGTCATACGAGCAACATATGGTAGAGCGATATGGTGATGACTCCACTCAACATTTGTCTTTTGATCCTGCAACATGTGTGACTGCAACTGATGAACCCCAAAAAGGTCGTGTATTCAGGTTTGAGAGTAATATGAACATCACAGCAACTGTTACCTCTTGCAGCCAGAGCTCTTAGAGTTCTCCAACCAGCATCAACTCCCAACGTCCAATTGACGCTGCTATTTCTTGGGATGGTGTCTGCCGACTTCTTCATGACATAATGCGTGACTTTTTACACAAAGTCATTCCCAACCTTATCCATAATGAGTTATGTAACTTTTTTCGAGACAGGAGAACTTCGTCTGCCTTCAATATGAGCTTCGGTACCTATCAGGTACGTATAATGTTTATTTCAATACATATCTAAAATTTTATGTCACATATATGCATGATTGAATCACTATGAAAGTTGTTTTAGAACCTTAGAACATATATAAACATGATTTCATCACTATGAATTTTTTTTGAGAACCTTATAACACATATATGCATGATTGAATCACTACAATTTTTTTTGACAACATTAGAATATATATATGCATGATTGAATCACTATAATTTTTTTTTATAACCTTAGAACACATATATTCAAGATTGAATCACTATATAATTTTTTTGATAACCTTAGACCACATATATGTATGATTGAATCACTATAAATTTTATTTGATAACCCTAGAACACATATATGCATGATTGAATCACCATGATTTTTTTTGGATAACCTTAAAACACATATATGCATGATTGAATCACTATGAAACTTTTTTGACAGCCTTAAAAAGCATATATGCATGCTTGAATCACTATGACATTTTTTTGACAACCTTAGAATACATATCTGCATGATTGAATCACTATGATTTTTTTTTGTCTACCTTAGAATAAATATATAAATGATTGAATCAGTATGAAATTTTTTTGGCAGCCTTAGAACACATATATGCATGATTGAATCACTATAAAAAAAAATTTATAACCTTAGAACACATATATGCATAATTGAATCACTATGAATTTTTTTGACTGCCTTATAACACATATACGCATGATTGAATGACTATGAAAGTTTTTTGACAACTTTAGAACACATATAAGCATGATTTCATCACTATGATTTTTTTTTACAACCTTATAACACATATATGCATGATTGAATCACTATAAATTTTTTTTACAACATTAGAACATATATATGCATGATTGAATCACTATAATTTTTTTTTGATAACCTTAGAACACATATACGCATGATTGAAACACTATGATTTTTTTTGACAACCTTAGACCACATATATGTATGATTGAATCACTATAAATCTTATTTGACAACCTTAAAACACATATATGTATGATTGAATCAATATAAAGTTTTTTGACACCTTTAGAATACATATATGCATGATTGAATCACTATACAATTTTTATGACAACCTTAGAATGCATATATGCTCATTGAATCACTATGATTTTTTTTGACAACCTTATAACATATATATGCATGATTGAATCATTATGAATTTTTTTTGACAACCTTAGAACACATATATGCATGATTGAATCACTATAAATTTTTTGACACCTTTTGAACACATATATGCATGATTGAATCACTATAAAATTTTTATGACACCCTTATAACACATATATGCATGATTGAATCAATCTGGTTTTTTTTGTCAACCTTAGAACACATATATGCATGATTGAACCACTATAAATTTTTTGACACCTTTAGAACACATATATGCATGACTGAATCACTATACAATTTTTATGACAGCCTTAAAACACATATATGCATGATTGAATCACTATGAAATTTTTTTGACAACCTTAGAACACATATATGCATGATTGAATCACTGTAATTTTTTTGACACCTTTTGAATGCATATATGCATGATTGAATCACTATAAAATTTTTATGACACCCTTAAAACACATATATGCATGATTGAATCACTATGATTTTTTTTGACAACCTTAGAACACATATATGCATAATTGAATCACTATGTAATTTTTTGGACAACCTTACAACACATATATGCATGATCGAATCACTATGAACTTTTATTGACAACCTTAGAACACATATATGCATGATTTAGTCACTATGAAATTTATTTGACAACCTTAAAAAACATATATGCATGTTTGAATCACTATGACATTTTTTTGACAACCTTAGAATACATATATGCATGATTGAATCACTATGATTTTTTTTTGTCAGCTTTAGAACAAATATATAAATGATGGAATCAATATGATTTTTTTTGACTGCCTTAGAACACATATATGCATGATTGAATCACTATAATTTTTTTTGACAACCTTATAACACATATATACATGACTCAATCACTATGAATTTTTTTGACAGCTTTATAACACATATATCCATGATTGAATCACTATGAAAGTTTTTTGACAACCTTAGAGCACATATAAACATTATTTCATCACTATGAATTTTTTTTGACAACCTCTGAATTTTGTTAAAGTCCTTCACTTTATTGCTATTCTGTGTGTCATTCAACCATGTTACTTTGATTGCCTTAGATTAGGTGCATTGCATATAATTTATTTTATTATATTTTGTTTATCAATACTAACATTTCAGTTATGTTGTAGGATGCTAAAGATGATCAGCATAGAGGAGCTGATGGAGGCATGAATGAAGGAGTAGATCGAGACAATGAAGATGATGATGTTCTGAATCTTGACAAGGATTAACTTTATGTGTTGAATTTGTTTCACGTACTTGTTGTTTCAAACGAAACTCTTTGTATATGTTCACTTGTAACTAATTAGAACTTGACAAAGATTATACTAGGTTGTTAAATTTGTTTCACTTATAACTTGTGTTAAATTTATTTTACCTACTTTGTATATGTATTTTTTATCTGTACTTTATTTTTTATACACATGATATATAAATTGTATAACGAGAATTTTTTTCTCGATATTTATATTTCAAACAAAATTATTTTTATTTTTTATTTTTTATTTTTAATTTTATGACGGATTAGCGATGAATATTATCCATTGTTAATATTCAGCGATGGATTTTTTGAAGAAATTCAGTTGCAAAATGGCGATGAATAATATCTGTTGTCAATTTAGCGACGAATTAGGGACATATATTTATCTGTCTCAAAAACCGAATCAATTGATGTTTTGCGATGGAATGTAGTTCATCGCTAATTTGTCGCTAAATTGGCGATAGATATTAGAGATATATACATATTTATCGTTAAATTTTAGCGATAAATTAGCGACAGATATGTATCTATCACAAAACTAAATTAGTGCTTATTTAGTGACATATTAACAACAAATAATGACATTCGCTAATTCATCATGGATTAACTACGGAAGTAGCGACAAATCAGTTCTATCGCTAATTAGCGACCAATAAATTATGATAGACGCTATCCATCGCTAAACAGTTCAACGACGAATTTGCAATGGATTAACGTCGGATAACGTTCGTTGCTAATCCACTGAATTCTTGTAGTGAGATAACCACGGATGATTGGAAGTCATTATGGTTAGGATGTAGCATGAACCATTGAGCCTGACCTCCCGACTAGCTACCGGTGGAGTCCCTCTTGTTGTTTCATTGCAGTGCTTGGTGATCCGGAGATCACTGAGAGTGTATAGTTTATAGTCTAGCTAACAATATAGAATTAGAGTGTTCTACACGGGTTGCTATGCACATAGACAATTATGACCAGTATAGCCGACTTAGTGTTATAGTCTGCTGTGAGTGAGTGTTAGATTGAGAGAGTGAATGGATGATTTAAAACATAAAAACCTTGTGTGGTGTGTTGAAAACTAAACTCAGATTAGAAACTTAGAGCCCAGTAGAATTATAAGTTAAAGTCATTTATTGCTTATAAATATTCTTTACTGAGTTGTAGACTTACCTCCTATATAATTACAACTGTAAGTTTTACGCACACTAGCATAGATAGAACATGATCGATTACTCCGACTGTGCATTCTAGTGCTTGTTAGTTTTATTTTCTTGTCATTGAACACTCATGTAATTATTATTTTCGTATGTTATGAATGATAAACTTTGTGAAAGAAAATGAGTTTATTAGAAAAAAAAATTAACCATGTTTTATGTGTGTGAACTTTGTATATTTTTTTCCTGAAAAGTAATATCAATCGGATCTTGAACTCTAGAGGTCCCGTATCGGCATGTTACAGTTAGCTCATATTGAGGCGAGCTCGAGCGAAGTTTGAACCCGAATGGGCTTGGTTGAACTTATTGTAAAAAGTGGATTATGGTAGCTTGTGCTGTTAGGCCGGCTATAAAGGTATCGGTCCGCAGGTTGCTGGTGTTTGAAGGAGAGTAGGTGTTGATGGCCGATGCTTTGGTTGGTGGATCGTCAGGTGGAGTCGTGGACTATAAATGAGAAAGGGAGAAAAAAAATCAATGAAGGAAGAAGAAGAGTTGGGAAAAAGAAGGAAGAATCAAAGAGGAAGAAGAACACTTAAGTTGTGGATCGTTGGGTGGAGAAGAAAAGACAAAGGGAGAAAGAAAAATCAATGAAGGAAAAAAAAGAGAGTAAAAGAGGAAGAACCAATGATGTTGGAATGCCAATCGTCGGTGTTGCAGGTGGTTCAATGGTGGTGGAGAAAGAATCCGATGAAGAAGATAACTTGTGGGAACTTGGAGAATTTGCAGATAAGAGAGTTAGAAAGGAGAATACGAGACCGTCACTACCTGAATTCACATTTAATTTATGCCACAAAAGTGGAGCTAAGAAAGAAAGTGGGTTGGTAAAGAAACCGAACACCTCATGACTCAGCTCTGCTCGTCACCAACTCATTGAAGATCGGTTCATATTGCTGCCGATCCTAGCCATCGTCAACTCATTTAGCTTAAACTAGTTGAGTCCGAACACAAGGTGTTTGGCTGTGATCAACAGAGGTCGTTTAGATAAAAAATACATATTTTATGTATAATATATTTTGTAAGTGATACATAAAAAGAAGAATGCATACAATATATAAACAATGAGAAGGATGCACAAAAAAAAATATAAAATATGAGCTATTAATTGTTATATATATACATATATTGATAGTAATAAGGTGTGCCCAGCTGCAGATTTTTCAAATTTCTTAAGTTTTTTTTTGTTGATGGGGCCTTATAGATATGATCAATAAACATTATTTAGTAGAAAAAAAGTTTTGGATCATATATATTTTTTTAAAGAACATTAGAAATCAATGTGGTATCAAAATTTCATGAATTAAAAAATCTTATTTTTATGTAAAAAAACATGATTCCTATCAAATAAACTATGCTAAGTACATCCATAAGGTTTAATTGAGAAGATATAACCTACAACATGATTTCAGTTAACATTACTATATATATATATAAATATATATATATATATATATATATATATATATATATATATATATATATATATATATATATATATATAAATTTAATAGAGGGCAGTAGCTGCCTACGCCAGCATACTCCCTAGGGCCGTCCATAGCTAATGATAGATGACTGCAATACAAAGTGCACACAAAAAATGTTTTAGCGGTGAGAGTTAACTGCCTTTAGCTTTGATCATGATTGCCTTTAAAAGTCATTTTATCGCCTTTACTGCATGTGCCACCTTCATAGCGCATGCGATGATTTGCTCGAGTAGGCAGCCTCTCTCTCTCTCTCTATATATATATATATATGTATAAGGGAAATTTTTTTTGTACTAATGAAGTTAAGTAACTAATGAGCTAGAAATCATATGACCAAGTTGTATCAACGCAATCTAACCACATAGATGTCTTTAACATGTATTGTTTACTAAGAATCAAGCCTTGGATCCTGTATTTCTGAAGTAAACACTTGATTTTCTGAGTTAAATTTTTGGAACACTGTAGGCTGTTGATTTTTTAACCCATCTAAAGACCTTGTAGGAACTCCGTCTGTGTAGTTATACACTGCCGGTCCCAAGCCCGGATAAAGGAGGAGGGTTGCGGTAGGCCTGTGACAGCCAGCATAAAAACTTTGTCATATCCTATGAAAATGAACCAATATGAGAATTTCGTTGGGGCGTTCCCTACTGAGCGACGCGCTGTACTCTCTAGGCCCGGAGGCAGTGATAAATGTGCAAGGGTTGCTAGGTCGTCGCCCAGAAGCGACGCGTCACACCGGCGCCCGGGTGTGGTGTCAAATAGGCAAGGGTTCCCTCACTTTGTTGGACGGGTGGGGGTAAAGAAGTTAGTCCAAGACCATAAAATTAGGTTAGCCACTTGGAACATAGGGTCTTTAACTGGTAAGTTGGTAGAGTTAGTAGATGTTATGTGTAGGAGAAAGATTGATATTTTATGTCTTCAAGAGACCAAATGGGTAGGTGAGAAAGCTAAAGTGATAGAACCTTGGGGATATAAGATTTGGTATACAGGAATAAATAGGAATAGGAATGGAGTAGGGATTGTTATGAGTCGTCAGTTTATAGATAATGTAGTTGAGGTCCGTAGGAAGGGTGATAGAATTTTACTTATTAAATTAGTATTAGGTACGGATATTATTAATATTATTAGTGTTTATGCACCTCAAGTAGGTTTAGATGATTCCATTAAGCATCAATTTTGGGAAGATTTAGATGGAGTAGTACAAGAGACATCTTATGGAGAAAAGCTTTTCATCGGCGGTGACCTTAATGGACATGTAGGCATTAGTAGGGATGGATTTGAGAATATCCATGGAGGCTATGGTATAGGAGAAAGAAATGAAAGTGGAGAAAGGATTTTAGATTTTTGTTTGTCCTATGATATGATCTTAGCAAACACTTGGTTTAGGAAGAGGGAGTCTCACCTAGTAACATTTAAAAGTGGGGTTAATACGAGTCAAATAGATTTTTTCCTACTTAGAAAGAGAGATAGGGGTTGTTGCATCGATTGTAAGGTTATACCAGGAGAAAGTGTAGCTACACAACATAGAGTCTTAATTTTAGATCTTAGAATTAGACAATGCCGCAAAAGGGATAGACATAGGATAGATCCTAGAATTAAGTGGTGGGCACTGAAAGGAGCTAAACAAGGAATGTTTGTAGAGCAGGTAGTTAAGGAAGTTGATTGGTGTCTCGAGGAGGATTCAGAATCAATGTGGAATAAGATAGCGGGTGGTATGAGAAAAGTAGCTAAGGAGGTATTGGGTGAGTCTAAAGGCGGTGCACCACTAGGTAAGGATACATCATGGTGGAACGAGGATGTCAAATTAGCTATTAAGGTTAAAAGAGAGTGTTATAGAAATCTAAGTAAGAGTCGTGATAATGAGAATTTGAAGAAGTATATGATAGCAAAGAAGGAAGCTAAAAAAGTTGTTCGAAACGCGAGGGCTAAGGTATATAAGGAGGTTTATGACAAGTTGGATACCAAAGAAGGCGAGAAGGATATTTATAGGCTTGCAAAGATGAGAGATAGGAAATCGAAGGATTTGGGTATGGTTAGATGTATCAAAGATGAAACGCAAAGGGTTTTAGTCAAAGATGAGGAGATTAAGGAAAGATGAAAAGATTATTTTGATAAGCTATTTAATGATAGTCATGCTCAAGATCTTGGAGACTTCTCCATTCCTTTTCATGAGATAAATCGTGACTTCATGCGCAAGATTCAAAAGAAAGAAATTGCAGAGGCTTTGAAGAAAATGAAATCAAGAAGGGCAGTTGGCCCAGATGGTATACCTATCGAGGCTTGGAAATGCTTGGGAGAGAAAGGTTTAGAATGGTTGACAAATCTTTTTAACTTGATTTGGCGAACAAATAAGATGCCTAATGAGTGGAGGAAGAGTACTTTGGTGCCTTTATATAAGAATAAGGGTGATATACAAGATTGCACAAACTATCGTGGTATAAAACTCATGAGTCATACTATGAAACTTTGGGAGAGGGTGATTGAGTCTAGGTTGAGGAAGGTTGTCATGATATCGGAGAATCAATTTGGTTTTATGCCTGGAAGATCAACTATGGAAGCTATACATCTTCTTAGACAACTTATTGAAAGATATAGAGAGAGGAACAAAGATTTGCATATGGTTTTTATTGATTTAGAGAAGGCATACGATAGAGTACCTAGGGACGTTCTCTGGTGGACAATGATGAAGAAAGGTGTTTCTCTCAAGTACATTAGTATAATTAAAGATATGTATGAAGGAGTAGTAACCAATGTCCGCACTTGTGGAGGGGTGACAACCAATTTTCCGATAACGGTTGGGTTACATCAAGGATCTGCTTTAAGCCCTTTCCTATTTGCGATAGTGATGGATGAGCTTACGAGATCAATCCAAGAAAATGTACCGTGGTGTATGTTGTTTGCTGATGATATTGTTTTGATTGATGAGTCTAGAACTGGGGTTAATGCTAAGTTAGAATTATGGAGACAGACATTGGAAGCTAGAGGTTTTAAGTTGAGTAAGAGTAAGACTGAATATATGGAATGTCGGTTTAGTAAGCAACGAAGTAGTGATGGGAGTGTAGTGAAGCTTGGTGAGCAAGATATACCGGTGAATGATTATTTCAAATATTTGGGATCCATCATTCAAAAGTATGGAGAAATTGATGGAGATGTAAATCATAGGATAAAGGTTGGGTGGATGAAATGGAAAAGTGCTACTGGAGTGCTGTGCGATCGTAGAATGCCATTGCGGTTGAAGGGAAAGTTTTATAGGACGACTATTAGACCCGCTTTACTATATGGTACGGAATGTTGGGCTGCCAAGAGACATCATATTCAAAAAATGAGTGTAGCTGAGATGCGGATGCTTAGATGGATGTGTGGAAATACAATAAAAGATAAGATTCGGAACGAAGAGATACGTAAGAAGGTAGGTGTTGCACCAATTGAAAATAAGATGCGAGAGAATCGTTTACGGTGGTTTGGACATATTCGGCGAAGGCCTAATGATGCTCCAGTTAGAAGGTTGGAGAAATGGGAAAATATATTAGTTAAAAGAGGTCGGGGTAGGCCTAGGAAGACTTGGATGGAGATGATAGGAAAGGATATGAATGCGTTGAACCTCACCGAGGACATGGCGTTGGATAGAAATGATTGGAGGAAAAGGATTCATGTGGAAGACCCAAAATGAATTTCTTTTTTGGTTCATATCGCTGACCCCAATTGTTTTGGGATGAAGGCGTAGTTGTTGTTGTTTGTTGTTGTTTAAAGACCTTGTAGGCTGTTGATTTTTGAACCCATCTAAAGACCTAATTATGAAACATAATCACGTTATTCAAAATAAGTTTCATATTAAACAAAAGACGAACGACATCAAGGCTGTTATTACGGTATAAGGCTCTGACCTGATTGAACACCAAAATATTTGCCTATGAAAGAAGGAATGCATCATCAGAGATTTGAATCCTCGTGCCATGCCATGCATGCCAACAACTTCTAAGACATGAAAATGTGGAGTGACTTGATTTAAACCTAGGAATAGATACGTCTTAGGAATTATTCCTAAGACACCCCAATTGAATATAGCCAGAAACCTAAAACATGTTTTAGAGGATAGCAAACTTTATCATATGGTGATAGACGATGTGAAGTGAACCTATTTCTCCCTACGAGCATGGGTCCAAGGCTCCAAGAAGCCTTTACAGTTTCACACCTCAATTCTTAAGGGTCAGTCAGTCATTGGAATTTGTGAGACGTCGTAGACCTTCTCAATCGAAATATGGATCAAACGAGGTCACGAAGAGTCCGACCTAAATAAGTCTTATTAGCTTAGCTTATCCCACAGGCTCACAGGCTGTCATCGTCTTCACCGGACGCTCCACCACCACCGGACCACCTGCGACACCGACGGCCAGTTCCAGCCTATTTTATTCTTCTTCCTCTTTTCCCCTCCTCTTCTTCTTCCTCCATTGATTTTTCTTTCTCCCTTTCTCATTTCTCCTCCACGGCTCCACCTGGAGATCCACTACAGCATCGGCCATCGCCCGACGATCCACCACAACGTAAGTGCTCTTCTTCCTCTTCGGTTATTCTTCCTTCTATTCCCCTCCTTTTCTTATTCCTCCATTTATTTTCTCTCCCTTTCTCATTTCTCCTCCACGGCTCCCCACGCCGATCCACTACAGCATCGGCCATCACCCCTTGCTCTCCCTGTGGCACCAGCAACCGGTGGCCCGACGCCTTTACAGCCAGCCTAGCCACACCGGCGATTGCAGTCCACTCTGCCGGTAAGTTCAACCGAGCCCATTTGAGTTTAAACGAGTTCAGGCTTGGCTCGAGCTCGCCTCAATACGAGCTAACGAACCAGGCCGAGCCAAGCTCGTAACTCGGCATGAGCAGAGGCTGAGTACTCAGGCTTTTGGGCTAGCCGAGCTTGTACATACCAAGCTCGGCTCGAGCCCGGCTAGTGTGCATCGTGCTGGCTGCTATGAGTGAGGGGGGAAGTCCTGCAAAAAGGCCAATACGATACCACCGACCCCTTAAACAGGGGGACCTTGGCTTCTGTCCCAGGTAAAGCGCGAGGGAGAAGGGACGACAGCCCCGAGTCACATCATGATTGGAGTTGGAAAGGCCAAGCAATACTCCAACGTTCTCGACAAGCCCCTCAGCAAAGGGAAACAAGAGGTGGATTTCACTCCTTTAAAATTGCATCCTTGGTTGAATTTCCGTTCATTATTTTCTTTCAACAATTTCATTGTTGGGTTTTGCGGTTTTCTTTTTTCTTTTGAAAAAACGCTGTGATCTCAACTTTGGAACTTTGGGACCTTTTGTTCTATTTGGAGATTTTCAAGCTTCTGGTTTATTAGTCCACTTTCTTTCTTAGCTCCGTTAGTTTTGGGGCCTAAATTGAATGGGAATTCAGGTAGTCACGGTTTTAAGTTTGCAAGCATTTATGATTCTGAATTGGTTTGGCCCTTTTTTGATTTTTTTGTTTTGTTTTTTTTCCTGTTTGTCATGTTTAGCCTTGGGTTTCTTCCGTATGGATTTGTTGCAGGTCAGCATGAGTGCGTTTGCATTTCTGTTTTCCGAGATCGTCCAGTACAACCAGACACAGGTCGATAACATTACGGAGTTAGAACGGAGGTAATATCCATCTCATTTATAAACCCTGATTGACGTGGTACCCTCTGGGTCTTAAATTTGCAAGGTTGGCATTCATGAGTTGAAAAGTAGGTTCATGGGTCAGAGGAAAGGAAAAGATAAAAGGTTAAAGAAGGTTTGGAAACACGCTATATTATGTGGAACTACCAAAAAATAAAACTCAACAAGAATCAATTACGAAGTAGAGGCGAGGATCAAATTGTTAATTGTTGTTGAACTGGGCTGCTTTGCCCCATAGGTTAGATTGTTCGTAAAAGCAAATAAAGCGAGAAATTTTCTTTTTCTTCATTTGAGATTGGAAGAATAGATTTGACTAATCGTAATATTTCATATTCTTGCATACCTGTTTTTTAGCAGTTCTTGTGCCTCTTGCAGCTTTCACATGAACCCGCCCAAACGTTATATTCAATTTTTTTCCTTTTTTCTTTGCTGATCTAATTCCTTATCGGCCTTTTGCTATTCTTTGAAACCTATAATATATGACAAGCTAAAATAGCTGCACAGTAGATTTGAGTGGTGGGCCCGTGATCAATCGGCTCCTTGTGTGGATAGCAATGTATTTCCTAGAACGACCCTCCATGTAACATCTTGTCATTGCAAAATTTGAACTCTCATGGTTTGGTTCTGATTTGAATCTACGTCCATGGGGAAACAATCTTTCTCTCATTACCATTCAGGGTGAGAGAGGTTCCATTAAATATATGAGGTTGGTACATGATTTTGTCTAAATACAAAGTCATATTCCTGTTCAGAAACTTAGAGACCTTGTGGATTTCATGAGGATCTCTATCACAATTGTAGGATTTGGTAAGGCAATCCATTTTCTCTTCAACTTTTATCTTCTAGATGCCTCCTCTTTGACTTTGTATCATCTTCATTAGGTAACTGCCTAGTCCTTTCTTCATTGAGTTCCTTCATTGACTCTGTGTTACCTCTCCTTACTTTATTAGGTAGTTGGTCTGAGACGACTCCAGTCTGATTGCTTCTAGACCTTTCTTCCTCAACACCCCCCTTCAAGCTTATCTTACTATTTATAAGATTAAGCTTGGATCTCGAATAACAGAACCTTGCTGCTGCAAGGGGCTTTGTCAAGATATCTGCCAACTGATCCTTTGATGAGAGAAATTTTATTGATAACTCATTTTTTCTTACATTCTCTTGAATAAGGTGAAAATCTATCTCTAGTATTTAGTTCATGCATGAAACACATGATTGGTTGTCAAGTATGTAGCACTCGAATTATCACACCTAAGTACTGAAGATGGCTGCTCTTGAGAAATGCCCAACTCTTTCAATAAATAAGAAAGCCGTGTAAGCTCTGAAGTCGCCCCTGCAAGACTCTTATACTATGCTTTTGTACTCGACTTGGCAACTGTTTTCTGTTTGGTTGAGTTCCATGATAATAAATTTGGCTCTAGATAAGTCAAGTATCCATTTGTAGACCTGTGATTGTCTAGGCAACTAGCCCAGTCTGCATCAGAATATTCTAACAATTGAAATGAGTTGGATATTTTGATTTTCAATCCGAAAGTGATCATTTGCTTCAAATAACGCAAAATTCTCTTAACATGTGCCCAGTGCTGATGTGTTGGCTCATGCATAAACCGACATGCTTTATTTATAACATAAGCAATGTTGAGAAATGTAATAGGTGTAGTACTAGATTTTGTGCTACCCTTCTACTCTTGTACATGTGATTATTTTAGATATTTAGTCCTGATATCATATAGTCAACTATTTTTGTTTTTTTGTGTAGCCCAATTGGGTCAATCCTCGGTTTGTTGTATTCATCCTCATTCTTTAGTTCTAATGAAACTTTTAGAATATTTTCTTATCTTCTCTCTTGTATACCTTCTTCTTAGTGCTTAATTGTGAAGACGCTCTCCTTGGGAACCATGTCTGCAAATCAAGAAGAAAAAAGAAAAAAGAAAGAAGAAAGAAGAAAGAAGAAAGAAGAAAGAAGAAAGAAGAAAGAAGAAAGAGAAAACAAACTAAATGGGCATGCCCTCCTCTTGGGTCATCCCTTCTTTTATATACAGTTATATGTTTTTTTATGAAATTGCTCTCATACACAATTACATAAGACAACATCATGACATCTTTTCACTTAAAGGACAAGAATACCCATACATACATAAATACGATTTCTAACACCCCCCTCAAACTGTATATGGGTTTTAATGACCATGGACAATATGTTTTTCAAGAACCAATGTCTTATAGATGACAAGGGCTTGGTAAATAAATCGGCTATCTGATCTTCTCCTTTAACAAATAACAGTTGAATTTCTCAACTCTCTACCTTCTCCCAAACAAAATGTTGGTTCAGCTCAACATGCTTCATCTTCCTATATTGAATGGGATTAGTGTCTATAGCAACAACATTTCTGTTGTCACAAAACAATAATGATCGAGTGATCCTTTGATGAAGAACAACAAGTAAATACCAAATCCATAAAATCTTAGCTGTCACAACTGCCATTGCTCTATACTCTACCTCTGTAGTGTAATGAAATGGACTAAATCCAAAATACGTCACTTATGAACATGCAAGAACACCCTTCAATCAAGTGAAACACTTGATTGAATAAACCGCAACACCCTCACAAGGGTCAAAAATATCTTTGTTATTGCATAAGAGAACTCTTAGAAGAGTCGGATATACAAAGGCCTATTTATAATACAAGGGGACACAAGGGGGCAACTCCAATTGGCTGTTGGGCTGCTCTCAACGGTCACATTTGTGTGTGATTGCATGCGTAATGTTTGACCTGATACACTAATGAGGTTGACGTTGATGCAGTACGTCGGCACTCAGTGTGTGATTTCATGCATAATGTTTGGCCTGTAATTGAGAGATGTGACAATGCTCCGATAAGTTGTCTGTAAGGTGTTGGGTTTTCAAGTGGTTTCCTATCATCAATTTTCATTTTGACATTGACAACTTTAGGAGTGCCGACCTTATCATCTGAGATACCGAACTTGACAACAATATCTAAAGCAAATTTAGATTGAATCAACAAATATCCTCCTAAAGAATAAGCAACTTCTATACAAAAATAAAAATAAAAGATCTCAAATCAGTCATTTCAAAATGAGTTTTAAGAAGCCCTTTAATATGTTCAACTATTTGTTTATCACTTTCAGTAATGATCACATCGTCCACATAGAAGAGAATAATAATAATACCTACATCAGAAATCTTAACAAATAAATCTGTGTTAATTAAACAAGATTGAAATCCAACATCAAGTATAACTTGACTAAACCTATTGTTGCAGCGGAGGGAAAATCCGAGGAATGTCAACACCCAGCGTGTAGGCTGTGGTCCGGTTTCCCTCGCTGCACCAAAGTGTTGATCCGATTCTGTGCCTTCCACATCTGCCATTGAGTTACTGTGGTTACAGGCTTGTGCACAGGAAGAGCAACCCCCTCGTTACCAACAACCTTCGTTGTGTCACGTGCAGTCCGATCTTCTCACTGCAGCACGTCGGCATCCATTAACGTGGGTTGAGTAGCATCAACGTGTATCAGCGTCGACCCCTTTGCTGCACCGAAAGTGTGTCTGGTACCCATTACGTGAAGGTTTTAAGTGATGCAAATTAAATATATATGAAAAGCAACCAAACCCACGACTTTCCAGGCCGGTGATGGCCCATTTAGGCCATTGATGCATCACATGTTAAAAACCAAAGTAATGTGTTATTTATAACACCAGACCTATGTCACATGGGTGCGGGTGCGAGTGCGGGGATGCGGCACTTCCAAAAAACCTGGGTGCGGGGGTGCGGTAGGGGAAAAAATGCAATATATATATATATATATATATATATATATATATATATATATATATATAAGGGGGGGGTCGGGGGTTCCCCCCGGTGCGGGTCCTGGGACACCCCTTCAGATCTTATTTTAAAAACCCGTCTCTGGAAATAAAGCGTGATTCGGATTGGAGTTCCAATCAAAGCTAATCTGTTTGCGCCCCTAATCTGATCTGACCTGTTCACGTGCCCTCTAAAAAGTTAACTGGATCTGGATTTGAACCTCTCCCTAACTGGTTCTGAAATTTCAGTTATATTGTATCCAATTTATGTTTGGTAATCACCACGCATAACTGATTCCGATCCACTTATATCCCCAAAGCCTTGGAGACAACCAGATATCCTCAAGCCAAATTTGAATTCAAGAACTGAGATCCAATCTTATGGTCCAGACATCACTTTGAAGTTTGGACTCAAAACTCAAGTATATCCAATCTGAAGCGACGGATTGAACTGGTTAGATCTTACCTGATTGTTATAGACCCATGGGTTGGTGGAGGCCAAGATATGAACCCCAACCCAAATTCGAAACTAGTGTAGATCTTAACCAATTGCTACCCAACCGATACGGACCTGAGCATTTATTTCCTAACTCAATTCATACCGGAACCAGTAAAGACCCAACCCACTAAACCCTGACCTGACACACAATACGAGTATGAAATTATTTTAATATCCAAAACCGAAAACTGAAGCCATTTTTATCATTTGGGTTTTTTGTCTTGTCTGACCCGACCCATTTTCACCCTGATCGTAGAAAAAATAGGAAGCAGATCAGGTCATGCTGAACATGAGCGTTTTTGCTCATGTCGACATTGTGGTCATCTGTTTGCATTTTGGATGAATGCCACGTGGTTTTGTTGACTTTTGAGCTTTTTAAAATGCAAATTGGATGGCTAGCTTGAGCAAAAACGCTCATGTTCAACATGACCTAATGTGCTTTCGAAAAAATATGTGTTTTCACTTTTTTATTTTTATTTTTGTTTTTTTATTTCCTTGCAAATTCAAATATTCCAAGGGATTTTGCCATGGAAAACTCTGCCCACCATGGACGTAAATCCTTCCTCAGAAACCCTACACGCCGACGATGCTGGAAAATAGTCGACGGAATCCGAAAATACGGTCATCCTCGGCAGTGTTCCGGGTACGGAGGCGGTCAGAGAAAGTGCAGAGGTGTTGGGGAGAGGGATCTCATCGATGCTGGAAACCCTAATTAGGGTTTTCGAAGATCGGCCGGAGAGGGTGGGGCGAAGCCAGGATCAGCTGTCTATGAGCATCAATAGGCTCACTCGAGGTATTTTTCTGTTTTCGATCCTTCTCCTTTTCTTTGGCATTTTTTCGTCCGACCCCATTCCTGTTTAGTTTTGCCTTTTGAGATTTCCCTTTACTCGGGTTTATGCGATTGAGGGTTTTTCTGCGATTTGGTTCCGCAATTTAGGGTTTTGAATTTCTTTGCTCAATTTTCAAAAAATGGGAAAAAATGAACCAAAATGACCCTGGGTGCGTTGACTGCACCCAAGGTTGGGTTGATCGCACCGGGTGCCGCACCCGCACCCGCGTCGCGTCGACACGGGTGCGGCACCTGTCTGGCCGAATCCCTGTGACATAGCACCAGACTAATGTGCCAAATGCATGTGCACCCATGAAAAACAAGGCTATTCATACGCATAAAATTTCTCAACTCATATGCATCTTTGTCATGGGTATTTTTTGCATCAATGTACATGTATCCGTGCCCATGCATACTCCCTTGAGTGTGTGTGAGTACAAAAATGTCGATGACCTGGCAGATACATGATAGCACACCTTTACATGTTAAGTACAAAACGTCGATGACCTGGCAGATACATGATAGCACCTTTACATGTTTCATTCCCTAACCACAACAATGCACATTAAAATAAAATTCTACATGTCTAAAATTTACATTTCCCTTTTGTCAAGCAAATATATTTTTGCATATCCTTGAACTGCTGGTCGGGCATGACATTCCTGGACCGGACAGCCTGCTCGCCGATTAGGCGAAACAGTCCAGCCGAAAGGACCTGTCAATCAGTCCAGCCGACCGGATCAGCTGGAGTTGACTGGTCAGCCGAAAAGCACTGGATACAACACATCATGTCCCTACGTGCAATATAAATTTGCAGATCATATATGATAATGCATCTGCCAACAGAGTATGAAAATATAAAAACAGTCCACATATAGGTGCATACATAGTTGCAGCATTGAGAGAGAAAAAAAAAACGATCGTGGGCCAGTACTAGACTTATATTTTACTTTCCTCTTATATCAACTCATGCCTAACCGTCACCCGGCTGGACTTACCTGGCACCCGGGCTCGGCCTGTCGGGCCAACCGAGCCAAGCTCGGCTGGTCTGGCAGCCAGCCCAGTCCAGAACAATAAGTTTTTTTTTTTTCTGTTCCACCCCATACACAGCCGACCACTCGGCTGGGTCTGACAGTGTAAACACAGGCCCGATCCGGGCCTGTGTATGCTGTCAAATCAAACAACATATGCATTAAATAACAGTTATATATATATAATAATAATAATAATAAAATTTTTTTTCTATAGGGCAAACCCAGCCCAGACCAATATATAAAATTTTCTTTCTATTAAACCATCCAGTCCAGCCAACCCTGTCGGCTCGGTCTGACAGCATATGCACAGGCCCAGTTGGGGCCTGTGTATGCTGTCAGGGAACAAACAACATAAAAAAAACTATAGATATAATTTTTTTTTTCGTGTTACCTGGAACCGCAGGCCAGCACCCAGCCGACTGGGTCGGCTGGGCCTGCTTCGGCCCTGCCAATACTCGGCCAGCACCCACTTGAAAAGAAACAGGGTTTTCCAATTTTTTTTTGAAAGATTCCCTGCCCAGTTGATCGCTCGGCTGGGCCTACTGTCGTGATTATGGCCTGGCAGGCCAACCGAACCGGGTTCGGTTGGTTTGTTGACCGTCACCCACACCATCTCTATGGTCATGTATAAATTTTTCTTGAGAAACAATGAGAAAACACAGAAAATACATATGTGCAAATGTTGAAATCGTGGATCCCTTATTCCACTATGGATTTCCATAAAAAAGATGCATGAAATCCATCTTCACCCTAATCCTCAACCGTTTCACAAAGAGGTACCCATACCTTTGATGAAAAACACGAGAAGGGCGGTGGAAGGAGCTTGGGCTGAGAATCAATGGCCTCCCTCTTCCTCCTTCCTTCTCTCTCTCTCTTTTTCTTTCTCTCTTTTCCTTTCTCTCCTCTTTTTTTTCTTTCTTTAAATGCATGAGGGAGAAGGGCTGCCCCCCCCCCCCCCCCCCTATTTCCAGAAAACTCTCTAGAGAGAGTTCCCAAATGTGGGACTCTCTCTCTCTCTCTCTCTCTCTCTCTCGGAGTTTCCAATTTTTAAAACTCCACCATGTTTGACTTTTTGACTTTTCCAATCCTTTTGGAAACCTCTAGCCCCCCTTTTTAGTTAAGCAAGAGGTTTAACCCTAAACCTCCTTAACCTCTATCCCGAAATTAATAAAATTAATAAATTATTTTTTTTTGAATTTATTAATTCTTAAATATTTAAAAGCTTCCAAAATTGGTCATATTGACCAGAGAGACTTTTTATATGAAAATAACCTCAAATTAAAGCCCCCTAACTGAATTTAAAGTTACAATTCTTGTTGGACATGGATTTGGATCCAGATCTGATCCAAATTCGGATCCAAGATCCAAAGTCCAAACTACTTTTTTTTAAAAATGCGATTTTTGGGCAAACCATAGCTTGAATCGAGGAAAATAAAGTACCGTTGCGCTCAGAATTCCGAGATGCATCCAACGGTATATAACACACATATAAACATCCGAATTTCATCTGAAATTATCCTGAATTTCGCTTGTATTTAAAGGTCAAATTTAAAACTCTTTACTACGTTTTGATTGGCTCGCCTTGACCTTGCCGATGAGATCTGGGTCAAACCGAGACTCTAAGACATTGGTCTACAAATCGAGCCTCAAACGATTTTTCTACCAGACTTAGCCAAATTTTGAAAAACTCATACATTGACTAGGGGCCAAAAATACGCGATCTTACATGTGCAGAGTCCGTTAGTCTGTTCAACTTATTTTTGACATTGAGGTACTGGACAGACTCAGATAACTATATTTGCTGCTTTTTATGGTTGATTAGAAAAGTTCATAAATTTTCACTTTCCATAAAAAAAAGAGAAAAGTTCATAATAATAAATCTGCAAGCCTAGGTTCACATATTTACCTTCGATCTAGCATGCAAGAGAAAAATATTCAGCTGTAGAGTATGCATGCTTATATTTGTTAAATGTACATATTTGGAAATTGAAATCAGGTGACAAACACTTGACATATGTCTGTGCCTATAAGTTTGTGAGAAAATGAAGTTAACTTTCATCAATAGCTCAAGGATTTACTTTGAATTTCTTGAATGCTTTTTAGCTTATCTGCAAAACCTACTAGTGTTGATGGTCAACTCTAATCTCCTTACTACTATATTGAAAATTTATTACTGGTAAGTTTTTCATTGTCTGGCACTTGCGTATTCTAGTTGCAAAATTTTTCAACATAAACATCTATTTATTTCTCTTGGTTTAGCATTATTTTCTTTGTGAACAACATTGATTTCTTAGAGGTAGAGCAGACTTGAAGATGCGGGCTATGCTGTGGGAGCAAGGGCATTGGAGCTTCTTTGCCATAGAGATAAGGTATCTGTTTTCTCGTGATAATTTTACTTGACTGTATGAATTTTAGTTATTGATTAGTAAATAATAAATTTGTATTTTTCCAATTCAAATTACTTGTAATTGTTTAGAGATGACACCATAGCCACAAAATATCATTCATGCCAATTTCTCAGCAAGGATTTTCTTTGATTTTTTTTTTCAAAAGTAAATTTTCTTGGGAAAATCTCAAAAACATCTTGGATGCTTTAAAATTTTTAAAAATACAAAAGAAAGGATAAGAAATGGTTGGTTTTAGCATCATTTTGTTATGCAAAATATAAAGAAATAGTTAGAAAAGTTTTAAAAAATAAAATAAGGAATGCCGTTTATATGTATATATATATATATATATTTCAGGTTTGTCGATTTTTCTTGTTCATGCAATCTGAATATATATATGTATATATATTTCAGGGTTGTCAATTTGCCTTGTTTATGCATATGAAATTATATATATATATATATATATATATATATATATATATATATATATATATATATATATATATATTTCAGTTTGGTCGATTTCCCTGCTCATGCATATAAAAATATATGTGTGGTTCATATCTGTCTATTTTCTTGATCATGCATGTGAAAAGATTTATGTAGTTCATATATGTCGATTTTAGTACTCATGCATCTGAAATATAGATGTGTGTTTTTGATTTGCTGATTTCATACTGATATATATATATATATATATATATATATATATATATATATATATATATTTGTGTTTTCTGACTTGCTGATTTCATGAACGTGCAATATAAATATGTTTTTATTTTCAGCTTGATGACTATTTATTGGTTGTGAGTTTGAATCGTGTATGCAGCTGAATAACATGTGATGGCCGATCCATGTACATGAATCAAACCAGTTGATGTAATATATTTTTTTTATTCAACAATCATATTTTCTGATTCAGCTGTTAATATATTTATGTCTGGCTGACTCATATACATGAATCAAATCATGTACATGGATCAGACCAGCTATTGATATGTTATTTTGTATAGCCGATCCATGTACATAATTTTGTTCATGGACATGAATCAGACCAACTGATATTACTTATATGTCTGGCCGATCCATGTACATGAACCTGTTATGTACATGAATCAGCCCAGTTGATGATAATTTATGTTGGTTGATCCATGTACATAAACCTGTTCATGTACATGAATCAGACCAGCTGCTGTTAATTTATGCATGGATCAGACCATGTACATGAACCTGACCAGCTGTGGATGATTTCTGATTGGTCGATACATGTACATGAATTTGATCATGTGTATGAATCTGATCGGTATGTAATATTTTCTGGTGGGTCGATACATGTCCATGAATCTGACCAGCAAAAGTTAAATTGCTGCATAGCCAATTCGTGTTCATAAAATTGATCATGTGCACAAATAATCTGATCAACACTTAAAAATTTCTGCATAGCCGATTTATGTACATGAATATGATCGGAATATGTATTTTCTGATTTGGTATATGAATCTGATCCTAAATCGATCAATTTGCAATATGCATATCATACACATGAATATAAAAATAATTAGATGTTTGCGTGACTGTGATCATATGCATATTTGGTTGGTCATATGCATGAAATTGATCATGAATGGTGTGGTATGCAAGCCTTCTATTCGCATGTGTATGTGTTTGGCTAAATGTGCATTCTTTTTGTGTTTTGAATGTGCATTGAGAATATAAAATGTGAAATTGTGTGTGTTTTATGTTTACTGAAATTTTGCAATTGACATAAATCACTTTTGAGATATGTTAGTGGCTTTGTCACAGGGATTTCGCTAGCAGGGTGCCGCACTCGCGTTGACGCGACTCGATGTCGGTGCGGTCAACCTGACCCTGGGTGCGTTGACTGCACCCAGGATCATTTCAGTCCATTTTTTGGATTTTTTTTTAAAAAAAAAATGTCCTATGAAATGGGTTGCGGAATTTAAAATTGCCCTATGAAATGGTTGTCATGGTATCAGAGAATCAATTTGGTTTTATGCCTTGAAGATCAACTATGGAAGCTATATATCTTCTTAGACAACTTATTGAGAGAAATAGAGAGAGGAAAAAAGATTTGCATATGGTTTTTATTGATTTGGAGAAGG